>NC_134401.1:174845650-175190160 GCF_050003625.1 Haematobia irritans
AATAAATTACAAAATGGACACGGACAACATCGCTCACATATACAGACAAATGATATGCAGAAACGATGGGAAAAAGAACAACGCGCAGGTTACATAGCAGCATCCACACTCAGTGCAATATTAAAAACAGACGAGAGCAGTGATGTTTCGCTGTCTCTAACAAAAATATGTGTTGTGTTTAGTTGTTGTAACTGATGTAAGTGAAGGATAGTTGTATCTACCCATTTGTTATGTTCGCCCAGTAGAATGTATATATATATATATATATATATATATATATATATATACATATATATATATATATATATATATATATATATATATATTATATATATATATATATATATATATATATATATATATATATATATATATATATATATATATATATATATATATATATATATATATATATATATATATATATATATATATATATATATATATATATATATATATATATATATATATGTATACATTTGACACATGCAATGAGCAGGTTTATTTATTACATAATGGTAAGACGACATTTATCATGTAAAAATAAAACTGTGGTCCACATAGATCACCTTCTCGTCAGTTCCGTTTATTGGCCGTATGTGGGCTTCAATTATTACATATGCTACTAAAGTCAGACTGAAACTTCAAAACCGAGCTAAAAATGTCAATATTTCCCATAAATCCATTGATCTTTAAAATAATGCGGTTTGTTTTATTAAGGCATCCTAATATTCATTCCCGCTCCCTAAGAGGATATTATATCTTCTTATTTCATTTAATTTTCCACATCCTCCAAATTTGTCATGATGCTGGTCCTCTGTGTGGTTTCCTTGAGCCTTGTAAAGTACCATCCATAAACGGGGTTTTATAGTCTTTTCTCTGCCACAAGCTTGCGAATGATGAAAAAGACATTTATGATGTACTTGTCGCTGGCCACATTCCATTGGCTTTGCTCTTATAATATGGTGTCGGAAAGCCAATTTCCTTTTTGACTTGGTGAAAATTTTTCTCAGAAGTCAGTAATAAGACATTTTATTTTTATTTTTCCAACTTGTTTGCAATTAAAAGAATGCGCTTAGTTATATTTCCAGTGTTTGTGGACTTTTTATTTCTTTCTGAATGATAGTCATTGAAGTTTATTTTTCTCTTGGAGTTTATTTTACAGCGAAAATGCCGGAAGTCATTATATTTAGTCCCAAAGGTTTTTTTTTGTGATACGATTTGTGTGCTGTTTCTTCTATTCTTGCTGTGGTAGTCCTCCTTAAAATTATTGCAATCATTAAATTACCATGAATTTCCAGTAGTGACGAATTGTTTTCCCAGCCACATTTCCCTTATTTTACGTTTGGCCTCATGGTGGCCAAAGACATTGGTATATTTTTATTTTCTTGCCATATAAATACTACAAAAATTGGTCTCAAACGTTTCATAAAGTGGTCGTTTTAATTAAGACAATGAAACAAAATATTTGGGGTAATTATGGAAATTAAATTCATCGAGGAATTCAGTATAGAATTTTTTCTCCTAACGTTATGTGAGGATATTTTTATATCTGAAGACTATGTTAATATTAAAAAAATAATAATAATATAAAATGTGGAGGAGTCCAAGGTTGAAGTCAAAATTTAAAGGATCGCAAATTTTACGATTGGTATATATTTGAAGTAATAATTTGAAAATTAAGTGTCTGCCCTTGAAACTTTCGATCGACTCAAGGTGAATAAATCATCGAAAATCATACCTAGACACCCAGAAAACAGGATTCTTCTGCTTTAAAGTTGTTCCGAGGTTCGTTCTACAGAGAATGAGTGAATGACAACGGCGTTCAACATTCCAGTGAAACTACATAGAGAAGCTTTGAAACCCTCAGAAATGTCACCAGCATTACTGAGGTGGGATAATCCACCGCTGAAAAACTTTGTGGTGTTCGGTCATAGCAGGAATCGAACCCACGACCTTGTGTATGCAAGGCGGGCATGCTAACCATTGCATCACGGTGCGTTGATGGAGGGGTTGCTATTTTTCATTTTGAAGCACTCTAACAAAACTGTTGCTTTCAAAGAGAAAATTCAACTCTTCAATCAACGGACGCATTAACGCATGGTATGTAACTCAAATTTATATTATCCCATGTTTTAAGCCAAAAATGTCTTTAAAATAAAGTTACGAAAAATCTTTGAATTTATGGACAATTTCAATAACATTGAAGATTTATTTCCGGTGTTTTCAGTTTCTTTTGTATAAAGAACACAACTTTGACGATTTTTGGCCAAGGAAAATAACTTTCTGTCAGAGAATGAATTCGTAGTTTAAGGAGGAGAAATATTTGTGCTCACGACAATAGTTTTTTATATGCAGGCACTAAAACTCTTTCAGTTGGTATTTTAGTATCAATCGATAGCAATCAAGCCAATTAAAAGAATATCATAAATTGATTTTTTGTTGTTTTTTTTTTTAATGCCATTGGCAAAACTATTAACACTTCATTTTGGGATGTTTTATTTAGCCTTTAATTGATTGCGAAATATAAATATTGTTTTTTAGCAATTAATACGCATTCAATATTTGAATTTTCTATAGCCCATTCTACCCAACTAAAAAAATCACCCAATTTATGATATTGCACGAAATGCATGAAAATGCGAAAAAAATTGGAATTTTATTTAAACTGTAATTAAATTTAATTAAATGGATACATTTTTTCGATTTCCTTTGTTACTCATAATATGGATTCGTTGAAGCATAAATTCAAATATATATGTATATATATTTTTTTTGAAAAGGTTTCATTAAAACAAAAATGCATACAATCACCCAGCAAAGAAAGCGTCGCCAAAAATGTAATGAAAATGTTTTGGATCCGGAAGTGGTGCAAAATTGACGCAGAAGCGATGAATTGAACATGGGCTTGTCATAGGACGGAAGTCCTCCATTTCAACAGCCGTTGCACTGAATTTGCATCACTTTTTTAGGTGTGATCCGAATTCAATGTTTTGGATGTAAATTAAAAATTTCTGTGATATTTTGTCAAATAAATAATTTTTTATAATTTTTAATGGATTCTAACGCTTGTCTGAAACGTTTGCCCTCAAATATTTTCAAAATTTCACAATTTTTTCAGATTGGATTTAGAACATTTAAATGATTTGTACCATTTTATGAATTCTTACTCTGTTTTTAACCTATTTGAAACAAAAAATATTAAAATTACCCATTAAAAGTATGAAAAAGCACCTTATAAAAAATTGAATGAAAATAACTTCCTGGGTAGTTAAAATAAAGAACATCATTGGGAGTGCATCCTCTGGAAGAGCTTTTAAAGTTGTGAATTTGGAAGAACTTCCAAATTTTTTTGCTGGGCATAAAAACACACAAAGATTCTAAATAGTTATGTACGCTCAGTATCCTAGATCCAGTTGTATAGTTGAAAGTTTATGCATTAATTCCATTATAGTATTAAATTGCTTTTTCCCATATGCCAAAGCAATATCAACACAAGTGAAGAAAACTTCTTGGAAATTCCAAGCTAATTAAGTGCAAAACTTTATATTATGGTGAATACAGCGATTCAACCACTTAAGCTTATGATATTCTTGGCGATTACTTAATCAAACATAAAAATGAAGAGAAAAAGAAACAAAGAGAAATATAAGTAACTAAAGCGAAATTAAGCGAATAATTCATTAAACCTTCATAATAAAGAAATAACTCGAGGATAACAGAAAATAATTCAAGGAGCCTAAATCACTGTCATTTCAAAATCCATTCAAGCTTATTGCGATTGTAAATAGTAACCAAATGTAGTATCCATCTCCAGGGGGATGGGTGCAGGGTGTGTTGAAGGGCTTTGATTTATAACTAAAATTGTCTCCAGTAAATGTAAATCCCTTACACGCCCAATATCATTCCTCTAGGTCATAATTCCTTAATTGAAAGCTATCCTAATGACAATATAAATGAAAATGGATTCATTTGTATTAGTGTCACTTGAATAAATCCCCATGATTTGTTCATAATTATTGACTGACCCAATGACTTGTGAACGGTAATGTGTGGTGGTGGTGGTGGGCTAATGGCCGGTATCACGATTGCATCCACAGCAGCTTACTCACCACTTCACCATATGTGTGTGTGTGTGTGTGTAGATAAGGAACACCCGCGTTGGGCGCCATTTTGTATACATTCTTTGGCATTATACAGTATATATATATGACTATTTGTGTATATCATTAACATAGTTTTGCACAAATCCAAATTAGGAATAACTGAAGGGCGGAGGAAGAAGAAGGGCGATGCAGTAGAATAGTCTGGGAAATCTGCAATCTACCAATTCAACTACATTTGCACTCAGAACTTTTGTAACATTATAATTATGCAGCAAAGGTCTATACTAAAGGATGAATGGTTATGGTGGATGTGGATGTGTAGATGTATGTTAAGCAATAGTGTACTCAGAGGTTAAATGGGAGGATGTACAACTTTATCTTGAATTCAAATGGAACATAGAATACTTTCAAAGAGTGTTGGTGGCAAAAGAGGTTGGCTCTACTACCCAATAAAGGTGACAAGAACACAAAAAAGCCACTAAAAACAATAACGAAAAGGACGAACGAACGCAAAAACAAAGCAAAGTTAGAAAAATATTGTCTACGATAACTCCAACAGTGGCAAAATCTAAAGGAAGGATAAGGTTAGCAAATGTCTTTTTCTGCTTTGCTCTCAAAACAAAAAAAGAGCAAAGTTATCTTTTTCCGAACAAATCATTAATTATAAAATGTACAAAATGAGAACGAGTAGGGAAAGAGTTATAGATAAAGTAAGAGCAAAAGGTAGAATGTAGCAGGAGATATATGTAGAGAAGAGAGAGGTTTGAAGGAAGGAAATTTGAATTGAAATATTAATGTCTATGGCGGACCTGAACTACTAGAAATATCTTGGGTAGGCACTGGAAGTCCTCCGCCGCTTCCACCTCCTAGGCCGCCACCACACCATTGTTGTGACAATTCCTGTTGCTGCAATTGCACACCCAAAATGGGCACGTGTACTGGTGGTGGACGCACTCCACTGCGGACCGGTCGGGCTGATGAACTTGATGCTCCCATGGCTGTTGGACGATCACTGCGTTCAGGACACTCTGGCACATTTACAGTAGGGATATCACTTTGGGATAAGCCATCCTTGGCCGCATTCTGGACGGATTTATCAGCTGCAATAGTGGTGGCGTTTTTAATGTCGCCGGCTTGTTTTAATACCCGATACACTTGATCAATATCGGTGAGTTCTAATTGTTTGGATGAGGGTGGTAGGTGGTAGATTGGTTGGTTGATGATATGGATTTGGCATGCGACACAGGGTCACAATTTAATTTTGTGATTTTGAGGTTGATTTTGGGATTTCGGATTTTTTATTTTGATTTTATTTTTAGCCAAATTTCAAAAAGCCGATGGATTTATATTCAATAACAAATGTGATGAGGCAACAGTTTTTGGGTTTCATGGAATGGTAGCAGTACATGGTAATTGTTAATTTCGAATTTTCATATATTTTCGATTAAAAAATTTATATTGTTTTCTAATGATACGTTTTTATATTAAAACATGTGGAAAATGATTTGCAGATACATTTATTTTAATACAGTGTGTATTCCAAATATCCACAAAGTTTTAGGGTACCTAATTATCTAAAAGTTATTTGCTACAAGCCGTATAGGTGGGTAAACGCAGCAAAAGGTGTTGAAATAAAATTAATTTTTAGGTTTAGATTTTTATGATCCGCTGAAAGTTAGGACATCCGTTATTGATGCCAGTACATTTCCATTATGAATAAAAACTAGGTTTTTAGGTGTTTACGATAGGCATTTAAACATTACTAAGGATTAGAATTTATGTTCATTAAACGCTTCCAAAATATTTAGTATTGCTTCCTTTATAAATTAAAAATCAAAGTTTCTTTGTTTTTTAATTATACTTAACCTCTTTGCAATTTAGAAATATACGAACAATACAACCAAAGAAATATCTGCAAATCTAAGAGTTTTTATGCATTTTCCTAAAGATTCTTCTATATTGATGAACTGATTGATGCACATATCGATGTGCATTTGGACATTGTCAAAAACTACTCACATTGACATTTACCGTTTCTCGGAAATTGTCAGTTTGCAATAGCCATTAGTGTAGTTTAATTGAAGCATAGACAATTAGTAGTTACATTTTAACAGATAACGAAAGTCAACTGTCCAAATGTCGACAGTCAACTTAGATTAGTTGACAATAAACACGATTTCTCATTTTCAAAATCGTCTGGAATATTCTTTTAATGAGATTTCCAATCAAAGAACCGAAGTTGAAGGGTATAGGGCTAAAGGGTATACACTTCGCAACAGCATTTCTAGAATGGCTTGGAACTCCAAAGGAACTAGACGTCCAGAATAGTTCAGAAGTACGTGGCGAAGATTGTTTCCATGGAACTAAAAGGATAGTTATTCTATCGTGGGAATAATTCAATTTATTTTTAACAGCAGAAGAGAATGGAGAATGTCCTATGTTCGGAAGTGGAATGAAATAAAGCAATTCCAAAAAAATCAAATAATCCACTTCTTAACGTTGGACAAAATTGAAGTCCGCATGCGTCTTGTTCTGCATTATAAAACGCTCTTCCTTTTTTCACATAGTCTCCTCTTATAAAGGAATTTGCATTCTCTATGTTCAGTTGCTGTATCCCCCTACTTTCTATCAATATCTTATTGGCATTCTTCTTTTCTCTTACTACATAATGCAATCATACAATAATAATGCGTCTTATACCATTATTAGAGAAATCATTGATTGTAATCTTGTTTCTAGCAAGATTCGTGATTATAACGAATTATGTGCTATTGCTTTCTCCGTAAATATATATACTTTATGAGCCTCGTGTTGGTACGTAGTAATTTCCCAAATTTTGCTAACGCTAAGATCTTGTAGTCGATACAGGATCTCAATACTTGAGATTATCTCAAGCCGCCCTCTATCAGTCCTTGTAACAATTTTTATCATTTGTTGCAAGTCGAGGATTTCGTGATTACGCTGGAAATTTACACTTGGTGTAGAACCACTCAGAGAAACTTTGAAACAAATAGAGAGCAATTATCCCACAGCTATGATGTGTTCGACTGAAACTGGAATAGATCTCATAACCTTTGTAAGGCGATTATGCCAATCATTAAACTATGATGGTGTTTCCTACAATAGTTTGGTTTAATTTTCATTATTACCCAATTAATCTTCTATTCTGGTTTATCTACTTTTACTTTTATTAAACTTCAACTCTTTAAGTGTCTATTGGTCAGTATTGTGCCCAATGCTTTTGGCGAAAAGATCTTCATTCTTTGACTCACTACGATTGGAAACATTTCAGATCCATAATAATTATTTCTAACCAAAGTTTTCTTCATTGTTTAGAATAATCAATCTTAGAAAAAAAATTGTACAATCAGCTCATCATTGGAATTCTTAAAAATTGTTGTAAAAATTTTAATAATTCCTCACTAATGACACAGTTACATTAGAATACTTCAACAAAATAATTCTAATTAGTCTGCCTGTCTGTCTATCAAAATAGGTACCAACCTGGTAGCTTACAAAAACTTCTACTTTAAAATTAGCAAATTGATTGATGATTATTATGAAAATAAAATAATTATTATAAATATCGATAATATACACTCTCAGTAGACGACAATAACTGTAGCTGAAGATTATTGATGGAATACACTGAAAAATTACAAATATAGATTGTAACGATGGCAGCCTTAAGATCAGATGAAACTGACTTTCAACTGCTTCTGTTAATTCTCGCTGTATTTGATATAGCTTAGACTAATATGAATATGTTTGATATGATGTATGTAAGTATATTTTATGTTCACACATAGACGAGTATATCGCATGCTCCACTAACAGCAAATCGTACGATTTATCGTCGAGTAACAGGTATAGATATGTATGTATATGTTTGGTAGGGTTTGTATCTATGTGGGTGTGTATTTGTGTGGGTGTGTGTGTGAAGTAAGCATCTCATAACTCTTATAAAAGATGTCTCATACATTTGTTTTGGTGTGTGTGTTATTTATGGATTAGTGTGCGTGGGTGTGTTGTGTCTCTGATGTAATGTGAACATATCAGTGGTCATTCTAATCTAGAGGCTTGATTTGAGTATAAAAGTAAATAGAACAACGAAAAATGTATATATGGTTAAGAAGCAAGCAAAAAAATCGATCAAACAAATCGTTGGCCTTAGCGTCTAGTCATTGCTTGGCACAAATCGTAAAAGCGAAAACACATCTAAAGTAATTGCTGCTTAGTTTTTAGTTTAATCAATAACGGTTTACTATGATTTTTGTTTAATTTGATTGGCTATGATTGTGATATATCTGTGAGTGGTTGGTTGGTTGCGTGGCAGTACCTAATTGAGCTATGCGCTCGATGAACGGAGTCTTTTGACGGAATTTCCGTGGAGACAAAGTTGCCGCCTGGTTGGGTGACATAGAGGCGTCATTATTGCTGTTTGTTTTCGTCATCGCATTGACATTGTCCTCGTCTACTATTCCACACACAAACATACACAATTACACATACAATAACAATGATGATAATAATAATAATAGTAATAGCAATGGTAGTTGTAGTAGTGGTAATAACAATAATGTATTATCAATGGGATGACTGACTGACTAACCGACTGACATCTCAATGGTGACTATCAAGTTTCAAAATTACACTCATGTCGCTCAGATTTCACTCTCGATATATTCAACTCTTTGTATATGTGAAGCGACATTTGCATGTTTACGCGTATATCTATGAAGGTTTTTGTACGACAACAAATACCAGTATGATGAATGATGAATGATTTCTATCTCTCTGACAAACGTTCGCCCTTCAACAAATGTCTAATTTTCTACACCCAGTTTACACTTTCATTAAAAGCGATGATGGTTATGGAAATGTTATTCTAGTCATCAGGCTTTATGAAAATACTTGGTACGCTAATGACAGATTTATATTCATGGTGGTATTGAAGAGATATGTATGTAGGGTGCATTCCACGGAGTTTTCTTTTGTTCTCAAAAGGGCACATAAAACATGTTGAAGACCAATATTGTCAAGCTTGTAATAAATTTGGTTTTATTTGCATTGCAAGAAAATACATGAATGAAATGAGCAAATTTTATTTTTATTTCTTGGCCTATACAAAATATATAATCATATGTTTTTGTATCTCAACTCAATACTTTATTGTGGAATGACCCATATGTTTATGCATCTGTATTTGGAGAACCCATGACACTTTATTAAAGTGAACGTTAATATTTGAGAAATGGAGAATATGCCTTTGTCTATGGAAATTTGATATCATCGTCATTATAAAATGTCATCGTCAAATACTTCATTTGGACATATTTACATAGTTAATTGACACTTGACCGCACTGTCTAATCTTATATTACTAATGGATATTTAATACACATTGAGATCTATGTGGTTATCTATGTTTTAATTATTTAGAAGGATTAATTAAAATAAATTCCTTTGTAAAGGAGTTTGCAATTTTAGATTTTAAAAACTATAACTAAACCCAAATGTATAAAACTCATAAGAGGTGATAAAGATATCTCGAACGCATTCATTTCATGGCTCCATCACTACACTCCTGAGTCCAATCGACAGTCGGCTGAGTGGACAGCGACTGGTGAACCGTCTCCGAAGCGTGGAAAGACTCAAAAGTCCGCTGGCAAAGTAATGGCCTCTGTTTTTTGGGATGCGCATGGAATAATTTTTTCGATTATCTTGAGAAGGGAAAAACCATCAACAGTGACTATTATATGGCGTTATTGGAGCGTTTGAAGGTCGAAATTGCGGCAAAACGGCCCCATATGAAGAAGAAAAAAGTGTTGTTCCACCAAGACAACGCACCGTGCCACAAGTCATTGAGAACGATGGCAAAAATTCATGAATTGGGCTTCGAATTGCTTCCCCATCCACCGTATTCTCCAGATCTGGCCACCAGCGACTTTTTCATGTTCTCAGACCTCAAAAGGATGCTCGCAGGGAAAAAATTTGGCTGCAATGAAGAGGTGATCGCCGAAGCTGAGGCCTATTTTGAGGCAAAACAGAAGGAGTACTACCAAAATGGTATCAAAAAATTGGAAGGTCGTTATAATCGTTGTATCGCTCTTGAAGGGAACTATGTTGAATAATAAAACCGAATTTTGACAAAAAAATGTGTTTTTCTTTGTTTGACCGGGGACTTATTAGGCAACCTGTTACATCAGAGGTAGGCAAAGGCAAGTCAAAATCGATAGGATTTAATTAAGAATTAACAATCGATTGTGGTTGATCTTGTATTAAAATTATTTAATTAATTAAAGTAAATTAAAGACTAGGATAGTCTATAGAATGTATCATCTTCCTTTTTCACTCGGTAAAAATTATAATTCCATAACGTATTATTTCCAAAGTAAAATTATTCTACAAATATCCAAAAGTAATCTGGCAAGTATTTTTTCAATATATTCAGATATAAAATAACTGATTTTGATACGAACTACACCCAAAGAAAAAATTCTTTCCGAAAGAATTTCTCCCTTGAAACGAATTTCCCTATTCTTATATACTGTTTTCTTTAAGAATACGTAAACTCGAATTTATGGCAAGCGATTCAATGATTGTATCTAATATTTTTTATTTGCTTCCAAAGAAATTTTCTTCTGCCAAAAGAAAACTTGGTCTAAAAACTCTTCTTTCAGTGTATTAGTCAAATTAATATCACTTTACTTTGGAGAAAATCTCATTTCTACGTCGAGCACCGTTCTCTATAATAAAATACAAGCATACTTTATTATAGAGAACGCAATATAGGTTTCTCATAGCAACACTATATATTTTGTTTTAATGTTTTTTATGTTTTAATATAATTGTTTCCGGGACATAATTCTCCATTTCTTAAGAAAGTATTAACCATTGTAAGATGGTCCTCAGGTTTAAATTTTAAAATCTATAAAGTCGATGAGTAGAGATTAGAATGCCATAACCACCATTAAAGTTTATATTAGTAGCTATTAGAAACGTATAATTAGTTTGTGTCAAATGCAATGATTGTTATAATAAATAAACTATGGATGAATATCGGGCGCAAGTAATTCTTAGTACATTTTTAGTGATAGACTTATAGCAGGGTTTTCTTTGACAGTATTAAATCGTAATGGAAATCTCATTTCATTCAATGTTGCAAGCATTTTGCAAGATGTTTTCATATTCGTTATAGCATTCGGGCAATGGTTAGTTACTTTTCTGGTTTCTGGTCTCATGTGACTATAAGGAATATAGCGCCGAATACTTACTTTCTTCTTCAACATCAACACGATTTTCCAATTCCGAAGTGCTTTTCTGACGTCTCAATAATTTTTGCTTGGGCTGACAGCGAGGTAACTGAGCGGCGCAATCGCCATGGGCATTGAGCTTACAAATGCGGCAGCGTAAACCTTGGCGTGTATGGCCTATGAGCAGAACAATCCATATGATAACGATTTTTTGGAAGAGATTTTAAAAATTTTAGTAAAATAAAAAGAAAATATCCGCGACACGACCATGGTCAAAGGCATGCACTAAACTCGCTAATTACCTCTTAATATCTGTGAGCATACATCACAGGCTGTTATCTTCTTGTAGGTGTATTCCTGGAGGTGATGACTGCCATCTTCGTTGGGTCGTAATGGCTGTGAGGAGCCTCCGGCACCATTACGTCTATAGTTGAGTGGTGGTGAGGGATGCAAAACAAAAAAACACAAAACAAACTTTCATTAGAAATCTCTTAGTAATACAAATGAAATGGGCTTCAAAGAAGCCTTTGACTGAGTGTAGATAAATACTTAATGGGATACATAGATAGGTAGCGAGAGATACATTAGTGTACAACGAAAATCGATAAATGAGAAACAAAGAAGACACTCTATAGAATATGGAAAAAGTAAAAATAAATATTTATGGAGTATTAACTGGTTATCTATGGTGAATGTCGATGAAGAACTAGGAAAAACTAAAGAAACACCAAAAAAATGGAGAATAAACAGGTGCTATTCCCATTCCTTTTTTTCCTTGGTGTATTTTTTTTTGGTATTTACACAACATTAAATTGGCTTATATTAATTGCTTTCTACGCCCTACAAACTTTGGAGATAGAGATGGCATGCCTATACTGGGTGGAGGCAAATCACAACAGCTCACTCCACTATACCCTGGGTGAACTGGGCATTTATCACTGTCAATGGATAATAAATTGCAATGTCTTTCATACCGCAAATTTACAAGCAAACAGCGAAAACTAATCAAGGATATTGTGGCCACTTCACCTTTTGTTTGGCTGGCTTTTGAAGCCCAACAATTTTCCAAGTCATTTAAGATTTTATGCTGGAATCTATTGTAAAATGTGTCATTTAAGATACCCATACAATGTCACGATATTACTTCTATAGAATAGCGGCATTAGAATTTAGTGAATATTTGGAAATTAATTTAATAGAAGGAAGTTTAGAGAAATAGAAAATGTAAGCTTTGTTGCTTCCGAGTAGAAGATGTATGGCTACTATGAGCACATGGTATTTGAGGCCCCAAGCTGATAACAAATGAGACCAAATGGGGGCGTTGTTTTCATATCAATGAGTGCATATCATCATATCATGGTAATGAATGTCCCCCCACTTCGAACTGCATGGACTCTCTAGACACTCTTAGAGGAGAAGTCTTTACAAATCTCAAATATTGAGAAATGTCGAATGAATTACTGAGAGATTTTATCATCGTTGAAATATGTTTCGATGTTTTGTCCGATTCTGTGCGTTCATGGCGGACATAATTATTCTTACATCACTGTTATAACAGATTGCAATATAAAAGCTGAAAATGTCATTTGCAAATAGAATATTTGAATATTATACATATGTATACAAACATGTGATGCATTTTTATAATAAGAACATCTATTTGTGGGTCTATCAGAATGCTGCATTATTCGAAATTCAGACAAAATTGATTTTTATATTGATTATCATACATTAGTACATATATTGCATGCAGGCTTCTTGTAAGAACAATTGTGAATATCTCGATAAGTGCATCCCAATTCAATTTTCATCTCTATTGTCTAGGGGTATCCTTGTTATAGCCAATCAGACTTCCACCTAAATAGTTTAAGGTACTATATATAGGAAATACTCAGTGCCGCCAGGGCTGGGTTTTGGTTAGTCATATCTTATACTTTGTAACACAGTGACTCCGATTATTGATCTTCAGTTGTTTTTTTTTGAGAGTTTAAGAAAATATACAAAAATAAGCTATTAATGTGGTAATCAGTTGCACTCCCTTTTCCCAACTGCGATCAACTGTGGCAAATCTCACAATAATGTGGCAAATCTCACAATAATGTATTCGGAATCATAAGAATTTAATTTTCTTATAAAGAAAAAAATTGAGATACTATCGGACTTAAATTCATTTGTATTTAAACGTCTTATAAAAGAGAACTATGTTGCCAAAATTTAAATTTGTTTGTGATTTGGGCGTATGACCGATGACATACTTGTATAAAGACACTAAGCAAGTGCGGCCCCATCAACGTAGATCAAAACTGCGAATTACTTTACATATTTCAGGGGTATTTGAATTGGTTTGAATGTCTCCAGCAACTATAAAGTTCATTTTGAAAGGTCATTGTGCTGGCAAATGGACGATGGGTTTCCTGCAATGGTTTCAGAGATACCACAACAAAACTTTTCCATCTCAATTTAAAGCGTTCTCAATATTTATTAATGTGATCAAGAAGTCATTTTACTCCAGATATCAGTGATTCCCGTTATCGTTGCTTATCACCTTTGAGAACTTGGGGAATTATCAGAGGTTAATTTAAGCCAGCTGAGAGTTTACCACGCACGACCTTTGAAGTTCATTTTCAATTATTTTAAGTGGGAAATCCACCCAATCGAATTAATCCTTCTCGCAAGTCCTTTTTCTGAAGGATCTTTGCATTTAAGAACAATAGGAATAATTCTAATTTTATTTTCGCAGGGCTCGAAGATGATTTGGATGATACACACTTTCACATTGCCAACGAATATTGCAATATGAGAAAAGCGAAATCATATCAATACAGATGGTTCAGAAAATTGGACATTCATGCGATATATACATTATAATCAAAATTGTTGGGACTCCTCCTTTCTTTTGTTATCAAAATATACAAATGCAATAAACAAATGTCAAGATATCTTAGAATTGCTATTAAAATCAAATATAACTAAAAGTTAAAGTGGTAAATATTCTCCTTCCAATTAATGCTACTGAATGGGATCAATCGCCAAAATGGTCCACCCTTACTGGTAGAAAGAGAAATAAATGATTCTCTATTTAAATAAATGTGCAGAAAATCAAAATGAAAATTACAAATAAATTTATCTAATACATATCGAGTTGGTAAAGTGGTGGTGGTCATGAAGGGTCTTACATATATCTCGTAAACGTAGTAAAAGTACGTGATAAATTGTGATTTATTTGATATTATTCTATGAATATGTACATAATGTGTAATGGTGCTGAGATACCAATGCTGCTATATATCTCTTTATGCTTATTTACATTTCTATATGTGGCACTCATATATATATATATGCATATTTAGATGTAAATCATTTATGATGTATGCTTTTATGTGCTGGCGGGGGATGGGGCGGGGGTGTATTTGTGAATTCAGGATAGTATTTGGGAAATTTTGCGCCAACAACCCTTTGGGGTTATTCTTGGGCTTGTCATTCATCTGCCTGCATATGTTAGCTGTTGTTCTCCATTTCAGCTGGGCCCTTTTGCTAAAAATTTGCATATTTTCCTCTAAGAAACTGACTGACATTCAACAAGACCACTTAGGAATAATTCATGACAGTTTCCATGTAAACCCATATCGGTTTGCAGTTAAAATGACAAAGAACTTATCTCTGAAGGGAATTAACATAAATAAAAGGCTTAAGAAAATCAAATTTCAGACAGTGTAAAGTATTTAGGGATAGGAAGAAGGACTTTCAGTTAAGGTATGTTATGGCCCTTTGTTTGAAAAGGGTTTACGTCTTTCATAGCTCACCCGAAAACTGTGCGAAAAGGCATTGTTATATATTCACGTTGAATTAAAAGATTCAATTAATTTTGTAAAAATATATTTGAGGTTTTGAAATTTGTATTTTGATTATGATTTTTATATATGCGAGTTGAGAATAGACTACAGCATAAGAGACCTCTGTCAAAAATAATAAGAAGGATACAAACATCTTATGTGTTTACTGAGACGAAGCAGTAAACACATAATAGGAAGAGGTGCATCAATAAAGGAATGCTATTGGAATTCTCATACCGTGAGCTACTAAGTATAAAGGTGATCTATCGGAGTAGTTGGAATCACCGCCGTATGCAATAGTATTGAAAAATGCCTAGTTTCGAATTTCATTCACCGCCGTATTTCATACGGATATTTCAGGCTCACTTAGACTATTCATTCCATTGCAATACCACAGTGGTAAACTTCTTGTATGTCCCTGAGTTCTGTTCTATTCCATGTTTTAGTCCAATGACGAGGGACCTCCTTTCTATAGCCGAATCCGAACGGCGGTGGAAACACTCAGGAATGTCACCAGCTTACTGGGAGGGGATAATCCACCGCTGAAAAACGTGTTTTCTGTTTGGTCGAAGCAGGGTTCGTCGTAGGTTCGACCCTTTGTATGCAAAGTGGTCATGTTAACTATTGCACCATGGTGGCTCTTATATTCTTATTGCACTTATATTTTTATTATTTGGATACTTTGTATATGGTTGACTATTGCAAAAATTGGTTTAGTAAGTTTCAACCGTTTGGCGAAACGTGTTTTGATGTGTCTCATCAGGTGGCCCAAAATCGGATACCACAGAGCAGAGACAACGAAGAATACAGCGAAAAACATGTGCAGACAGGAAACTTATGAACAGTTGCAACAGAGGGAATAAAAGTGATAGCCCCCAGTTTCTGGTAGGCTCAATGTACGATTCGCATTGACTACGTAGAGAATTAGTGAGCTGAGTTTATGATTAATTGAAGACTGGCTCATACTGTACGCTTCGCCATGCTCAATTGGGTTGTGAACTGCTGAATGGCACTCGAGTAAACGGTACATTGCAAAATAAAATTCGCTCTTCTATAAATGCCAAATATAAATTATCAAATTTTCGTAGTCGGGGTATACAAATTTAATGATTTATCTAAATCAGATACAAATTCAGACCTCTATAAAGGGTGATACGGTCAAAATTTGGTCAAAATATAAACTTGACGTATTTCTTTCAATTTTGCATTTAAAAAACCTGAACACCCCTCATTTTGAAGGTGTGTGTGTGTAGAATGTTGCCCCTATTTTGATTTTGGAATTCACTCTTCAGTTGTCAAAATGCCGTCCAAGCAAGAAGAGCAGCGTTTCAAAATTTTGCTCGCGCATCGCGAAAATCCGAGCTACTCGCACACAAAGCTGGCAAAATCGCTAAAAGTTGCCAAATCAACCGTTACAAATGTAATTAAAGTGTTTGGGGAACGTTTGTCGACAGCCAGGAAGTCTGGATCGGGGGGAAATCGAAAACCGGAAGCCGCTGAGACGACAAAGAGAGTTGCCGGTAGTTTCAAGCGAAACCCTAACCTCTCTCTCCGAGATGCCGTAAATATGCTGGGTGTATCGTCTACAACCGTGCATCGAGCCAAAAAACGAGCCGGACTATCGACTTACAAGAAGGTAGTGACTCCAAATCGCGATGATAAACAAAATACGACGGCCAAAGCGCGATCCCGGAGGCTGTACACGACGATGCTGACGAAGTTTGACTGCGTGGTAATGGACGACGAAACCTACGTCAAAGCCGACTACAAGCAGCTTCCAGGACAGGAGTTTTATACGGTAAATGGAAGGAGAAAGGTAGCAGATATTTTCAAGCACATAAAACTGTCAAAGTTCGCAAAGAAATATCTGGTTTGGCAAGCCATCTGTACCCGTGGCTTGAAAAGCAGCATTTTCATAGCTTCCGGGACTGTCAACCAAGAAATTTACGTGAAAGAGTGTTTGAATAAACGTCTGCTGCCTTTCCTGAAGAAACACGGTTGTTCCGTACTGTTTTGGCCGGATTTGGCATCTTGCCATTACGGTAAAAAGGCCATGGAGTGGTACGCCGCCAACAACGTGCAGGTGGTTCCCAAGGACAAGAACCCTCCCAACACGCCAGAGCTCCGCCCAATTGAGAAATACTGGGCTATTGTCAAGCGGAACCTAAAGAAGACCAAAAAAACTGCTAAGGACGAGCAGCAGTTCAAGGCAAACTGGCTTTCTGCGGCGAAGAAGTGGACAAAGTGGCTGTACAAAATCTGATGGCAGGTGTCAAGCGTGAGGCCCGGCAATTCGGATTTGGAAAAGCGAAAGCCTAACTGAATATTTTTCCTGAATTTTATACTAATTGAACTTGAAAAAGAAATTTAATTTGATTTTTTAAATAAACGATTTCACCGATTTACACGCGTTTTCCCTTGACCAAATTTTGACCGTATCACCCTTTATAGCGAAGAGCAATTAAATGGACGGACAGGCTTAGATGACGCAATCGAAAATTTACTTTTTTTCAAAAACATGCAAAGTCGAAGTCGACTTTTTCTAATAGAGTCAATCTGCTAAACTATTTTTGATGATAATTAAAATCGTCTCATAGACTTTTTATATTGACCAAAAATCGAATTGAACTAAAATGTCGGAGAAACAAACTTTTAAATTGGATTGAAAGTGATGCAGCTCCATTTGTACTGAAAATTAATCAAAATGTAGAAAGTCACAACATCTCATGAGCATCCAACATCCATAGAAAAAAGTAATATTTCACAAATTTTCGACTCACTCTATGGTGGCATATTTTACAGATTTAAACACCTTTTCATTTAATACCACATATAATGGCTAATAATAATCGGCCAGCTATGCGTGTATCGGACAGACCACAAATGCAAATAATGAGGGAGATGGATAAAAACAACAGATAAATTATTAAAACAATTGAATTTATAGAAACTCATACGAAGGTGTTTGACGCTATTAATTACGCAAATTATAATTAAGTCATTGTACAAAGCCAACTGGCGAATAATTTATTAAGCTAATGGACAAGAGGGGTTAATGCTACAAAATGGCAATTGAAATAACTGAAATTATTTATGCAAAAAAGGTTATATGATTTTTAATTTTAATTTTATGTGAATAAAATATAAGCATTATGTAGGTTTATCACTAATATCGACGCATTAACCAGGATTATTATCGCTTGGGATTGCATGCTTTTGCATGGAGGAAAAGAGATTACACATTGCCTCTGTTAAAAAAAAATTAAAATCCTTGTACATTAACTTGCAGATTCGAAGGACTCTTCTTTTAATGTGAGTTGGGATTGTGCCTAATGACACTGAGTGGCCATTTCCAAATAATTTACTACAAGATAACAAATGGAAATATTTGGGAAATGTTTCCACTTCAAGTATTTCGGGTAGTCGGGTATAAAAGAATAAAAAACAATAAAATTTAAAATTGTTTACCACTACAGATAAACAGTTTCTGTTTCAGTTCCAGTTGCCATGGCAAATTGGTTGTAATAAAAGTTAGCCAAGCGTATGATAGCTGGCATTGGAAAGTGTAAAAATTAAAAGGAATGTGATAAATGTTTACAACAATCCTCGTCCCCATCCTCACAACCCATGCTCGATTTCAGTTTTTTCTTTTCCTCCGCCACTGCCACTGCCACCTGAGCATTCTTATCACCAAAACAAAATCAGCTATTAGAACATCTGAACTGGCATCGGTCCAGTAGTGTCCCCTCAAGCTGTGTAGACTTGTTGGTGGTTATGTCAGCATGGAATTCTCATAAGACTCTCAAAAGTCCTACTGAAGCATATTTGGACTTTTCAAATGGCATTTCATTGTTGTGGTTGAATTGTTTTGTTTCCTGGTTGTAAAACATTTGAAAACAGGCAATAAGATCTCATTTTGCAGTTGGACAAACTGAAATTGGCGCGGGGAAGATGGGCAAAAGCATAAAGGGGAGTGTCCATGGGCAAGTTTGAGGGATGTACATGAGTACATGAGGTGTAAATGTATTGCCCATGGGTGTATCTGCTCTTCTGTAAGCCAACATTGCAAACGCTGGTTTTGAGGTTGCTTTGTGCATCAACCAGTAGAAGTACCAAAAGTATGGAGTTTTTTTGTATTGTCCAAGCATAAAGGGCAGGAAAATGATCACAGTGGGCTATTTGCAATAGTTTAGCTTTTGGATTTTGGAGTTTTTCACCATTAGATAGATTGTTCTATTTTAATTTTTTTATTCCTTAAGCCTATTAGTAAGTCTATGAACTAAGAGACGCCGATTGTCTTTTTGATGTATCAAAAACAATTATTGAAATCTTAATCACTATAATAGCAAATTAGAAATTGTACCCATCCAAAATGCAATATTTAAGCCAACACTCTCCATTGAGTCAAAATCTGCTCTGTTAAATATGACAAAAGGGGGAAATATGTAACATAGTAATATTTCGTAGTACTTTTAATTGAATATTAAATGGTTGGCCGTTTGCATTAGCTGATCTAGCCCTCACCGTGGTGTAATAGTTTACATACCGGCATTGCATGCAAAGGGTCGTGGGTTCACAATCGACAGGTCCCCCATCTAGGTGGTTAGGTTTCCCTAAACCAAACTGGACGTTCGCTTGGTCATCTACTCGATGATGATAAGGTATAGGTCGAATTGATTTTCATGCATTTTTGGGACTTTTTTGACTGATTCTAACGAAAACTGTCATAGTACCTGGTATATGGATTTGATCGCTAATTTGATTTTCATATTTTAATTGGTCTCGTCGTCGGAGATAGGTTCGGATATTAGATTGTTGAAAGATGGAATTTGGTCTCTTCATATATTCTCAACGAGACAAAGGATAGCTATTAGACGCCATTATGGCTCAACAACTCATACTAATTGCAATAAAATGTTTTCCTTTTGGTTTGGTATTTTAGGCCTACTGTTCTTCAATGAATAGGCGGCAATGAAGGAGGAAATATATGAAAACTCTACATAACAAACAACTTTCTCAATGTGAAAAGTTTTGTAATTTTCTTGCGCCTTGTGTTTGTATTATTGCTGCTGTTTTTTTTTTTTCGTTTTACTTTTTTCATCCTTGCTTTTTGTTTTTTTTATCAAAGTTCGTTTCCGCTTTGTTTTGTCTTTGCTATTCATTGACAAAAACAAAAAACAAAACAAAAACAAACCAACAGGAACACGATAATGGGGAGTGGAAGTGGTCTTCTCAACTAACAGGAAAAAAACAAAAACAAAAAGGTTCTTTAAAAAATAAAAGTGTGAACAATGAATGAGGAACGAAGCAACGCCTTTTGACACAATTCTGAATATGAAAATGAATCCGTTTGCACTTGTTTATTTTAAATGCTCCTGGATTCCACAAAGGAATGCAAGTCTTTTGTTGCAAATGAAAACGAGAAATAAGTGACAAAGGCTACCCCGAAATGTTTGAAGACAAGTTTATATTTCATGTCAAAACTCTTTTAAATAATGTACAATCAATACAAAATGTATGCAAACAAGATCAAATAACGAATACCCCTCCTACTGGATTCATTACAGCCGTAAAGTAAAATATACTTAATAGCGTAGTATATGTTTTGATTTATTTGAAATCTTCCATCAACGCAAGATGGAAGGGGGAACTATCGTTTTCCAGACTATACTTAAATATTTTTATGATTTTTTTTCTTCAAAATTTCAAAAAAAAAAATACTTTTCGACTATCCGATTTTTTCGGACTAATTTTTTCCACTAGGAAAGAAAATTTTAGTTAATTTTAGAAAAAATAGAAAATTTTAATTAAACTGTATTAGAAACGCAGATGTCACCCCGGTTTCACAAAAAATGTAATTTTTTTTAGACTAATTCATGAAAATTTATTAGAAATAATTATTTTTCTTCACTTGTTAAAGAAAATTTAGTAGTTTGAAGGAAAAAATTGGAGGCCAAAATTGCAAACATGTCTTTATTGTCATACGAAGTTCAAGATGATCCCATTATTGGTAAAATTTAAAAATTTTAAGAAATTCTGAACTATTTTGTGGGAGACACGAATTTAGTTAATCTTTATGCTTCATTTGTGTATAATGTTTTCCTCTGTTTTAGTTAATTGAACTAACGTACGCAAAAAATTAATTAAATCATGAAAACTTTCTTAAGATGATGCAATAGTTTCATGAACTAAAATAGAATTAAATTCGCTTTAGTGAAATATAGGGCTTACTTTTGTTTTGAGTGTACGTACAATGTTTTTTCAATAAGGGATCATTATAGCAATATTCTCTAAAGAATTAAATTCATTTGTTTCTATATTAAAAAAAAAAAAAACAAATAAAATGCAAAAGAAATATTTTTAGTAATATGTAATAATTAAATTAAAACTACTTTTTATCTCTCAATACGTTGGAGAAGAAAATTAATTTTGAGGAAAAAAAATATAAATTGATTTTTTTATATACCAAGTTAAGATTTAAAATGTAATATTTTAAGCGAAAAACATTGGCATCAGACACTTTAATTAAAACTTTCATATGCAGCCACATGGTATTGTGATGGACAGCTTCTTGTTTTTTTTTTTGTTATTCACATATTTTTTGGTGCCTTTAATATGCAGCTGCTTGTGATGTTAACCTCTAATTTACATTTACAATGATGTGCTAATTTTATTGTTGAAATATTAATCTAATTTATGACTATGTTTTAATTAAAACTCATCGCTTTTTCAAATGAAAACTAAAATTAAAAAAAAAAAAATCCAACTATTTACACAAGCATTCTCATTTTTAATTACTCTAAAAATATTTATGGGCTTTGATTGCAATTGACGGGATTAATTGGATCGGTGTGTTGGAGTGTGAGTGTATATGTGTGTTTGTGAAATGGAAAGGAGTAGGACACATCACTACTACAAATTGAATGGCATATAAAAATGACTCTTTGTCCTCGTCACCATCACTATTGACACATGCATCAAGTGTATGTGAATTTTGTCTGTGTGATACAAATCATGGAAGGAGAATTTGGATTCTTATTTATTTTGTTTTTTTTTTTATTCAATTAAAATTGAAGGACTAATGGATGGGTTAGTCAAAGTAATTGGAATTGATTGGGAGACATTTACGAATATACGAGTATTAATACATTTACATCTACGTTATATTGATGCCCCTACATTATGTATAAATTATACTACCAGATTTTTATTTTTGTGTTTATTTTTTTGTTTTTTGAGGTGTTGGTTGTTACCTTAATGTTAAAACGGTTGAAACGGCGTGATACATTTGATTTGAACGTGGTTGACTAATTTTTGTAAAATATTTTTTTATTTTAAATTCGTTAGTTTTTGGAAATTGTTCAAACAGGAAATGGGGATGGGAAATAAGAATGTGGAGTTACAGAGCGTATGTTAAAGATAAAAGGTGAATAAAAAAACATGAATAGCAACATAATAAGTAAATTCATTAGTATTTGTGTGATAAATTGTAATAGTTGTTGTTAAAGACATTTTCTGGTTTATCCAAGCTAGTCCAATATAATTATAGAATATTGCAGCAAAAAAGTCTTCACTTATTATTGGACTTTAGGAGATTTCTTTGCAGTTAAAGTTTAATTTTATGAGTAAGTTTTCTTCTATTAAACGAAAACCTAACTCACAAAATGTATCAACAGTTTTAAACGTATATTTTTATTTATACGAATTTATACGTTTTACGTGAACACCATAAATGGGAAACAATTTTTTTTTTCTTATATAAAAAAGGTAAACCATATTAGTTTTTTTTTAACTCTTTTGAATTAAAACATACAGTTTGAAATCCATTCTAGACTATATCCTTATTATTGTTGTAAATTTTCCTGAAACCTATGCACTCGGAATGTAAAAAAAAGCTTACTTAAATACAAAAAAATTGTACATACAATACATACATATATAATAAAAAAAATCCCATAGTTGCGTTATGTGAAGCTATATCATTATGATATTTTTATACCCACCACCATAGAATGGTGACGGGGGTATAATAAGTTTGTCATTCCGTTTGTAACGCATCGAAATATCGATTTCCGACTATATAAAGTATATATATTCTTGATCAGGGAGAAATTCTAAGACGATATAACGACGTCCGTCTGTCTGTCTGTCTGTCTGTTGTAATCACGCTACAGTCTTCAATAATGAAGCAATCGTGCTGAAATTTTGCACAAACTCGTCTTTTGTCTGCAGACAGGTCAAGTTCGATGATTGGCTATATCGGTCTAGGTTTTGATATAGTCCCCATATAAACCGACCTCCCGATTTGGGGTCTTGGGCTTATAGATATCGTAGTTTTTATCCAATTTGCCTGAAATTTGAAATCTAGAGGTATTTTATGACCATAAAGAGGTATGCCAAAAATGGTGAGTATCGGTCTATGTTTTGGTATAGCCCCCATATAGACCGATCTCCCGATTTTACGTCTTGGGCTTCTAGAATCCGAAGTTTTTTTTCAATTTACCTGAAATTGGAAACCTAGAGGTATTGTAGGACCACAAATACGTGTGCCAAAAATGATGAGTATCGGTCCATGTTTTGGTATAGCCCCCATATAGACCGATTTCCCGATTTTACTTCTTGGGCTTATAGAAACTGTAGTTTTTGCCTGAAATTGGAAATCTATAAGTATTTTATGACAATAAAGAGGTGTGTCGAAAAGGGCGTGTATTGGTTCATGTTTTGGTATATCCCCAATAATGACCGATCTCCGGATTTTATTTCTTGGGATTATAAAATTTGTATTTATTTATTGGATCATAAAGAGATACGCCGAAAATGGTGGGTATCGGTCAGTGTTTTAGTATAGCCCTCATAAGAACGATTTCCCGATTTAACTCCTTGGGTTACTAGAAACCGTAGTTTTTATCCGATTTGCCTGAAATTTCACTTCTTGAGGGTATAGAAGGCGCACCGATCATGAAAATTGCTTGAAACTTAATGTAAAATTTCCAGATTTTACTTCTCGGGTGAACATCTACAGATTTAAGATTTTAAATCAAGATGTTATTTCATAATTTTCTTGCACACTTACAAGAGATGTTAATGATTCCTCTAAAACAAAAATGGTTCTTAGAAATCCAGAATCTGTTATAGTCTTCATATATAAAATCTTTAAATTTATCTCCGGGAAGTGTATTGGTTGAACTGCTCTGCTTGATTTGTCCTCAAACCTCCCTGAAATTTCAAAGGAAACCCTAATATTTGATTCATGGTGGTGGGTATTTAAGATTCGGCCTGGTCGAACTTACGGCTGTATATACTTGTTTTAAATCAGTTTTAAAATTTTCAAATTGTCGATTTGGATTTTATAAAATTGATTCTCGTTACTTTATCCAATTAAGCACATTCCAACTCACTGAAAATTCGCATATCACAATGGACTGAATAGTCTAAGTGAGCTTGAAACTTAATCGGGCTGCCGCTTTAACCTAACCTAACATTAAATTAAACATTAACTTTAGGAGAGAGAGAGAGAGGGAGATAACATTGATCAAAAATATGAATCTTTAACAAAAACACGAGAGAAATCGATTAAATGGACTTTGCAAGAATTTTTCATTCCTAAGGACTGATAAAATCATAATAATTTCCCTAAATATTCATGTTTATTTAATTTTCTTTGATCAATAATAATGCGAAAAGGCATGCACATACTTTATAGAGAAGTTCGTAGACATTTGCACGCGATACAGATAAACTCAAGTGTTCGCACATTCACATATATATGAATAGACATTCGGCCTCTTTTATTCTCACCCCCTACATAATTCGTACTTATTTATTGTTAAGTGCTTCCATAACTTTTTGTCAGCAAAGATGTTCATGTCAGTAGCCTTTTACTTGACAAGCACGCCAATGCTTCCTCCCACTCCAATTCACGGATTTTAGATTGCTTCAAGTTACCAAACAAGGGACCTGAACTAAAAATATTATGAAAATCTAAAAAAAAATAAAGGTGAACAACTACTAAAGCTCATCAGGGATTAAAGTTTCTTAGTCCACAGTGACAAGGAGCATGCTGAGGGAAAGAAAATTTGAGTATTTGCAATGGCGTTTTTCTTTTTTTTCACTTTAAACCTAATTTGTCGACATTAACTGGGTTTCTTTCTTTTTCTTTTGTTGTTTTTGGTTTTGATTCATAGCAAATAGCAAAGAAAACCGCAAAATTTCATAAATTTGAAAACATATTTGAGGTTTACCCCAACTCTAGGTTGTTCTACACTCACCTACTACGCTATGGCCTAGTTGGAAAAGGATAAAATGTACATTAAATGGCTAACTGAAATGGGAATAAAATGTGAGTCCCGAGTAGTTATTAGCTCTCGTAGTTGTTGATGAAAACAAAAGTTTTCTAAAAAAAACACACAAAATGAAATTCTCTAAACTTTTCACAACTTTGTTTTGAATGAGGGGGTAGTATCTTGAAGGACTTATAATTAATAATGTGGGATATTTGCAAGATGTTTTTCTAAGCACACAAGCTTAGAGATTTCAATCAAATTATTTGTTAGGAATTTGAAAAATCCCCTTGAAATAAAATCATAATTTTAGTTCTGATATCAACAATTTATTTATGTATTAATATCATCAACGAGATTTAGCAGTTTTGTGCTAGAAAACCGATGGAAAAGTTCAATATGTATTAGAAAAAATCAAATAGAAGTACAAATCTTAAAACAGGAACGTAATGTATCTCAAAAATCATTACTTAGGTCGAAAACCTTTGTTTTTAGTACCTCCCACACACAGAAAAAAATATTACCAAAATATTCCCAATTAAAAAGTTGATTGATTGAAGTTGAAAATTTGTTCAATTAAAAAATTAATTAACACTCTTAACTTTTTAATCAAACTAGAAATATTAAGTCAATTAAGTCAATGATTGAAATTTTTTAAATTTTCAATTAAAAAAATTAATTGATACAATTAACTTTTTAATCAAACTCGGAAGAGTAAGTCAGTTTAAAAATTATGGATATATTTTTTTGTTTTAATTTTTAATTATTATTTTTTTTAATTAATTTTTGAATCAAACTAAAACTTATTAAACAAGTATATACAGCAGTAAGTTCGGCCGGGCCGAATCTTAAATACCCACCACCATGAACCAAACATTAGGGTTTCCTTTGAAATTTCAGGAGGGTTTGAGGACTTCAGGACACTTCCCGAAGATAAATTTAAAGATTTCACCTATGAGGACTATATCAATTCTGGATTTATAAGAACCCTTTTTGTTTGAGTTTTAGAGGAATCATTAACATCTTTTGTAAGTGTGCAAGAAAATTATAAAATAACGTCTTGATTTGAAATCTTAAATCTGTAGAAGTAAAATCTGGAAATTTTACATTGAGTTTCAAGCAATTTTCATGATCAGTGCGCCTTCTACACCCTCAAGAAGTGAAGTCGGTCTATATGGAGGCATTACCAACTGGACCGATAAAAACTTAATCCGATACACGTTTTTGTGAGCCTAAAATACCAGAATATTTACAATTTCAGGCAAATCAGATAAAAACTACGGTTTCTAGAAACCCAAGGAGTTATATCGGGAGATCGTTCTTATGGGGGTTATAATAAAATATGGACCGATACTCACCGTTTTCGACACACCTCTTTATGACCCGAAAATACCTCTATATTTCAAATTTCAGGCAAATAGGATAAAAACTTCGGATTCTAGAAGCCCACGAAGTAAAATCGGGAAATCGGTCTATATGGGGGCTATACCAAAATATGGACCGATACTCACCATTTTCGTCACACCTCTTTATGGTCCTAAAATACCTCTAGATTTCCAATTTCAGACAAATTGGATAAAAACTACGGTTTCTATAAGCCCAAGACCCCAAATCGGGAGGTCGTTTTATATGGGGACCATACCAAAACATGGACCGATACTCACCATTTTTGGCACACGTATTTGTGGTCCTACAATACCTCTCGATTTCCAATTTTAGGTAAATTGAATAAAAACTGCGGTTTCTATAAGCCCAAGAAGCAAAATCGGGAGATCGGTCTATATGGGGGCTATACCAAAATATGAACCGATACTCACAATTTTTGGCACACGTATTTGTGGTCCTACAATACCTCTCGATTTCCAATTTTAGGTAAATTGAATAAAAACTGCGGTTTCTATAAGCCCAAGAAGTAAAATCGGGCTATACCAAAACATGGACCGATACTCACCATTTTTGGCACACGTATTTGTGGTCCTACAATACCTCTAGATTTCCAATTTCAGGTAAATTGAATAAAAACTGCGGTTTCTATAAGCCCAAGAAGTAAAATCGGGAGATTGGTCTATATGGGGGCTATGCCAAAACATGGACCGATACTCACCATTTTTGGCACACCTCTTTCAGGCAAATTGGATAAAATCTACGATTTCTATAAGCCCAAGACCCCAAATCGGGAGGTCGGTTTATATGGGGACTATATCAAAACCTGGACCGATATAGCCCATCTTCGAACTTGACCTGCCTGCAGACAAAAGACGAGTTTGTGCAAAATTTCAGCACGATTGCTTCATTATTGAAGACTGTAGCGTGATTACAACAGACAGACAGACAGACGGACAGACGGACATCGTTATATCGTCTTAGAATTTCTCCCTGATCAAGAATGTATATACTTTATATAGTCGGAAATCGATATTTCGATGTGTTACAAACGGAATGACAAACTTATTATACCCCCGTCACCATTCTATGGTGGTGGGTATAAAAACGTTATAGATTAGTGATTGGAATATAGTATAGTGATTAAAAATAATTCCGTTTTTAATTAAAAAAAATAATTGAATTTTGCAATCAACATCAATTAAACATTTAATTGAATCAATTAAAAAATTAATTGAAATTTGCCAATGAAATCAATTAATTTTGTTAATCAAGGTTTTCTGTGAAGCCCAATTAAAACTGTGATTGATTCTGAAATTTTATAATACGCAATTTACACAATATTAAGGACAAATTTCTTTAGAATGTTTACATTGCAGTTAATAGAAATTTTGTTTAGAATGTTTTTAAGCATATGTTTTAATGTTTTTCTTTGAAATTTGCATCTTCTGGCCTTTATTTGTACATGAGCAGCTATTTTAATATGTCACAAAAAGGTAATGAAACTTCGATAAATGAGATCTTTAATTCTATAGAGCTTAGATTTCATGCCAGTTAGTTCCCTAATCAATTTCTTTATTTTAAAAAAGCAGCTCATTTGGTTCGGAATCAATAATCAATAAAAAATCCTTTAAGGAAGGTCAAAATTTAGGGTCCAAGTAAACTTTTTTTGTGTGTAGGTTCAACCAAAATCATATGAATATTTATCATCTTTTTTACTTCCACGAGAATACGTGGATTGTGGATGACAAATTAAATTTACACGTAGATTTAATAACTCTATATTGCTCTTTTGGATACTTTTAAATCAATATTAGTAAAATGTTAAAGCGAAATATATAATTTTAAAATGTCACTCATATTAATTGTTTTCAACTTTTTCACACTCATGTTTGTTGGCAATATTTTTTTCTACAATTATTCTTTTTTACTCAATGTACTTTCCGATTACAATGTTATGCATTTTATAAAATAAAATTCAAACCCCTCATTTTGTTGAACATTTGTAGAAGAAGCACTGCTCATTTCATTGGAAATTTTGAGGTCAAGCTCCAGAATTCACCTAAAAATTTTCGACAAATACAAAATTGTCCTTTTGGGTTACAGAGAATTGGTATCCAAATATGGTTTTATTGACCTATATTGACCAGATCAGTCGGTATAAAAAATTGTTTTAAGGTTATCCATTATATGAAGTTTAATTTTTGACTAAACTATATATAACAATGATGAAGGCAATCCACAAAGAATTCGAATAAATTTCAACAACTTTAAATCTTCGAAAACGTATTGCGCTTTTTAATATCAATGCACGTGAAATAAAGAAAGGGGAGAATAAAAAATAAAGATATATTAAAATCCAACTGCTATCTATGCCTTCGTTCACTCTTCCATATGTTTGTGCGATTCATTCAATATAAAATTTTCAAATTTCCCTTTCTCCTTGTCTACAACTTTATTCGATATTAGATATTTTTATAACAATTGGAAAAACAGATAACTTTCACATTTCATTTCTGGTATTTAGTTTCACACTACTCTGTTCAATGACCACTTGACCATGTTGTATGCACTCGCATACTCGTACATTGTGGGCTTGACCGAAACGAAGAAAAATCGCTATGATGTAGGGGCAGGGGAGTTATTCTATGCTTTGACCTTTTACATTTAATAACTCGACCAGTATATTTTTCTACTCTAACCAAAGCAAATGGTAAAACAGACTGTTGCTACTAAACCCAAAATAGCAACAGCATTGGCCTACTAAGCCAACTGTAGCATATGGGGAAAATCAAGGACATTGTGATGCTAATACACTGAAGTGAACGCTTTGGGGTTCATGTATGTGCACTTGCATCCATCCATTCACTCACATGAATGGAATATGTAAACATATATTTCTAACACTCCACCTTCCAGTTTTCCACTTTGGCTTGGTACACTACTCATTAAACATTGTTATTAGTATGCCATAACACTCTATAGTTTACAAATTGAACAAAAAATAGATTACCTTCCAAGTCATAAACGGATATGATGTCAAGTAAAGCGTAGGGGAAAGGAATTAATTGGTTGAAAAAGGATTTTGAATATGATCAATATGCCCGTAATATTGAGTTGTAGAAGTGGAGAATATAAAATATGTTACTTTGTTCTTTTGAAATAAAAATACAACCCAAATGTATCAACAAAAAAATTGAAAATATGGCCTATCGTAAACAAACGCCAACATGTTATCTAAACCAATAATAAAAATAGAAAAAAATCATAAAAGTCTCCTCTTAAATGGTTTATATAATATTTTTTTTAAGTGTATAATCCCAAACATTTTATAATAAAATTTGATAAAACAAAATACCGCAAATTTAAGAGTATGGCATTTGTTCATCACTATCTAGGTAAGCCAATTTATTCCAATGCAAAAAAGTATTGTCCCCGTGTCCATGGGGAAATTTTTGAAATTCAATACAAAACTTAATTCAAATGAATTTTCATTAGATGGAAATTTTAGAAAATTGACTAACAGGATGTTGCCATGATGTTGTTGATGGTTGGCCACAAACAAAATAGTTTCCACATTTATGGTGTTTGAACTGACACTCGGGGAGTGTTCTCGCCATGGCCTATGCCTACTTAAGGCCATTGTAAATATACCATTCGCACATACACACACATAAGCTCACTTGCTGGCTAACACACATACACAAATGAGCAAACATACATGTTGAACAATGGTCATATGGATACAACGAAAGACGGAAGGAAACTCACCTGTCTGCTTGTGCTGCTGAACCAGAAGCCGGCTTTAGGCTTTTAATTGCTTTCAGCCACTTTGTTTTCATCGATGGCGCAGTGGCTGCCGAAAGTTTACGTTCGCCGCGCGGTGACCCCGGATCGAGTTTACTCACAAACAGCTCTTTCTGTAATTAACCAAGAGAAGACAAACACAATTAGCACATCACCATCAACATCAACATCGTCATCATCAATACCAATGTCATCATTAATGATAGTGGCAGCTACACTACCACATTTATATGTATATACAATATTATCTAGAGGGCACATACATCTACACGTATTTATTCATATAAGTGCATTTCGTTTCAAACGTTGAGAGCAACACAAGCCATAATGTGACAATACAAAAATATAAATGAGTCAATTCAATTAGGGCGGGAATCATGATTATATTTGAATGTGATTCAGATACCATTTTTTAATCGGAAATTTTATAATGTTAATATTTAATTTACTATCGATTATAAAATTTAATTGAATAATAAAATTAATATTTCACTTAGCTGTATAGTGATTAAAGCATAAAGTTTTTTTTTACAAAAATAAAATCCAAATATTTTCTGTTGAAGCGAGTTCAACAAGCTACTATTGGTGAACTTCCCTAATGACGTTTATGATTGATGCTCACGAAGAGCAAGCACGTATTCTATCCAAATCTCTTAATTTCTTCTCTTAAGTTATGTTATTATTTTGTTTTACACCAATTTCATCTTATTAATTTGTACATTTTACATGATGTAATTATTTATCTTTGCATTCATTTTCATCCTTTCATTATATAGTAACCGTTTCATTTCTAACGGATGTAAATATTGAAATTAGTCAGTGAAATGGTTAGTTAAGTTTGAGCAGTTGAAGTAAACGGGTCAAGTTGACTCTTCAATAAATTTAACTCAACAATAAGGTGGTGTCTTTTTTATTTCGTAAGGCACTAGGCTTCGCGCTCCATTTTGAAAGACACTTGGAGTTCTTAGCCCCACGAGAGCTTCAACCAGAAGCACGAGTCAGCATTGCTCGAGGCTCTTCAACCCTTGTGTTCGAGGCTCTTCAACCCCCACCAATTGCACTATCGAAACAAACGCTTTAGTGCAATTTAACATTTTCAATATCACAGTTTTCATTAATTCTAAGAATTAAATATAAATAAGTAAAGGGTGATACGGTCAAAATTTGGTCAAAATATAAACTTGACGTATTTCTTTCAATTTTGCATTTAAAAAACCTGAACACCCCTCATTTTGAAGGTGTGTGTGTGTAGAATGTTGCCCCTATTTTGATTTTGGAATTCACTCTTCAGTTGTAAAAATGCGGTCCAAGCAAGAAGAGCAGCGTATCAAAATTTTGCTCGCGCATCGCGAAAATTCGAGCTACTCGCACGCAAAGCTGACAAAATCGCTAAAAGTTGCCAAATCAACCGTTACAAATGTAATTAATGTGTTTGGGGAACGTTTGTCGACAGCCAGGAGGTCTGGATGGGGGGGAAATCGAAAACCGGAAGCCGCTGAGACGACAAAGAGAGTTGCCGGTAGTTTCAAGCGAAACCCTAACCTCTCTCTCCGAGATGCCGCAAATAAGCTGGGTGTATCGTCTACAACCGTGCATCGAGCCAAAAAACGAGCCGGACTATCGACTTACAAGAAGGTAGTGACTCCAAATCGCGATGATAATCAAAATACGACGGCCAAAGCGCGATCCCGGAGGCTGTACACGACGATGCTGACGAAGTTTGACTGTGTGGTAATGGACGACGAAACCTACATCAAAGCCGACTACAAGCAGCTTCCGGGACAGGAGTTTTATACGGCAAAAGGAAGGGGAAAGGTAGCAGATATTTTCAAGCACATAACACTGTCAAAGCTCGCAAAGAAATATCTGGTTTGGCAAGCCATCTGTACCTGTGGCTTGAAAAGCAGCATTTTCATAGCTTCCGGGACTGTCAACCAAGAAATTTACATGAAAGAATGTTTGAATAAACGTCTGCTGCCTTTCCTGAAGAAACACGGTTGTTCCGTACTGTTTTGGCCGGATTTGGCATCTTGCCATTACGGTAAAAAGGCCATGGAGTGGTACGCCGCCAACAACGTGCAGGTGGTTCCCAAGGACAAGAACCCTCCCAACACGCCAGAGCTCCGCCCAATTGAGAAATACTGGGCTATTGTCAAGCGGAACCTAAAGAAGACCAAAAAAAACTACTAAGGACGAGCAGCAGTTCAAGGCAAACTGGCTTTCTGCGGCGAAGAAGGTGGACAAGGCGGCTGTACAAAATCTGATGGCAGGTGTCAAGCGTGAGGCCCGGCAATTCGGATTTGGAAAAGCGAAAGCCTAACTGAATATTTTTACTAAATTTTATACTAATTGAACTTGAAAAAGAAATTTAATTTGATTTTTTAAATAAACGATTTCACCGATTTACACGCGTTTTCCCTTGACCAATATAAATTAAAGCGTGGTAATATATGTTTTTACAAATATTCTTAACGTCAAAATCTCAGTTTCCGTCTATCAGTTTATCGATGTGATTAGGTAGTTAACCCTGCATTTAAATGCTAATTTGAAGTTAAGAGAACATCTAGAAAATTAGATAGTGAAGTTCACACTACTACCACATTTGGATTTAGAGATAATTACTTCTGCCAAATTCCCTATTAAGTTTATTGACGTAGAAATTCCATCTTATAGGGACGACATCGATATTCACATTATATGTGAAAGCAATATAGTCAAAACGTGCAATATTTTTCGATCGAATACTAACAATAAAATTCATTTTAGGTCGTTTAAGTACAATATAAAAATGTAATTGAAAATAATACCAAAAAGCACTTCATATTTTTATTCTGTCAATTTATTCATCTGCTCATGGCCATACCCGTATTTAAATTAACATTTAAAAAATGAATAATACTCATACATAAGATGTCTAGGGGTAAATAGTTTTAAATTTCATGGAAAATGTAATACCGTTACCAAATGAGAAAAAAAGCTTAAGGGATCTGTGGATTTACGATAAGGTATACATGGCTCTGCTTGCGAAGAGAAATATATAGTATGCTCTCTCCATTAGATGTTAGCTTATAAAATCCAAATGAGTCATGTCCTCCCATCGATCCTAGATTGAGGGAATTTTATAAAATCAATTTTTGGATTATTAGAGCAAATTTCCATACTAATTAAAAATTCATTCGTTTTGTTTTGTTATTATTGTTTTTTTTTTTTCCTTTAATCATTGTTGTTAGGTTAGGTTAGGTGGCAGCCCGATGTATCAGGCTCACTTACACTATTCAGTCCATTGTGATACCACATTGGTGAACTTCTCTCTTATCACTGAGTGCTGCCCGATTCCATGTTAAGCTCAATGACAAGGGACCTCCTTTTTATAGCCGAGTCCGAACGGCGTTCCACATTGCAGTGAAACCACTTAGAGAAGTTTTGAAACCCTCAGAAATGTCACCAGCATTACTGAGGTGGGATAATCCAATGCTGAAAAACTTTTTGGTGTTCGGTCGAAGCAGGAATCGAACCCACGACCCTGTGTATGCGAGGCGGGCATGCTAACCATTGCACCACGTTAGACTCCTTGATAAAAAATGCTTTATAATCTATTTGTTCCAAACTCAACTAGTGTTACATCTCTCTTTCGCAACTTCAAACTATTCCTGGATTGCGTGGTCCATAGAACCCGTCCAAGCTCTAGTTGCATCAATAACTAGCTACAATTTTGCAAATTTTTAATTAGTGTTGTTGTTTTTAATTTCAGCTTGAAACCATGCATTGACTAAACTACAAGTGTAGCTTAACCAACAGAGGAAAAGAATGTTTGTCAAATTTATTTGGGCAAAGCCCTATAGACTGCAAGATGGTTGGATGGACGCACGTTTCGGAATTACCACATTGCTCATCAGCTTCCTCTACTTGCAGTAAAACTATCAACCAATTATCAGAATAAATTCAGACAGTTCACTAAACCCAAAAGTGAGCCACACTTGAACCTTCCGAAAGCCGGCATTAGCCGGCTATCGTTTAAACCTTTTTTCGGAAGCGAAATAAAAAAATTAAAAATTAAATTTGACGTCGGAGTCAAAAATGACCAATGTACGAAATATAGCCCCTGATCAACCACGAACAACGATATCCGTTTCTTTTCGATCGGACTTCAAATGACGACACAGCATAATAAATTGTATTTCGGGGGGTCGTAGGGTGCACGGAAAAAAGTTTTTGTGTTCTGAAATTGTCTTCGAATATGCTACAAAACTGGGGGGTGACCGCATCGACTTTTTTTCCTTTAGGCCGTGACCCTATCTAATGTACAACTATAGCGTGTGTTGATTTGTATCTGGCATTTTCTTCTCATTGAGATAATAAGATTTCTTAATATTCTTTGTCCAAAAAAAAGAAAACTAGAATTTTATAATAATTATAATTTATACAAAACTTAAGATTAAAACAAACTGTGAGCAATATTGCTTTCGAATATTTAAAATAAAAGTCTTATAAGGAGTTATTTAATTTTCAATGATTCAACAAAATTCTGTAAACTAAATATCTATCATAGCTTGTTAGCCTTCGATTACTCTCAACGTTTTGCACTCGATTAAGTTACATGGAAACAACTTTGCTTCTTTTAATAGCCATGCTATATGTTCAGATGTGAATATGGATGTCAATATAGCTGCATGCCTTCGAGGTATGTGAACATTATATGGATGGAATGGTAGCCACCTCAACGAGGACCATCTGGAATAAAACGATACCTCCACTTGACCACATTTATTCGATTCTCGGGGCAACACTCATTAGGTGGTGTTAGTGCATGGAAACATTTACATATGAATGAATCGCACTAATGGAGACAAAGTGTTATTTGGTCCTTGTCAATTAACTACCATACACAAACAGTGTATGTCTTACATACAATGTCATGAAAATATGGATATGCAAAAGTAAATAAGGGTACTTATGTTATCATTAACACTCACTTAGAATATAAGGAGTCATATCGCTAATTTGTTATGAAATAGCATGCAATAAATTCGATTTAATTTCTATTAAATTATATTATCAGTATAGATTTAATTGATTCACTTGAAAATATTGTCAATGGCATACACAAACATACATTTGTATACACACATACATATTTGTCATTCACAAATGTGTACTTAATTTTATATTCAAACTAAATATAGAACGTTTTTAAAAAAAAATAAATTTAATAATAATTAAAACAAACATGCAATATTAATGCAAAATAATTTTTAATATTCTGTCTTTTGCGTTGCATCGAAGTATGTTTAGTGAATAAAATACTTTATTTATATTAAAATGAGCTACAAGTGGCTTTACCAGCACACCCCAGTCACTTCTTGCTTATTGGAGCTAACAACTCATGTGCTGGGTGTCGTATACGTGTTACCATCCCAACTGTATATGTTGCTCATACGCAAGGACGTTCAACATAGTTAAGAAACAATTTCAATATTTAATTACATTTGTTTTTTTTTTTTAACGTCGCAGTGTTTTATTAAGTTGACTTCATGTAAACTGTGTGCAGAACTAATAAACAACAAATTTTCTCTAAAGTCAATTGGAAAGTTTTAGGAAGAGCAATGGATCCATAATTTGTTTACCATTTAATATGGGGTGAATTAAGGTAAATGAAATATATATTAATTAGTAGAAAAAGTATTTGTCCAATAGGATGTGCACATATATCAATGCAAGTAATGATGAAATGGCTTGAAAAAGCTGAGAAAGTATCATATTGGGATTTAACGAATCCCAATCCCTATTTTGATATACTTTGTTCTTGTTAATTTGAATTGAAAACATTATAATTTCACTATTTTTATACCCTGCGCCACACTGTGGAACATGGTATTATAAGTTAGTGCATATGTTTGCAACACCCAGAAGGAGACGATATAGACACATAGTGTCTTTGGCAAAAATGCTTAGGGTGGGCTCCTGAGTCGATATAGCCATGTCCGTCTGTCCGTGAACACATTTTCGTAATCAAAGTCTAGGTCGTAGTTTTAGTCCAATTAACTTCAAATTTGGCACAAGTATGTGTTTTGTGTCAGAATAGATAGAACCCTGTTGATTTTGGAAGAAATCGATTCAGATTTCGATATCGCTCCCATATATATCTTTCTCCCGATATGCACTTATATGGGCCCAGAAGCCAGAGTTTTATCCTGATTTACTTGAAGTTTTGCACAAGAAGAAAAATTGGTACTGTAGTCTAGTGTGCCAAATTTGATTGAAATCGGTTCATTTTTCGATATAGGTCCCATGTATATCTTTCGCCCGATATGGAGTTATATGGTCCCTGAAACCAGAGTTTTAGACCAATTTGGTTGAAATTTTGCATTAGGAGTACAATTAGTAGTAAAGTCAAATGTGCTAAATTTGATTGAAATCGGTTCAGATTTAGATATAGCTCCCATATATATCATTCGCCCGATTTACACTCATATGACCACAGTGGCAAATCTTTAACTCCGATTTATTTGAAATTTTGCACAGGAAGTAGAATTAACATTCTGACTGTCCATACCAAATTTGGTTGATATCGGTTCAGATATGACCATAGAGGCCAAGTTTTTACTCCGATTTAGTTGAAATTTTGCACAGGGAGTAGAATTAGCATTGTAGCTATGCGTGCCAAATTTGGTAGAAATCGGTTCAGATTTAGATATAGCTCCGATATATAAGTTTTTCTGATTTCGACAAAAATGGTCAAAATACCAACATTTTCCTTGTAAAATCGCCACTATTTAGTCGAAAAATTGTAAAAATTATTCCAATTTTCCTATACTTCTAGCACATATATATCGATCGATAAATCATAAATACACTTTTGCGAAGTTGCCTCAAAATTGGTTCAGATTTAAATGTTCCCCATATTTTTTACTAACATTGTGTTCCACCCCATGGCATTAACCGGCTTCAATTTTAAGTCAATAGATTTTCTTAGAAGGCTTAAATATATTGTCCACTAAGAAGACTTAAATATATTGTCGGTTCAGAATTAAATATATATATATATGGGAACCTTTATATATAGCACCCAACAAATTTGAAGGATTTCAGATGGTATCGAAAATGTAGATCCTCAAAGTGGTGCAGGGTATAATATAGTTGGCCCCGCCCGCCCGACTTTAGACTTTCTTTACTTGTTTTAATTTGATCTTGGTTTTTCCATATAAAAACTCCTTACTTATATTGCCAGGATGAAGGATAGTTATCCTCTACGTTAAAAGTTATCTACAAAAATAGTGATAGTAAACCTTTGAATATATTCGACTAAGACTCACTTACAGATACGACTTAAGTCGGTATCAGTCTGTCTGTCCATCTACTTTTTTTTGTCAAGATCAAGAATGCTAATTTTATTTTTATAAATTATAAATTGATCAATTTACAAAATATCGCCCACAAATTCACAGCATCAGCTCTGGCGATTTAGAGATGGAAAGAACCCGATGTTAATATAATCCTATATTCATAAATCACTCTAGTCTTTAAACGAACATGTTAAATCTTAATAAATTATTTTTTGTACATTTTTCATATTAAAGCCGTCTAAAGTATTCATATCGCTTAATATTTATAAGTATATCGCATACATATGTATTACACACCTATACTATACAAGTATTTGAATAGCACGATTTTAAATTTACTTCCGTAGAATATTCTCCTTCACTTTTTTGTTGTCATTTTTCATCATCTGGAAGTATTTTTTGATCTGAAGGTATGATAGATATTTTATATTTAACCTCATATCGAGTTAAGTTTTCAAGGAGGCATACATTTTGACTGGCTATTCCCAAGTCCATTAATTACCAGTTATTTTTCCTACAAGTCTATTTCCCATTTGTAACTCGTCAAAATATAACCAAGGTTTCAATAGATCGAAAATTATTTCTATAAACCTTCATACATAGAGATTGTAATGATGGATTTTAATTCAATATATGCATCTATTTTTCACATGTCCATTTCTGTAGAACATTTTATGAAAAGTATACTTCAGAAAGTAAAAGTAAATAACATTTATTTGACATATATGTTAATTCATATGACGTTTTTATTTTGTCCTTGGCTTCAAGTTTTTCAAATGCAGTCCCTGGAAAAACATACAGGGACACAGAAAACTTCTATCATTATTTCGAACTCATAAAAACAATCGATTTAGTTTTTTCAACATCGTCATGTCACGCCATACCTTGCCTATTTTGCCAACATCATCATTTTCATTTCGAAGAATTTCTATCGAAAAAATTCAAGCTGCATTGCTGCAAAGATGTAAAGCAAGCGTGTGAAAGATTCAGTGACTAAGCGACTTACACGCCATTCATCGTTTGCTTCAAATTAATCAAAGTAACTGCTTCCGCTTGCGTCTATGTGTCCATCACCTGTTCTGTATGAGTATTTGTATATTCCTCTTTTAGTAGGTATACTTGTTTGTTTCGTTTCCTTTTTTGTTTGTTTTTTTTTTTTTTTGCATTTACCATTGCTGTCGTTTGTGTTAAATCGTTGGCTTAAAAGTTAAACTTGAGCAAAATAAAGAATAAACGGCTACAATTGTTGATACATTAGGATGCCACCGGAGCAGAAAGTTCGTAAAAATGCTTTTTTGAATTTAGACGATTTTTTAAGTTAAAATAGCTTTTGCAATTAAATCTTCATTATGGTAAAAGTCGTAATAAGAAATAGAAGTATTTCCAAATTTTTTGTTTTAATTTTATAGAAATATTTCCAAGTTTTTTTATTTTAAATCGATATGTTTGAATAATATAATACCTCATTCACATTACACTTCCAAAATTCACTTTAACTAGATTTCAACTGTTATTTGCCTTTTAAATAAGAGATTTCCAATACACTTTTAATAGATTCGGAGTCGGAGCCGGAGTCATATAAATTTTGCTCGACTCCGACGAAACAAAATTTGAAAAACCCTTCATGTATTCGTAACAAAAGAAATATTTCGACAAATTAGATTCGATTGGGATTTTTAATCGAACAACGAAAAACGAAGCACTGGATTTCCGGCCATTCAAGGTGTATTTATATGGGTGAAATTTCAGAGTGATATAAAGAGTAGATTTTACTGAATTGATCAATTGTATAGTTCATTTTTAACATAGTAAACTATCAGTTTTTAAGCCTATATATACTCTTGATAAAGGTAAAATTTTAAGGCAGTATAGCAGTAGAGCCTAACGTTCTGAATTTTTGGCAGGCATGTTGAGTTCGAAGATTGGTCATACCGAACAATTTTGTGATATAGCACCTACATATAAACCCATCTCCAATTTGTTTTAAGAAATTTTTCCCAGTCATTATTGTTATTTTTGATTTCCGCTTAGAACCATGCATTGACTAAACTACAAGTGTAGCTTAACCAACAGAGGAAATGTATGCTTGTCAAATTTATTTGGGCAAAGCCCTATAGACTGCAAGATGGTTGGATGATTCGGAATTACCACATTCCTCATCAGCATCCTCTACTTGCAGCAAAACTATCAACCAATTATCAGAATAAATTCGGATAATTCACTTAACCCAAAGTGAACTACACTTGAACCTTCCGAAAAAAGGTTTAATAGTCGGCTACTGCCAAAACAAATTTGCAAGCATATCACTTTTCCTTTGCCAAACTCAATTCGTCGATTTGAATGTGGTTGGCTGGGTTTGTTTTTGATTTCTGCTTAAAACCATGCATTGTCGGAAATTTTGAGTTATTTGAGATCCATAAATAAATGCGGAAATTTCCCGTCGGCCCAGATTTTGTATATGGAGATAATTATTTGAGAAATCTCCATAAACACACGATGTCCAACGTGCCATCTGAGGCGGACTTTTGTGAGAAAGTTTGTTTCATCAATGTCACTCGAAATTCTTTACATTAAATTAATGGCCTCTAATGTCCATAACTGATAGACCATTTATAAATCGATGTTTCACAAATTTGCTTCCATAGAAACAATATTCGTAACTTTCCAGCTATTCCTGATTTTTGTGTATTTTTCTTTTTTTATATAGATACCAGGATTTTACTTCTTAAACATCTGGAAGCGTAATTATTTTTTGAAATTTTGTGTTTTTTATAAATTCATATTGTGGAGATTGTTGTTATATACCCATATTTTGATGTGGTCTCTATATAGTCTTGTGTCGTATTTTAATTTATTGGCATGAAATTAAAATGTAGAGTTCTTTACATTCCCAAAATCCTGAGATTTGTCGTCGAGTCGTATCAAAAATTAAAATTAGAGTTCTTCTGGACATATAAACACATATGGCAAAATAGAATACTTATATCGGTCTATTTTTGGAACACTACACCTTAAAATTACAATCGGAATACTGTTAAAATAAGATTTAGGTACACCACCTGGAGTCGACTCCGGAGTCGGAGTCGAGGATAATAAGAAATGCTGGAGTCGGAGCCGGAGTGGAGCAAAATTGACTCGACTCCACAGCCCTGGCTCTAAGCAGTTATGAATGTATATTCGTTTTGGATGTTGTAGTCCTCAAGGAAAATGAAAAATGATCCACTTAAGACTCTTGGTAACAGTTTTTAAACTGATCATATGACAAACGAGCCATCATGAATCTCAAGAGATAAAACCTGGTGATAACTTTGTACCTTAGTCATATAAGAGTATTAGATTGAATGAATCACTATTGCTTTGTAGAGCATATATATTTTTTTTAGATAAATCAAAGAAAAAAATCAAAATATTTACTCGCTCATCAATCAATAGTCAATATTCTTCACTTGGAAATAAACATGATACTGTAGATTCTATTTTAGTTCTTGGAGTTTTTATTAATCACAAACTGACCTTCATGCTATACATTTTAATGGCTGTTATTAATGCTTACGGTATTTTTCCGTCCATGAAATGCAACAAACTACTTTGTATATCTCTAAAAAGAGGTATCTCCTTAGTTTTAGAATTTATGACTTTATAATGAAAAAATAACTTTGCTTTAAATTCTTTCAAAACATTTTTCACAAAACGGCTTTTTGCGACACCCTAATTTTCCTACCATTTTTATATTTTAACCAGAAGCATGAGCCTGCTTGGTTTGTATGGATGTTTGATTGTTTGCATGTGTATTTGCTCGTTATAAACTGACGATGACAGTGTGTATATTTGCTTTGCATACCGTGAGAAATAACAAAGTGGTATAATGTGGACGTGTTGAAAACATAAGGCCTTTTAATGTTAAAACAGAGAAAGTTTCTTCTGGTCTTTATAAACTTCTTTAAACATAATAAAAACTGTCAAAAAATTAGGCTTTTGTCTCAATTTTCCTATTGGAATAAAGTTTCTTTTTTCAATATATTCAAAAAGTAATCTTGCTGTTTTCCTGTAGAGAGCTTTTTGAGTTGAAATTTTTTTTTTTTAATTTGTATAATTTTTAGAATTACTTTTAATTGGATTATAAACTCATTTTTGAAACTGTTGTTCAAATAGCCTGAAATCCGAAGAATTTTATTAATATTTCTCAGATTTGAGGATAATATGGAGGAGTAATTTGTTTTCTGTAACATAAAATCCTCACATTCATACAAATCATAGTTACTAACAAAAACACAATTATGTGAAATTAGTGATATATTCGATTTTTTCAATCATAATGAAAATGTTGTACCAAAGGCCCTTGTCAAACCCTTCCTTGTCCCTTTTTTCAGTTGTGGTAGATATGAGAGAATAAAGCATCAGACACATAGACGATGTTGAGGATTTCTCTCACTCAATCATACAAAGATATGAAGTTGTGTGTGTGTATGTTTGTCCCATATTCTAGTGTGAATGTATATGCATATATAAACAACAAATACGAAAGTGCAGCCAGGCAGACAGACAGACAGACAAAACGACAAAAGATGAATTCATGATGGCTCTTTTGTTGGAGAAAATGTTGACGGTTTTTAAACCTCTTATCGCTGCTTTACAGTGGGTTGGCACTAGAAACATCAGCAACAGCAGCAGCAATGGCATCACGACTCAAACTCAACCCCTCTGTCAAAGTTGCATCTTTGTCAGTGTATGTCAGTGTGTCATTTACCTGTCATTTTGTTTGTCATTCACTTCCGCCCTTTCATCTGACCGTTTCTCTACAACAAACCCAGCAACCATTCGTCCATCCATTCGTACCCCTCTATCCACTTGGGTGACAATATTGTTGCAGTGTTCATTTGTGCTTGTCAAGTATCTGTCCGTTGTTTTGGGTCCATTAAGTTATCATCAGCCAGCAACACTAAACACAACTCGACTCTTAGGATTCCAATGTGTGACACGTACCACGTGGACCATGGAGAGCTAACCAAAGCAAATGCAACGACAGAACAGAAATTAACGAAAAACCAAAAAGCCTTGTTGTGAAGTCTTGGCACAAATCTAATCTTATTTTAATGGGCATGTTATACGAAACTGATGGGCATACAAATGGATACAATGTAGAAAGCAAGGATTTGATTTTTCAATTCCTTTCGGGAAAGCAACCAAAAAAAAAATTAAATTAAAAATTTAATTGGTTTTTAGGGATACATTTTGAAAATAATAGGATACACGCAAAGAAAACTTTATAGACAGCGAGACCAGATCGTTATGGTATTAGAATTATACTAGTTCATATTTATAAAGAAAATCCATAGTTTGATTCATAATATGATGAATATTGAGTTATTAACAAACTGAGGACTTATTGAAAGGAACAAAAACTGGTTGTTCCTTTTATTTGTTCTTTGTATCCTATGAGAAAAATCTTTTAAATTTAGATTTTCAAAAACAAAAACTCTACTTTGTTTTACGTAAAACAAAATACAGTAGTGCGTGCTTGATACTCCTTAACTATGGCCAATAATGCAAATGTGTCAACTCATTAGGAAAAGCGAACGAAGTGAAGACATCTATACAAGAACTGTATCCTTTTGAGCATTGAAACAGACCATCTTCCTGTGCAAAATTGAACTCAAAAAGCAAGTCATTCAATTCAATTGTAGAAAATCTTGAAATTCTCAAAGAAAAATGTACGTTTGAGAAAACAACAACAATAGCAATAGCGCTGCCTCCAGCTTATTCACAGACTCACTAACTGATCCACTCACTCTGCGCACAACTATGCCAAAAAGGTAACAATGCACAACACCCACCCCTCATCATCCGAATCACTTAAGAAAATTAAATGTTAATGCTTGCACTAAGATCTCTAGTCCTGTTATCCCTGCTGCAGCCATTACGAACGAAAACCCAATGCTCATGGGGTAAGAGAGTTCTTATTTTGGCATATTATTGCAAGGCTTTTGAAAATGCAAAGACATCTGCCGTTACGAGTTATCCAGAACAAGTTCCATTTGAAAACCAAGACCAAAGACCAATCCACCATCATTGTCATATTCTACGCGAGACTTGCTATGGGTTTTGGTATTCTTTCTCTGACTATTTTCAAGGAATACATGTGTTAGTTTACGATTGATGGGGGGCTTTCGATAAAGGAAAAGGAACTAGATGACTTAAGTGTTTGTGTGTGTGTATGTGTGTGTGTGTGACAGACAGACATACATTAGTTCATATCGAAATATATGCAATGGTTCAGTGAAAGATGGAATTGTTCATGGCTATTAAGTTAGATTAAATTTATTTGCATAAAATAATTTTTGCAGCAATGTGGACTCAGATATAGAAAAAAGGTCCTTTGTCATTAAGATTGAGCATATAGTCGGACAGCACTCAGTGACAAGAGAAAAGTTCACGACTGTGGTATCACAATGCACTGAATAGTCTAGGTGAGCCGGAAATATCAGGCTGTCACTTTACCTAACGTAACCTACATCCATTTCGTTTTGGTAGCTTAATTCATTTCTTAACGACTTAATGGATTTTAATGAAATTTTGTGTTAGACCTGGATATGAGCGCGATCGATTAGTCGGACATTGTCATTTCGGATAATATTTTTTCAGAAATGTTGACTCAATGCGCTACGCAGAGTGGATGACTGGAGCGATGGTTCGTATCTAGGTTTGGGAGCCACCGTGGTGCAATGGTCAGCATGCCCGCCTTGCATACACAAGGTCGTGGGTTCGATTCCTGCTACGACCGAACACCAAAAAGTTTTTCAGCGGTGGATTATCCCACCTCAGTAATGCTGGTGACATTTCTGAGGGTTTCAAAGCTAAGTGGTTTCCCTGGAATGTGGAAAGCCGTTCGGACTCGGCTATAAAAAGGAGGTCCCTTGTCATTGAGCTTAACATGGAATCCTATTGTGGGAGTTGTACGGTAGCTAGGAAGTTTAAAATTTTCCGTTGTATATTATAGTAGTGGTAATGGGCGTTTTACTATATAGCACTATTTGAAGTCCAGGATAATCGGGGAAAGGGCTCAATGGACTTTGAGGTCATCTAGTATGAGTATTATTTTTGGACTGAATACGGTTCGTAGATATCTGTGGACTATATCGGTGTTTTTATAATAGATAAGATTTTAAAGCGTTGCAATTGCTTAAGCTTTTGAAGAGGGATGCCAATTTAAAGATGTAGGCGCAGAGTGAAAATTTTCCTTTCGTTTTTTTGCATTAAATGCGCAACACATATTATAGAGAAAATATTGAAATTGAAATATTTGCAATTGAAAAAGAAGTGGTGGTCATTTTTCAAGATGGACATAGTGAAAATACAGAGATTTTCAAAGTATTGGTCAGAGATGTCAATACTTTGCAGCACTACCTAAGCATTGTCATTGTTTTATGACATTTAGAGCACTTCATATCAGGTAAGTGTTGATACAGAACCTGACTCAGCCTAGGTGTAAGTTAGCCAATATGAGACAACCTAGCCTAATTCGAAAATTTGTTGGGCATATTGATCATTTTTATACTTTTTTGGAGAAGTAAAATTATTAACCTATTTGATAGGATGGTGTACACGCAAAAAAATAATTCTTTCCTCCCAAACGAAATTTTAGACAAACAAAGTTCGTTTCTCATTTGCTTTTCGTTGAAAGGAAGTGTATTTGGAAGAAAAGTATATACTTTTTGTGATAAACGCTTCTTCTTTTCCAGGATGTAAAAGCAATTTCATAAAGTCTAACTCAAAAAAAAATTTTTCTGGCTAATTGCATTTTCCCTCACATCTTTCTCACTTCCACGAAGTTTTTTAGTTCTTAGCACCTTTTTCTGTAATACAAACAATGTAGAAGAAATTATACGATTTTATAAATTTTTAAATTTTTTTTACCTTTCGCCTGGACTGAGAATCGAACCGCGGACCATGCAATTTGTAAGGCAGCACACTATCCACTGAGCTACGTAGCTGTTATTGTCATCAATAGCTAATTATCCATATAAGTTATATTAATATAGCATAGCTTGCGGCGCCCACGAGCCGATTAAACAAAGTTTATTTAACAGAAAAATACATTTAGTTTGGGACCGTGGAGCAGTGGTTGCTACGTCGGACTTGCATGCCAAGGGTCGTGGGTTCGATCCCTGCTTCGACCAAAGTTTTTTTTTTTTTTTTTTTTACATATATTCCAGATATGGTCGGAAGATTCCGAAAAAATTTTCAACATTACATTCTACTATATTAAATTTATGTGTCTTATTAAAGACCTAAAGTTAGAAAAGAACATTGTTTGATATAAACGAAATGGACTGTGTTGTTGGTTCAAAAATAACTCTTTTTATTGAAAACATAAAAATTGTGTAACAACCGAATTTTTTTGGTGATAAAAGTGTATACTTTTCGAAGCAATTCAAAAAACTCTAACAAAAGAAAAACGTTTTCGGTACACGTTTTCCAAACGTTTTTTTTTCTTTGCGTGTAGCAAAGCTCCGCGAGACAGCTAGTTTAGTATGAACATTTTAAGTTGCGTTCCATATCACTAAATCAGTAAGTTCATGTAGGATGTCAAATAGGCTACTCCGCCAGATTTTAGATATTTCTGAAATATTTTACTTTGTGAAACATTGCAGAACATATTATTTGCTATCATATTTCTTAGAAACTCCCCGGTTTACCTTTAAATTTACCAATACAACCGAATGTAGTTGAGTTTATTCGTTTTACTAACACACACAACCAACGCCATCACGGTCTTGTTGGAAGTGTTTCATTTTCTTCTTTTTATTTTGATTGCTACACAGTCAGCTACAAAGTGCAATCCATTATTGATGTTTATTTGTGTGAGTTTGGTTGTCATAGCTCGACATAAATCCGTTGTTAACGAACATAAATTTTCGTGGCGGTTTGGCTTGAGGCGATATGCTGAGTAAGACATGCATTAGGCCACGTCCAAAACGTGCTTCACAGATATGTCTATTCCACCCACACCAATTATACGACTCGAGGCTTTTACACGAATTTTATCGCAATTTTACTTTAAGTTCACACAGAATAACACGTATTCGAGGGGTTTTTACTTAAGTGATGTCAATAAAAATGTATATATTTCACCATTTAGGATCAAAATTTAAAGGTTAACCTATTAAGTATGGAGATGTTGCTGGTACAAAATTTAAATTGTGACTCGAGAAAAGGAGGAATATGGAAGAAAGTGCTGATCTTAGCTTCCTTAAAATACCAGATTCACTTGTTTTTCGTAAGTTAAGAAAATGTAAAGAATTTTCTGGGCTCATGACATTAAATCGATACATTTGAAGGCCAAAAAATGTTGTGGGTGTTTAAAAAAACCCTACCTCCATAAAAAAGTGAATCCACAATGACAAAAATGTATGTTTATAGTAGAAAATTTTAACTAAATTATTTAAGTACTTGTAACATGATAGGTAAGGTTTGGTGTAGTGGCAGCCCGATATTTTAGGCTCACTTAGACCATTCAATGCATTGTGATACCACAGTGGTGAATTCTCTCTCTATCTCTCTCTCTTGTCTCAAATTGAAGAAAATTTATTTAAACTAATAAATGTTTTTCTGGTGTTTAATAAAATTTCATATTTTGAAAAAAATGGAACTAAACAGACACAATTTAAGTAAAATTTACTCATTTGTGACACTTATGAACTCAATTTCAGCAAACTTCTCCAATTTTAGCAACTTTTTTATTAAAAAATGTATATTGATGCACATCAAGGAAAAATATTTTTAAATAAAAAACGAAACACAAATATTGATTTAATTTGTATAACTTTTGACTCAATGGAACTTAGCCACATTTTTTATCAAGAGAGGTATTAAAACTAAGCTACAAACAGATTGGCAAATGAAATTTTCAAAAAAAAAGAAAAAAATCAATAACGATTATCTCCAAGATAGAAAGAGATACCGTACCTGAATACATTTTTCCAAAGCCAAATTTATCAACTTCAGAAGCCTTTCCATAGATTGGATCTAGGGGGCTAGAAAAACTTTCCTTTAATTTTTTTATTTCAAAACACTCTGCTCACATATAATTTGCAAAATTTATGATAGAGTTCAAATTTTTTTAGTAGCAAATATGTTTGTGTAAAACTAACATGAACTATGTCTTCCTATTTCAATTTGTGGAATACAATGCGAATTGTCCATGTTTATACCCTGCGCCACACTGTGGAACAAGGTATTATAAGTTTGTTGCATATGTTTGCAACACCCAGAAGGAGACGAGATAGACACAAATGGTGTCTTTGGCAAAAATGCTCAGGGTGGGCTCCTGAGTCGATATAGCCATGTCCGTCTGTCCGTGAACACATTTTTGTAATCAAAGTCTAGGTCGCAGTTTTAGTCCAATCGACTTCAAATTTGGCACAAGTATGTGTTTTGGCTCAGAATATGAACCCTCTTGATTTTGGAAGAAATCGATTCAGATTTAGATATAGCTCCCATATATATATATATATTTCGCCCGATATGGACTCATATGGTCCCAGAAGCCAGAGTTTTACCCTAATTTGCTTAAAATTTTGCACAAGAAGAACAATTAGTACTATAGTCAAGTGTGCGAAATTTTATTGAAATCGGTTCAGATTTAGATATAGCTCCCATATATATCTTTAGCCCGATATGGACTAATACGGTCCCAGAAGCGAGAGTTTTACCCCAATTTGGTTGAAATTTTGCACTAGGAGTACAATTAGTAGTGTAGTCAAGTGTGCCAAATTTTATTGAAATCGTTCGCCCGATTTACACTCATATGACCACAGGGGCCAATTTTTTCCTCCGATTTAGTTGAAATTTTGCACAGGGAGTAGAATTAGCATTGTAGCTTTGCGTGCCAAATTTGGTTGAAATCGGTTCAGATATAGATATAGCTCCCATATATATCGTTCGCCCGGTTTACACTCATATGACTACAGAGGCCAATTTTTTGCTCCGATTTAGTTGAAATTTTGCACAGGGAGTAGAATTAGCATTGTAACTATGCGTGCCAAATTTGGTTGAAATCGGTTCAGATTTAGATATAGCTCCCATATATATGTTTTTCTGATTTCGACAAAAATGGTAAAAATACCAACATTTTCCTTGTAAAATCGCCACTACTTAGGCGAAAAGTTGTAAAAATAGTTCTAACTTTACTAAACTTCTAATACAAATATATCGAGCGATAAATCATAAATAAACTTATGCGCAATTTCCTTAAAATTGCTTCAAATTTAAATGTTTCCCACCCTATTGCATTAGCCGACTTAAATTTTGAGTCTATAGATTTTGTAGAAGTCTATCAAATTCTGTCCAGATCGAGTGATATTTAAATATATGTATTTGGGACAAACCTTTATATATAGCCCCCAACACATTTGACGGATGTGATATGGTATCGAAAATTTAGATCTACAAAGTGGTGCAGGGTATAATATAGTCGGTCCCGCCCGACTTTAGACTTTCCTTACTTGTTTTCTTTTACCTTTTCGTAAAATATAATTTAATCGCCTCAAAACTATTTATGTTTCCCACAAATTTAAATGTTACCAAAAAAAGAACAAAATATGCATGCGCCACTAACATATTGTCCCGGTTAAACAAAACTAAACACATATTTACCGAAGCTTTTGAAGTACATCCATTTATAAAACAAATAATTTCACAATTTTCCCATACATTATTCTCACATGCACCTCGAGCACGCAAATTAATTGGAACTAAACCATATGAATTCATTTTTTTGTCGATATCACATGCATTTGCTATTTGTCCCTTCTAAAGCTGTTGTCAAAGTGAAATAGAACTTTTTTGTTTTTGTGGAGAAAGTTATAGAAATAATGGGGTGCACTGATTGTTATGATCCAAAGTGAATTTGCATATGCTTGGAAAGCAGGATATCTATGCATAGGGTTGTATGTGACAATTGTTGGAGTGAATGTGTGTGCATATGGGTGAATGTATACATGTGTGAAATGTTATCCAAATTATTGCAAGTGTTTGCAAAAGTGCAACTTATCTTAATTTTACTTTGGTTATCCTCGGCTCGCATAGAAATCCTCTTGGGTAGAATCAAACTCATGTACATAAATGTGTGAGTGTGTGTGTGTGAACGTGAGTTTGTTGGTCTTTCAAACACATGCAAATGTAGTGTACCAATGATGTTAACTGTGTATGTGTATGAAAAAGGAGTAAATATGTGTTGGAGCCCTAAGAGTTATGGGTTATGGCATTGTTTGTCGGGTATGTGTTAGGCAACATTTTACAGAGCGAGAAACTAATACCAAAGTTTTTTCTACAAAGATTTCCATGAACATCCTAATGATGATGTTGGCAAACAGGCCAGTGAACAAAGTTTTAGATACTTTCAACCCGACACATACACACACACATTTATTCCAGATTCTTAATTGCAGTGTACAAACGAAAATGTTCTAATCTCTTTTTAATTTAAACGTTAAAGTGTTAGAATATACCTTAACGCAAATGAAGGAGTTAAGATTTAAATATAAAGAGCGATAAGTAGAATACTTGTAAATAAAATCAAATTGTCGAGATATGTTGATGTGATCCATCATCTCTAGATATTCAAATTGAAATCTCTTTAATTAGCCTTCTATGAAAATTGAGATATAGTTGGCAAACATATTATCAATTAAATATGATATTCGTATGGGAAATGATTAGAATCGTCAAGTGAATGAAATGTAAGTGGCATAGTTTTAATTATTAAATCTCCTGGGAAGAACAGTGGCCTCAAAAGAGGAATTTTGCAATTGGATTTGTAATGTAAACTGGAGATGGTTCATGTGTTTGTGCTTCGAAAATCTTACAATAAAAATGTATGAAATGTATACATCGTACGGTACAAATTGCCACTGACGGATATGTCACAGGTTTGTATCACAAATTTGTTACACATATATTCGACATATTATTAAAGAATATTTGACTTTTCTGGGAAACAAATTAGATACTTTTATTTATATGAAAGCTTTATAACACAATCTCCCTAAAAATTGTCATTTATTATATTTCTTATATTTATTATTAGCTCATTTGTTGGCAGATCTTCTCTACATTTGAAACAAAGTTCTCTTGATTTTACTTGCCCTAATTAGCAAACCTGGGAATGTGGGACAAAATATATGGTTTCATCATCATTTTTTTATGCAGGACACTGACTTGACAAATAGACTTCAACTACAATCAAGTATACTCACATCCGCATAATTTCTATTGTACTCGTGGGTCTCCATGAAAAATTCCATGGACTATGACGACTAATGATCTAATGACCAAATGAGCTATTGTTATTAGCACTTTGCATCCAATCGACGAAGCTGTGATATTTCATCCACCGTTTTTGTTTTTCCTGTCGGTTCATTATCCCACTTACGATTGTCATCTATCATAGAAAGAGATTGGGCTTTGCCGTTAGTGAAGCAAGAGCAAATTGACAAATGAATCAATTTCCAAACTGTTCATGGCACATAATTGGAAGTTATAACAAAAAAATGGAAAAAGCGTGTGCTGCTCATTTCGGCAAAATTGGCTTTCAAATTTCATTTTTCCATTTGCCTGCTGCGCGGCTGCCATCGCCAGCAACTAGCAAATATGGATGGTTGCCACTGTGAAAATTGTTTGACTATTATTCATTTTTCTTGTTGCAGATAACCTCTTCAATCTCTGAGCTATGAGCTTTTGAAAATGTTTGCGAATGTTGTTTAAAGCGAATCCCAAATGCCCGAATTCATGCCTACCAATTGGGATTGGCTTGAATGTGATGCCCGCAGAACACTTTGTACCTTGGTGTTTGGCAACATTCAGAGAATTTTCAATTTGCTTACGATGGCCTGTCTGCCTGCCTGCATGTCAATCCTTTGGCACTTTTGCAAAAGCCACAGCAAAAGTGTTTCTTACACACTGTTGCACGCATTCATTTCGTGGTGCCCCACTCATATACATTTTCATAGGTGCACCGAAAATGTCATGCAATTTAAATGCACTTCAATGGGAATGCATGCGTATGCTGGTGTTGATGCAGCGATGCAATTGAAACCCATCACATACATATTATAAAAATCCCCACGGGTGTGGGGTGAGGAGTATCACTCGTGTATTGTTAAATGAATGACATGACAGGCAAACCAACGTGTATTCTTGCCCCCATACACAAAGAAAGGCATTGCAAAAAAATTACAAAATTGGTACAACCGAAATGCATTTCAAGGTGTTTGTATTAAATAACAACCTCAGTTTCATACACTCATTTAGAGAACTTTTCACTTCTACCGCTAGTAATTGAAGATATCAGAGGCGTTCCATAAATATAGCGCTAAAGACACTAGAATATCCTTAGAAGCTATAAATAGAAAACATCGACACTTTACGTATTTCTCCGATTCAGATTTAGTAATCATGAGCAGAGAATGAATGAATGCGGTTGACAATCACTGTGTATTCGATGCCGGTAAAAAAATCCCAAAAAATCAATTGTTATGATATTAATTGTACCACCATATCTTACAATAAAATTTACATTTCATTCTTACAATAAAATTTACATTTTCATTATTATTATTATAGAAACGTAGTTTTCAATTAGTTGCATGAATGAAACATGTATCAAATAAATATAAGTTTTCCACATTTAAAGATGAGCCGATAAAATAAACTCATCATGGACTGACTTCAAATAGTTGGCAGAGTAAATTGGCTGTTTAGGTTAGGTTAGTTTTTGGTGTTCCGTCAAAACTGGGATTGAACCTAACCATTACACCACGGTGGCTTAAATTCTCGGAAATATCAGCAGTACTACCATCCATGGGGGTGAACCATCATTGAAAATTCTGTTCGGTGTGTGTCAGTGTCTTGGATGTAGTTAACATTTCCGTAAAATATTAACGACGTCTTTGATTAATTTCACGCACTCGCATGCTGTTTGTAATGAAATAACTCATTTTGATATTAATTTCCTTTTAACACAAAAAAATGCCTTTAAGGCAGCCAAGAGAGGGAGAGAGAGAAATATGCATGAATAGCCACAAGTGTTCTGAGTTTTCTTCTCAGTACTACTTCTTCAACTGAAATTACAAAGGCGAAACCTTAACGAAGAAAACACACAATCTTTTAGTTTTAATTTAAATGCCAACAGCAAATAAACAAACTTGGCTGCATTTGAAATGTGTACTGGGCACGAGGTAAACATTTTGATGTGACTTGCTTACACACCTCTTGGAAATGGTCCTTAATGCCAAATTCTCAACCTTGGTGAACGGTTAACAACGGTTTACTTGGCTATTGGCAGGCAATGCAATACCATGACTGTTTTCATTAAAAATACTTCGAGAAACATTAAAGTGATGAGCGAAAATAAAACGGAGTGGAGTAAGCATCCACTTTCTCTCCCACCCTCTCTCTCTCTCGTTTATAGAGTTTCTTCTGATGTGGCATCAGAAAAAGACCTTTGCTATTAGAGAATAGGCATTTATAAAAAAGAACAAAAACTCTGTTGAGTTGGGTCGGGGGTGAAACAGATATACTTTACTCTGCATTTTAACTATAAAGCCCCTATGAAGAAACTCTTCAATAATATAAATTACTTTAAAAAAATATATGAAATCTAAGACTTCACAGTTTGCTGGTAATGAAATTCACAGGGTTATAATACAACCATCGGAAAAATTCCATATGCTTAAGGAGTACATTTTCGGGATCGGTGTATATGTGACCAATATGAAAAAAAACTACCGATATAAAGCATTTGGGAACATTTGCAAATGCCCTTGGAATAAAATCCGCTCTGGGTCGTTTGGTAGACGTAAGTGTAAATAAATTACTGGTAATGACATTGACATGGAATTTAGCTCAGATGAGAAAAGGAAAAGAAAAAAGGTTTCAAAACAAAAATTTCATCACATCAAAAGGCTATTAAAATCCTGGTCACATACATCTTCAATGAAATCTAGTATAAATTTAATTAATATTTGATTGTCACATTAAAATACATACGAATTTTTAAACATTCTTCTGCATCTCATTTTGGGTTTGGTTTACCAAACAATGTTCTGATGGAAATTTATATAAATTAGAAAAAAACGTTCATTTTGCTAATTGGTCAAGAGCAGTATGTGTGGGGCTTTCAATTGTCCCAACACTTATAATTTGTGTAATGATTTCTGTTTATTTATAGCAAAAAAAATATGGTATAACCCTAATGTATGCATCAATAATACACAAGCATATAAACACATTTACATAACTCTGCGTACACACACACACACTAACATCACATTTAACCACTCACATATCCAGCGACCACATTCATAGTTGATAAGTACGAAATATTTATGCATTGCACAGAATACCATCAGAAAGCTCATAATTTATTATAAATGTAATTAATGTTTACGAGTAGAGTATGTATGGTTACAATGTAAACTCATGTATACATGTGTGTATGTATGTACTGACTGCTATATTTATACAAAAAAAAAAAAACACACAGAAGTGAACAAGCAGTGCACTTGGTCGTAACAACAATGAATGAATGAGCCAGGCCAAAACGCATTCATTCATTGCCTACAACTACTAAAGTGGGAGCAACATAGCCATTAACCAACATAGCAAAACACTTGCAAAAGGGGTTCACATTAGGGTGTATTAGGCATTGCTATCATTGAATCAAACAGTGGACTTTTTAAAAAGTTGACAATATCAACTTTACGCACACAGACAAGGATAATGATAACCTCAAACATGATTCAAGAGCAAAATGTTATTTTTGGACGGGGAACATGTAACATGTTTGTCGCAACTTGGAAAATCGAACATCCGCCTTATAAAAAATTGTGAGCCACTATTAAACCTCATAATATTACAAAATCGTATTCACCGTTTGTATCGCTTTTAAATTATTATTTTTTTTTTAATAAATTATATTATTTACATATACTCTTAGAGTCTTTATAAAAATGTTTGCATATTCCCCTTTCAAAAGTCGAATACGACTTTTCGCCTTTTTTTGTCGAGAAAAAGTAGTTTACTTGAAAATTCAGTTTTCGACTTTTGTATCCCTAACTTTTTTCTTTTCAAAACGTATATTGTGTGTGACTCCCAATTCCTAAGTCAAATGGTCTGTGTCATGTGATTTCCCCTTTTAACACATCCGTAAGTAATTGAACCAGACGAAGAACAAAACCGTGCATAATCTCATAATTCATTGATAAAGGCCGGTACTCTGTTTGTTGGTGCGAAAAAAGTTCCCCTCAATCATTGTTTCGCGTTGAAAAATGATAGTGTTGACAATATATTTTGAAGGAAAACAAAAACAGCCATTTTGGAACTTTTTCGCGTTTTTTCTTCGAAATGTATTGACAACATTGCAAAATGTCACGAAATGATTACATATACATAGGCAACTAGTGGCTCGATTTACACACACGCGCATACATAATAATTAAATTGAAAAAGAAGAAGCAGAAGCAGAAGTTATTTTACAAATAACTTTGGATTTAAAAAATCTAATTTTACAATGCTGCATTTTATTTTTTGGAGGATAGCAATTAATTCTTGTGAGTCCATTCATTGCTACCCCGGTACTAAATATACATGTTGGTTGAAGTGCTAATGCTTGTTTTGCAACATCAATTGCTGTGCTCCTTTTGTTAACATTTTGTTTTGTGTTTATTATCCCGATGCCCAGTACAAATGGAACGATTGTAAAATATAATTCACCAAATAAAGCTTTTATTTTGTTAACATTTGTGTTTAAATTTCATGTTTTATACATTATTTATGTTCTACAATATAGTAGCGAGCGGCTAGATATTGATTGCTAGTTTATTACGGAAATACAACTCCATGTTATACTTTGTTTTATCAATCGATCAGATTACATTTTTAGTTAACAATCCGATCCACTTTTGCATTATAAATTCACAAAAATCAGTTTAATAAATACATTATTTCTTAATTCACATTGCAAATGGCGCCATGTTATGAAAATACTGACTGATCGATTTTCGTCAGTTTTCCAACTCGAAAAAAAGTATCATTATATAAGTATAATGGAAAAAATTTCGCTAGTTTTTCGCATTTTTTGGTTTTGTACTGAGTTAAAACCCGAAAACCGAACAGAGTACCGGCCTTAATATCGAAATGTAACGTGGAAAATTTGTATAAGTTGATATACACCCTAATATCCATTCGCCCACATACGAGGGTTGTGCATATAGTTTGGTATGTTGATTACTCTCTCCAAGAAGTAGTGTGCTAGTTGTCGGGATGTTGGCATGTTGCCTGCTGATAAAATAATTATTTTTATGAGCCTTTCTGTTTCCTTTTTTTGTTGTTGTCCCCTTTCATTTTTGGCATTCTATATGTGGATGTGTACAAAACACAAGATTTTAGTAGTGTGGGTGTATAAAAACACTTGTTCTCCCGAAAAATGGGAGGCAATATCTGTTAGAGAGTGTAATGTGTGTGTGTGTGCGTGTGAGCGTATGTATGTGAGTACCTCGTATTACATTTATTAACATTGTTTAATGGCTGTTCTGCTCTGTTTTTATACATGCCATTAAATGTAACAACTTAATTTTAAGTGACAAATAACGACAGGCTCGAATTAACGAATAACTTTCCAAATCCACTAGGATCTCGCGAAATGAAGTACAAAAAATTGGATCAAGAATTTCGCCGTTATCATGAATGCCAAAATAATTGTTTTGTATGAATACTATCATCCGATTTTATATAAGCCAAATGGGAGACTTTATGAAAAAGGAAAAACTGATGAAAATAACATATTAATACAATTGCATTTTTGGCATTGGGTAAACCTACAATCGCCCCCTAAATGGTAATGGTTGCCCAGACACATCAAGGATAGGAACAGTTTAGAACTGGAGTCAGAAATGAAGATTCCGTCTATGGACCCATATTTTGCCCAAAATGTTCAATTTCAATAAATATAACAGCATATTTTTGGCATCCCTTTTATCAGGCTGCCAAACTAAATTCAATTAAAAAAATTTTAAAATTTCTTTTGTTCAACATTAGGTTTACGACTTTTGCGACATACATACGTATTGTACCAAATGTATATCGCAATAAAGGTTTTTAATATTTTAGAACCCTTAAAACCGGTTTTATATACGGGCTTTGCACAAAAACCTTAAATTAATTAAATGAGGACAATTATATTTTGTATCAAATCATGGCAAACTTTGAATGAATAACATCCAGGTCATTGATAATGTAACATTCAGTCTTTCTAAATATATTGATTTTCGGTGCGAAAAGCGTACATAACATTTTAAAATTAAAGATTTATAGTACTTTTGCAAGCAAAAAGTAAAAAAAAATCATATGTAATACCCATAAATTATCAAGACGCACGGACAAAAAAAAATTGAAATATTCTGCCAAAGGTGAAGTCATGAAATGTCATACATTACATAATTTGTATGGCTTTACCAGCATATAACCTTGTAATTGATTCCTTTCTTGCTAATTGTACGAGTATCAATTTCTATTCGATACAGTTTTTATAACTTTCGTATCTCTCAACAGACAACAATTTTACAAACTATCTTTTCTATGAAACTTTTCCAAACATGCATCAACAAAACCTATAGAAAACAATTGAAATTAGAGAAACTTTAGCATGAACTAAATGACTAGAACACTAAATGTGCATCCATTAACTTTAAGTTAAGCGAAACCATTTGTGGCCATCCATTTTGTAGCAAAAAAACACCCATGCTTGGGTTCTATGGTTAAGAATGAACATTTTTATTAGGGTGGGTCGAATGAAATGCACAATGAGGAAAATTGGACAAATTTGAGTTTTTTTTTTTTCAAATGATAACATATTTTAATAAATTAACATACATGTTCTAGCCAAATATCTTTCATTATCTTTCATGAACCCAATGCTTATGGCTGAGTACCATTGAAGCATTTTTTAGAATTCATTTAAGCATAAATTATGATCATAGACTCACTTAGAAAATATCAACGAATTTTTTCCGACTTTATATCAAGTTTGTTATTCTAACTGGATTCTCTGCCAAAAAATAATAATTTTTTTAATATATTTTCTCTAATATTTTGTTGGTTTTTAAACTTTATCACGAGTTTCTTTCCACATTTCACGAATATCTAAATTCTTATTCATGCATAAATGTTGACCCCCACTAATGTCGATGTCTTAAATAAAAGTGGAGAGAACCGAAACAAAAACTATTTACTCACATGTACTACTAGGATTGGAACAAGAAATATTCAGAAAAAAGAACTTGCTACACAGACAATCTTATTTTTATCAAGGCTCATTTCTATTCCCATTGCATTTTACTCTCAAACAAGCTTTACAACTTACCACTAAACTATCAACATGCATACCCGCACATACACATACACACACACAAACTCTTGAGTATCCTCTACACTACTCTATAGTATTGGCTTTGTGATGTTGTAAAGCTTTTTCGTGTTCTTGTCGTTGGGTCTGAATGACTTGTTCGAGGCTTGAGTGATGAATCGAGGAATGTGAGATGGATACTGAGGCAGAAGATGGCTGGCTGAGAGGGATCTAAACTATTGTTTTATAAACATTTCGTGTTTTATGTGATGTTCTCTCCTTCTGTTGTTGTTGCTGCTTTTTTGGGAACAAGTGGCTAGCATAGTCAACGCAGGGAGCCACCGTGGTGCAATGGTTAGCATGCCCGCCTTGCATACACAAGGTCGTGGGTTCGATTCCTGCTACGACCGAACACCAAAAAGTTTTTCAGCGGTGGATTATCCCACCTCAGTAATGCTGGTGACATTTCTGAGGGTTTCAAAGCTTCTCTAAGTGGTTTCACTGGAATGTGGAACGCCGTTCGGACTCGGCTATAAAAAGGAGGTCCCTTGTCATTGAGCTTAACATGGAATCGGGCAGCACTCAGTGATAAGAGAGAAGTTCACCACTGTGGTATCACAATGGACTGAATAGTCTAAGTGAGCCTGATACATCGGGCTGCCACATAACCTAACCTAACCTAACCATAGTCAACGCAGCTGCAACAAAGTGTACGGTCTCTTTGAGGCTAATGGCTTGGTTCTTAGCTCAACTCTGCTATATGCTCTGCTCTAGTTCACGCTGCCGCCTTTGTTCTTTGATAATTGCAGTTGTAAGTGAAAGTAATTTGCACGTCTCAAGGAAAACAATAATCATAACAACAATAACAACGATGACGATGACTATAACATCGGTAAAACGGTAGGAAAATACGGGGAAAAAACTGACAATAACTTTGACTGCAACTACAAGTGGGAGTTTGAAAGCTCAAGAACAAAGGCCGGTAACAATCCTTTGACCCTTTGTTGCCAGGGAACCAATTGGTTGAGGCATGCATCCCACGACAATGCGGACATTAACATGCTTTTCTTCTAGCCTGGAAATATACATAGCCCCGCTAAAAAGTCAATGATGGGTAAGTGGCAAGAGGCAAAAACTTTCTTCGACTATTTGCATGCTAGCTTCTCTATGTTGGCTTTTAATTAAAGTTGGAAAAATCGCATTGAAACACTCCATACCGTTTGCATTTATATCTCGATTTTTTTTTTTTTTTTTTTTTTGAAAAGAGAAAGCAGTTTATTTAAAGAAAAACTAAGAGTTACAAAACGAACAGTCATTAGATTTTATGAACTATTATTAAAGCCAGAGGAAGCAAATATTGGATCGACTCTACCCAGCAAAAAAATTTGGAAGTTCTTCCAAAGGCACAACTTTAAAAGCACTACCAGAAGATGCACTCTCAATGATGTTCTTTATTTTAACTACCCAGGAAGTTCTTTAAATTCAAATTCAGTGCAATGGCTGTTGAAATGTAGGACTTCCGTCCTATGATAAGCCCATGTTAAATTCATCGCTTCTGCGTCAATTTTGCACCACTTCCGGATCCAAAAAGAACATTTTCATTACTTTTTTGACGACGCTTTTTTGCTGGGTATTTAAATGATTGTATACTTATTTCGAATCAAAATTTAAGATTTTATGGAACTATCTATCGGTCATTAGTTAATGTGCTGGAAATCTTGCCCTGTTAAAACTTCCATGATGAGCGATATACTTCTTCAATGGAAACGAGCACAAATGCGTAATATAAAATTAAAAAAGGAAAAACAAACACTTTGATGTGATTTGGAGGACTCTAAGTGTTTCATAATACCAACTGGCACGTGGTATTTTTTTTTTTTTTTTTGGTATCAGAGTTAAATGTTAAGTGGGCATAAATTCCAAATGCCAAGACAGGAATGTGCTCGGTTTATATATGCCGTAGCCAAAATGAGCCAATCAGAAGACGAAGAAATGTAAAATTATGGCAGCATTTTTCGAGCTATATCCATGCGAAAAATTGCAAAAAAGCGCTCAAAATCGAATTGGGAGTAAAAACTATAGATGCTCATAAAAAACGAACCAATCTAGCAAAGTCAAAAGCTACTTTTCTCCTCTCATCGAGTACATTCGGCTGGGATAAGTGATTTGTTGTTTGGAGTCAAAAAGTTGAATATTGCATCATAGATATTTACAGGAAATAAGTTTTATTTTTCAGAAACTCTAACTTTAATCATTCATTACTCATTTCTATCCAAAATAGAAAATTATAACATATATTTTTAGCAAACCGGAACTTTTATTCCCTTTTTAAACGGAGAAAATTAATATTTTATTTATAGTTTTTTTATCCATGATGAAACAAACATCCCCATTATCAGTGAGACATTTATGAACCTTCACACATTTCTTTGTTTTTCTAAAAAAAACATTTAAGCATCTACCACAATCAGTCGCATAGCAGCCCTCTTCATTGAAATATTGAAAAACAAAATTGCAAATAATACCACATTACTAGAAATTTAAGTATGCTCCATAAAAATTTCCAAGAAATTCTTGAATGGGGGAGAGATAGCCACAATCAAAGGTCCCCCTTTTAATATCTCACAAAAAAAGCTATTACATTCCCATCATGAGTTGGCATGTTTTACGTGTCCTCCCATCATCCATTATGGGACAACACATAATGGAAGAGAGCCCAGTCGGGCTGTGTTTTGGTTCATGCTCCCTATCTTCATGTGTACATAAATCAAAGTCATCCAACTAATTCTATGGACAAACAAACAACAAAAATACGAAAAATTACATGAACCAAGTTTCTGGTTCTCCGAAAACATCTTGGGGTGAACCAAGGCTAGGTGTACTGCTGATGTAGAAACTTTCATCGTACACCTTTGCCAACAATTCTATTATATCACCATAAATGGACATGGTCATGGAGAAGGGCCAGCCATATAGGTATGGTTGGTCATTTTAACAAAATTAAACCCTTTATCAATTGGTCTACATTTGGTGGAAATTTTCATCTTCTATGTTGTTTTTGTTTTTCCTGCATTGAACAAACAGAAAACACACATCTCTCCAAATCTCCGAAGCAGAAGATGGGTTGATGTTGTTACAGTGTGAATAGGGGATTAAAACATTCAATTTCTCATTCCATTAAAGGCTGAAGGCATAAAATAATACTCCTTCTTTGGTATGAAATTTTAATACAAGAATGTTTTTCCAAGTGAAATCAATCAATTTTAAGTGACGACCCAAAGACCTCTTTAAATTGTTAATATGAGCAGGATGCTGCAGCTATTACATACAATAACAGCCATGTTTAACACATTCGCCCCCATTTGTAACACACACTCAAACATATACACTTATATGGCAAACAAGAGAAGGGTTTAAGTAGCGAGCAAACGGAGAATGAGAGAGAGGGTAGGTATAAAGCCGATACATTCTTATCTCAGACTGAGTTTCAGCCAAACGCCAATAAAAATATTTGATGTATGCAAATAGAGAATGAAACTCTTTTCCACAAAGTATTTACATAAATTCCAATGAAGACCATAGCCCATAGACGGACAGACGATGGAAGGATTTTCAAAGGTAAGTGGTGGTAAAATGATTGGCAATACAGGGTCCAAGGCAGAGGCAAAAAAAAAATAAATAAACATTGATTTATTATTGCTGGATCATTAAGGCTCAAATCGAAGCCTTTCTCTTTGGCCAAAGGCAAACTAAGATAAATGGTTTTACACCACATATAGGCCAGACCAATAAAACTAACCAACCAAAGCAACCATCATCAAATTGGCCGGAAGTGTGAATGCATTGACATTTTGGTAACACCCTCAGACTATGACCAACATCATGTGTGTGATTATTAATAATCATGATTGCCCAGCAACTATGGTTGTATTAACCAATGAAATGATCCCAACACCCACCCCCCCTCCTCCTAACACATCCTAGGGATTGAGTATTACACCTATACACCATGGGGAGAAAGTCAATTACCCATTCCACACAGAGATCTGTGAAATGAATAGGGGAATAGGAAAAAAATGTTATCGACAACACTTTAATAAAGAAGATATCGGTTGCCACATTTGTCTTTGGAGCTTTGGAACAGATGGTGAAACCAAGACAATCTACTAAAATGAATAGCTTATACCATGTGTATGTTAGCCATATATATAGTGAACATTTTGTGTGCCCTTTTACGAATCTTATTTAAAGATACAAAACTAATACCAGCTTCACAATGGATAGTCTTTTAATACATTTCAATTCAAACTAAATTCCATACGAATGTTTTACATTGGAATTTGCAGTACAATTTTACTTACAAAAGTCATTTTTGAAGAAATGTTAAGTGTTTAGGGTATAATCCAAAACGTTAGCACCGATTGTAGTGTTTCAAGAGGTAGGAAAAATCGAATCTATAAAAATAAGAAATTTCACAAACAACATTTTCAGAGTCTTTTTTGACTATCCATGAGCTCAATCCCAGATTCGATCATGAGTTCAATCTTAGTTTTGATCAAACACTCAACATATTTTCATTGATGGATTACTCTCAGTAAGATTGGTGACATTTCTGAGTGCTTCAAAGCTTATCTAAGTGGTTTAAAGATATCGGACGCCACATTTGTCTTTGCAGATTTGGAACACATGGTAAAACCTAGAATGAATAGCTTGTGCCATCTATATGGGGAAAATTTTGTGTATCCTTACACGAATTTTATTTTGCAGATATAAAAATAACTGTAGCTTCACAAGAGACCGTCGGTAGGCTTTTTCAATTGGAAATAAATTCCATACAAATTTGAAAAAATTTTAGGTGCTTCAAGTATTTTCAGGAACTATGAGCTATAATGCATGACTTTAGCGTCGATTTTACCATTTCAAGAAGTGGGAAAAATCGAATCTATAAAACTAAGAAATTTCACAAACAAGTATCAATTACAATCTGAGTTTCTTAATTAAAAGTTCAATAAAATGTTTGTCCCTTAGCCCGACATTGAAGAATAGCATTAATGAGTTAATCGAAAACGGTTATAATTCCCAACTTTCCACATTACCCTCTCTTCTCCCCTAGATTAATATAGAAAGATGCTGCAACTAGGATAGATTAAACGATTATGTTAAAGTTTCGATAGCATCATTTGTAGTTTTTAAGTAGTAAATACCCATTATATATCCATATAATAAATGTCCCTAATTAAATTTCGAAATAACCTCATAGATGAAATTTTATAGTCAAATAGTTTTGCTTTATGCTTGGTTCTGCCTGCAGTGCCATGAGTTTGTGGTCCCTCAGAAATATATTTTCTAAAACTTATGAGGATACATTTAAGCTCCTTTGCATGTACATATGAGCCATGCATAAAATAGCACATGATATAAGGCCTTCACTCACACACCAACACCAACTCATACTTACACATGCATCACAGTCTCTTTACCACCACCCCCAAACATCGTGTGAAAAAGTCATAGATACATTTACTTGTTGCAAGCAAAGGTGGAATTTTATCTGACTGCATGATCTCTCCGCTCATCTCAAAGACAATTTACATAATTTGAAACCCTCAAGTGTCATCAAACTTTTACTATGTTTACGAGGGGGGTTAGTGCGATGCTTGATGGCGGCATATGGAGGGTTAAGTGTTAACCTACGACACGATGAACTTTAGCAGGCCAACAATAACTTAACCCCAATATGTTTGTACATAGTTGGGTGGATGCTTCTGGTGGTTTGTCTATTGTAAATGGGTTAGATTGGTGTGGGAGTGTCAACGGAATCCCTTGAAACATTTCTGCATAAATTTGAATATTGCCCAAACAACATATCGGCCTACTCTAACACTCAAGAATTGAGGAAAAGTTGCCTTAAGCAGCACTCCCACCACTGATTACAACGCAATTAAAATTTACTCCTGGGAGAGATGATTCTTAATCAAGATCTAGTTACACAACCAGCACCACCCTAAGCATTGGGTCAAATACTCAAATGCCTATTAAAGACATTTTTCTATATAGCCTTTGGATGATAGTTGGAAAGAAACTTGCATAAACAAGCCTCAAACATGATTGCGAGCCAATGAACTGAACACGAACGAGTAGTACGAGTAGTAAACTAGCAATGCCACAATTGACATCTTTCCTGAATAAATGATGAGGTTACAAGCGGACCAGAACTATGTGCCATAGTGGAGGTACACCAATGACTCAAGCATTTTGTGGATGTGTGGCATTGGTCCTCTGTTGCCTACATCCTTCATCGATGTACACGTGCATCGAATAAAATCCAAAAGTAAGCACTTCGTGGTCGAGTCCAGTGTTGCAAGTGACCAGACACGTCTTCGCATCCATTCGATGATAAACGGCATTGAGGCTATCCAATCTGTATCGCAACTTCGGCCACTTGCTTGTCTTTTGCTATTTTGTATTCTTCATGTGGGAGGATTTGTCCAATTTATTGACTATTGAAAATGTATCCTAGTGAACTTTGAGAGGCAACATGAAAACATTGTTTGAGTTTGATTCATGTGGTAATAGAAAATAATTCGCCATGGGATCAATTTTTGAGGGTAAAAAAATTTAATTCGGAGGGAGTACTCTTTCGACTTTAAGAAAAGTTCTTTCTCTATTTACACCTAAAAACAAATATATGACAAAGGGAATATCGATTAAAAATGGGAATTAGCCAAACCGGAAATACAAGTTTGTGGTAGAACATTTTCTGAAACCAAATTTGGAATATATGGATATGTATATCTTGATCTCTAACCTGATATACCTTTTCTTGGCTCTAGACCTCTACTTCACTTTGTAATGTGTATTTTTATATTAAGCAACAAATTTGTGATGAAAAGTGTGCTGGGTGTGTTTACATGCTGCCATCACATTAATGTAGAACTATTCCTCTGAGACCTTTTTAGATTTCCAAAGGGTGCACGTAGTTACCCATTTTCCGATCCGGATAGTACAGCGACAGAGACAGAATTAGAAACGCCTTAAGACAGCTCAACATAAATCCACATTTAATTCTATTTTGAATTCTGTTCGTTTAACACATTTCGTTTTTCTCTTTACATGACCTCCCTTTTCACTCTCTCTCTCACACACTCGTCCTCAATATGTCCATCTAATAGTCTACAAACAACTATGAAGCTTAATGGATTCTAAGAATATACGACAAGATACAATAACTTCTCAAATATCGTAAATGACCTTCCTCTTAAGCTAACCAATGTTTCCATTGATGGTTGATATGCAACCCAAGTTTCCTAGCTACAATTTCGACCATTATGCAAAAAAGGAATCATTTGACTTGGATCTGTACGAATGAATGAACAAACGTGCTTGTTCTCTTTAATGATGTAGCGAGAGGGAGAGAGAAGGAGAGTCTGCCTTCAGTCATACACCCTCGATAGTGGCAGGAGACATGGAGATTCCAAACTCCCCATTCCTTTGGCATAGTCAAATTGATTTTCATCACTTGAGTGGCTTTTGATAGAAACCCGCTTTGGTTGACTGCATTTTTCAATGATGGCGTTGACAGCAGCAATTCCTGTTCCCTGATATCGACCTCCCAGACGACCTTTTCATCAACTGTGCTAGGACTACATTTAGCTGTGGTATTTCTGATGTGAAATTAATGTCTGTACTTCTGTTTTGTTGTTCTCTTATCGCGCTATTTGCTTCATTTTGCATTTTTATCTTTTTTCTCCAAATTTTATTGTTTCAGTATTTTTTATTTTTTTATGTATCTGTGCTTCCTGTGTGGCACGATTCCATTGAACAAATGGTAATGGCAAAGCTCTACAGCAAAAATTTATTACACGTGCAAACAGGCTGTGTGAGAGATAGAAAGAGAGGGAGAACGTGGCTATAAAAACAATAACAGATGCCTGGATGATGTGAGCCAGGTTTGCCCGGCTATCAGGCCGAGTCGACGAGTATCAATAAATGTTTTGCAAATTGAACAAGCCGCTGCATCTCATATCCATATGCCAGTTTTATGATCAACTTGAAAGTTGGAAAATATGTCACGTGCAGCCAGTAACCGCCAGGAAGCGAAACGCGATTTTATAGTGCCTCACACACACATAAAATGCTTGCGGCCCCTGAATATTCGGGAAATTCACATGGTATTCGTGGACAAGGGGTATCCAGAGGTATTTCCCATAAATGCTGATGGACTACAAACGAAAAACCTGGCAAATGGTTTTTGTGTTTTCGTTTTCGCCTCATGACCAAAGATTATAGATTTGAGGAAGATGGGAGATTGGCTTGCGTCATACCAAAAGTTGCATTTACCAGATTAGATTAATACATGTTTGTAATCTTTTAGTTGTTTTTAGTTTTCATTTTTTAAATGAAAAATTTAATTTTCTTAATGAAACAATGTTAAATTTTAGGCAACAACAAAAAAATTACATTTTCCCCTTTATGGAAATTTATTTCGTGCTCTTAATTTCTTTTTATTTGCATTTTAATGCTATGTCAATACTTGCCGTATACGCGTTTGGTTCGAGTATTAAACTAATGTGGTAAATGGTTTGATGTGCTCAGTAGCCAATCTCCCATCTTCCTCTTTTATAATCTTTGCTCATGACGACATGGATATGATGGTGGTTTGACAAGCATTCATATTAGCTTTCGACAAAAAACCACACATACACACGGCATCTTTAATGTGTCAGGATAATACACACAACATATGGATTAATCGATATCCCTATTGGTATGTGTATTTAAGCGGAAATGTTCGAATGTAAATTTCACACCTACACATCTATGCCCATAGCAAATTATGATAAACACCAGTTTGTATTGGTATTTCGACAACGGTAATGTTTCATTCGTAGAGACTCTTTAAAATTGCGCTCATCCAAAGCGAAAAATGATGTGCAACGACAACAATCAAACAAATGTTGTGAGACACCCATATGTTTTCAAAACTTAAAAAATCGCTTTTAAGCCAAAGGGGAAGAGAGAAGGCCAAAATCACGTGTAATTCCAATAACGTGGTATAACATATAAATGCAATTTAATCTAATTGTATTACATTTTTTGGGATTTAATCTATACTATATAAAATCTTTTCCAAATGCTTTCGTTCCAATCAAAATTAAATTAAAATTTCTTAAAATTTGTAAATTTTACCAATAATACGCCCATCTTGAACTCCGTATGGCACTAAAGACGTTTTTGCAATTTTGAACTCCAACTTTTTCCTTCAAACTACGAACTTTTCTTTTTGATAAGGTGAGTATTAAGTTCGAGTTTAGCCGCTAAAATCACTAAAGTGAAAACTAAATCAGTAAGAAAAATGCATGAAATTATACATATTTGTTGCAACTTTTTTTATAACTTGATGGGGAAAAGCCCAAATCAAATTTTCACATAGTTTGTATTCCTTAAAATGGATTATTAAAGAAAAGTAATCGTGAAAAAATGACGTTTTTAGCGGCTAAACTCGAACTTAATACCAACCTATAAGTGAAAAATAAAAATTTTGTCTAATAAGTTTTCTTGAATTTGTCGAAAATTATGTACTTTTTTTGTGAAATCAGAGTGACATCTGTGTTTCTAACATACGAGGGCAGTTCGGAAACTTCTTAGCCTAGCACAGAAAGCGCGGTATAAACAGTAAAAAGTTAAGTGTGTTGGAAACTTCCATCTCAGTTATGAACACATGTTAAATTTTGTTTCGATCTGGCAACTTCTTCATATAGAAACAGGTGTTCAAAAAAGACGCATCCGCAATATTTTAACAATGGAAAAATTAGAAATGCGTGCTGTCAAATTCATAATGATATGGTGAATGTGTTAGGTGAAAGTGCTCCTTCATATGCAACAGTAAAAAATTGGGTTGCTGAATTTAAACGTGGTCGTACAAGCATTGAAGATGAACCACGTAGTGGACGTCCAAAAACAGCAACAACAACAACAGGAATTGTAGCCAAAGTGCATGATATGGTATTAAATGATCGACGAATAAAAGTACGTGAAATTGCTAATATCATGGGCATCTCAAATGATCGAGTCCATTTAATTTTGCATGAAGAACTACTGATGAAAAGGCTTACTGCAAGATGGGTGCCGCATTTGTTAACAGTCGATCAAAAACGCATAAGAATGAATATTTCTCAAGCTTGTTTGGATCGTTTTAAGCGAAATAAAATGGATTTTAAGCGTCGTTTCATAACTGTTGATGAGAGACATGGATCCACCACTATACTTTAGAGACAAAAGAACAATCGAAATAATGGACTGAAGCTGGAGGAAGTGCCCCAAAGAAGGCAAAAACCATTCAATCGGCTGGTAAGGTTATGGCAAAGGGTTTTTGGGACTTCAAAAGTATTTCATTGATTGACTATCTGCAAAAGGGTAAAGCAATCAATTCAGAGTACTATTGCAACTTTTGGATCAATTAAATGCACAATTCGAGAAAAACTTCCTGGCTTACAACACAAAAAAATAATTTTTCATCAAGACAACGCTCCAGCGCACAAGAGTGTTTTAACTAGAGGTATGCATCGAATAATAGTACATACACTGTCTTTCTCTCAGAGCTCAAGTAGTGAAGTGAAGAGAACAGAACACTTGCTTGTCAAATACCACCAAGTACTTATCCGAAGCAATATGTGTTCCGAAAAAAGGAACAATAAAAATGCAAGTACTTGAGAAAAAGTACAACATGGATTCTCTTCACTTCACGTGGTACCACAAGTATTTCTCAGTTATGTGCGAAGCAAAACTTTCCATTATTATTAATCATAGATATGTATGTATGTCACATATTTCATATATTTATGTATGTCACACACTTACTTTAACGTTTGCCGTTCTTTATAACAAACCCTAAACATATATTATGGAGAGTAACTGGTGTTTTGTATTTCTGAAACTGTACGTGGTACATGGAGTACTCTATGAAGTTTTGTTCTCGCAACATACTCGACGTGATCACACTGAGTACACTTCAATAAGAGAGAAAGAGGAATATGTGTTTGTTGGTAGTGAAGACATCAGAGTAGCAACAAGAAGTTACTCGTGGCTTTTGGTGTTCTTCAAAATGTGTACCAATTGTTTTGCGACTCTCTCAAATAGATGTATTCAGGTAGCAAGTTCACGTGTACTCTGCATTTACAAATGGAATTGTGCAGACCTCTAGTTTTAACAATGGCTAAAATCAACGAATTAAATTACGAGTTGCTTGACCACCCACCTCATGCTCCTGATTTAGCTCCCAGTGACTTTTATTTGTACCCAAATCCTTGCTGCCAAGCGTTTTACCTCAAATGAAGATGCAATTACAGTTGTAAACCACTATTTTGAAGACCTTGAGGAAATTTATTTTAATCAAGGGATAGAATTGCTAGAAAAGCCTTGGACTAAGTGTATTGAAGTTTCAGGAGATTATATTGAAAAATAAAAATATTTTTGAAACGCTATTTTCTTTCATTGATAGGCAAAGAAGTTTCCGAACCGTCCTCGTAGTTTAGTTATTGTTAAAAAAAAAATAAATAAACTAATATATTTTTTTCTTAAATTAGCGAAAAATCTTCTTTCCTGGTGGGTTCACTGTTTTTTCAGTATAGGTAGTTGGTAAAACTTCATGCCTGCTATCGTGAAGGACTTTTAGTTATGGTCGTTCAACTCTCATACCTATATTGCTAACAAGTTTTTATAAATTTCAATTATTTGCACATATAATCTTCGTGAAATTTTTAAAATGCATCACTGTTTTTTCATTTCTTTAAGCAAACAAACAAAACAAAAACAAATTAGGACACTTTTTTCCTAAACCTGTGTACACATTTCTACTACCTATAAACCCAAAAGCATCTTATCGTGGTGTCTTTATTGCTTTAATGCATTTTATGGTTTAAGCTGATTACTTTCTACTTCTAGATATTCTGCACTCTGTAGATTTTGTTAATTTGTAAAATAACCAACTATATTTTATCCTCTCAACTACTCTGTTTTTTCATCGAGAAAGGACACCAAAGTGCAGATACCACCAACACTATCAGCACAACAATGTTTTAGGTAAGACGTTACATATTCTTGGCTAGAATGGGAAAGTAGACATCTTGAAGCAAATCCATGTCTTATACACTTCTGGCCATTAATTGTAGTGCCCATTACGAAAGACTGTGTCATCTGTCTTCGGTGGTTAATGTTCTCAACTTCGTTGAAAGCTTTAAGGATACAACGACGACGATGACGACGACTATGTCGATGTGGAATAGTTTGTACTCATGTTGACCCACTAACAACTTAATTAGCCCTTGACATCAGTCCAACATTCTCTACCACACTGAACTCTGAGATGAGTTCAACACACTTTCCCCCTTACCACTCGATGAAAATGGACGTAAAACTTAATGACATTTTTTGCGTTGTCTTACCTTCTGCCCACAAAAAGCAATGCAGGCAAAAGTTACTCGCCTGCATGGTCAATGCATGGATGAATGGCAAGTGTCAGAGATGTCAAGTAGCTGTGGTGATTCTTACGTACGGCTGCTGCATTAGAAATTCATTGGCTGGGAGACATGGAACGATGTTGCAAAAGCAGAGAAATAACATGCAAAAGGTGGCTTAGACCACACAATTGTTTAATTGAAATAATTCCAATTTAACTTTAAATGGTACATGGTGAAGTGTTGAAGAAATAAAGATCCGTTTGCTTTAATACAATGCAATTAAGAACTAGAGAGAGGGCGGTATACGGAAGCAAGAGCATTTATTGGCAATTTTCTTTTACTCATAAAGAGTTTCCCCATAAGAGGTGTTATTTTTGTCTTCCCATTTGTCATATGCCATGGGATGAGATAATTCAGGCCATGGTCACCACAGACTTTTCATTTTATGTCCAATGACGCCGTCGACCGCATCAAGCAGTCACACGATGGGGCAGGAGAGGCTTCCCTATAATAACTCTTGGATTTTCCAGATACGATACGTTGCCTTCTTGCCAACATGGTGGAAATGGGCCTCCCCACACAATATGATTTTTCGATGCAACTTTGTCTACAATTTTGAAGGCACTTTTAATCAATGCATTGTTGAAACTTAAATTGTAATGGCGTAATAGGCACTTGCTAAATGACAGCTACTTAAATACTCAAAAATTCATAATAGCACATTTGGGCGGTGTGAAAATGGGCCCCAAGAAAATGAACCCCAAAAACCAAATGAAGCAGGACCACAAATGTGGTACGACGCTTCATAATGAATGTGAGCCCCAACGAAATGTAACTGAAGCATGAAAATCGACCCGAAAATACAATTGGAGCTCATTCTCACTTTTGTATTAAATTACCGAGTGAAAATTAACCCTGACTGATGGAAAAAATATAAAGTTTAAAAAAAAGTAAATATGTGTTATTTAGTAAATTTTTTTTTGTGAATCGCTTTAGTCCACTTTGGACTCTGAACTCCCAGCGGAAGACCGGCTATGCAAAAAATGATTTTTCTGTGATAAAATGCAATTCGGAACAAAAGTGTGTATACACTCAAAAAAAGTGAACACTATATTTCACTATTTTGCGTACGTTAGTTAAATTAACTAAAACAGAGAGAAAAAAATGATACACAAATGAAGCAAAATTTGTAAATTTTACCAATAATGCGCCCATCTTGAACTTCGTACGACAATTTTGAACACCATTTTTTTTTTCTTCAAACTATAAAATTTTATTTAACAAGTGAGTAAAAAAATAATTATGTCTTATAAATTTTCTCGAATTTGTCGAAAAATATTTACTTTTTTGTGATATCGGCGTGATGTCAACGTTTGTAATACTGTTTAGTTAAAATTTTCTAAAAATATTGGAAATTTTCTAAAATTAACCGAAATTTTTCTTCCGGGTGGGTTCATTGTTTATTTTGTGTAGTTGTCACCATTTTCAAACTCCAGAGAGAAGTTCACCAATGTGGTATCACAATGGAATGAATAGTCTAAGTGGGCCTGATACATCGGGCTGCCACCTAACCTATCCCAAACCCCAAAAATCGAAAAAAGCCCCAAATTAAAACGTAACAAAATCCAAAAATGGGCATTGAGGGTAATTTTCATTTCATAAAGCCAACGGGTTACTAAAATAAAATTAATTTACTCCCCAAAAAAAGCATAAATATTTGGTGTTGTTGTTTTCCATATAATTTGGGGTTTATATTTCATTTAGGTTTTGGTCCTAATATTCATATACATAGCGCCGCACGTCTTATTGTGAACCCCAACACTTTTGTAGAAACTCATTCCAATGATTCATTTTTCATTTCATTGGATTTAAAATTAATGGAATGCAATCTTCGTTTATGGCAGAATTTTCTAAACTATTATTATAAACGAAATTACCAAAGGTATGAAATTATTCTTCTTTAATTAAATGTGTATCAATATCGTTAGTTCGTATGCATTTTAAATAGCAATTACATGATTATATTGCCTTTTTATATGAGAAAATTCCTATTTACTCACACAACAAAGACATTCTATATATATTACCTTTGGTATTGACATTTGTTACACTGTTGATTTTAATATTTCAAGTATTTGTCAAAAGCTTTCAATAAACATGTGAGCATAAAAAATATGCTGTCATATCCTGACAAATGTTCACACTCAAGCACGCACCGTACACAAATGTGTACGCATGCAATTGCATCCTGTACTGAGGAAGCCACTTTGAAGAATGAAATGGAATAATTTATCAATGTCATTTCGTGATGTACTTGAGTGTTTCACCAGGAACTCACATCAAAGTGAGAGAAATCGCTTTCAATCCTTTGTACTTTGTGAACAATGGCATTCACTCATTCATAACCTTATAGGGAATGCAAAACAACATAACTATTTATTTTAGATGAATTATAAAATAACATAACAATGATATGATGTACATATGAAAATAATCTTAAAGGTCTTAAAAAGACTTCAATTTAAAATCAATTTTGGATGATATGTACTATGGTTTCCAAAATTTCTTTTTTCAAATAATTTTACTAAATAAAGTCCATAAAATCTATTTCCGTTATTAATAAATATTAATATTTATTGATTATAGCGGCAAGATTAAATATATTGTCGATCGTAGAGTAGTTAACTTGTTCTGGTGTTCATTTAATACTCTGTGATCTCCAAGTCAATTTTTTCATTCTATTGTTAATAATTCTCATGAACATCTTGTATGAAAAGTTAGTAAAAGATATACTACTAATACTACAAAATATTAACATCTAATAATAATGCTTTATTTATTAATTAAATATTATTACTATAGATTATCATGATAGTATATAGTAAAACTAAATCAAAGTTTTATGAACATCGTACATGTAAAACTGCTTTGAAATCAATATTGAAGTGATTCAGTTTATTTTTCTCCCATTTTCAAAAATATTTTGTTTTTTATACCTTTTTGTAATGTAGCCAAAAATATGTAATGTATGTCACACGAAATACTTTCTTAGCGACCTTCTTCATTATAACAAAGAATTTGACAAATGATCTCTTCCCTATGGGGTCGAACCTATCCCCATTATAAATATGTGTTAAGGTGTTTTGTCTTCGAACGAAAATGTGGAAATTAACCAAGCCATAAGGGGACATATTTGTCTTACTACTTATTATTAAAATCCACCATAAAAAGATAATAATTCTGGATAAAAGAAAAAGAAAAGTTTGAAAATAAGGAGCGCATCCTTAAGATTTGAAGGGATGTCTTACTTAATTTGCTTTTTATGATGGCGCTTAAGATCAACAGATTTATTTATTAACCTTCGACAGTTTCTATTTAAAGGTAAGAACTATGTTCGCTTTTCGACTTGAAATTTTCGCGGTTACTTTATTAAAATAGTTCAATATAAAGCAGATAAATTAACTCAATTGATGCGCTGTTTCTTGTTCCTCTAGAGTTCGGCATGACTTTACGGGAATATGTTTGTTATCGTTTATAATTTTGATTATTTAAGGAAAAGTAATCGCGAAAATAAAGTGGTTTTCAACTCGAAAACTGAACACAGTACCCACCCTAATGTAATAAAAAAATAAAATTTTCAAAATGTAAAGAACATTTTCGGAATTTCACAACTTCCATTGAGCAATAATTTCAATCCTCAATAGCAAATGATTTATATCGGATTATATATAGTTATAGCCTCCATATAGACCAGTCCACTAATTTGACTTCGTGAGCAACCTACAGGAAATTCGTCACGTTATGTCGGTATTCATATTCAAATAAACACATACAAATTTTGCTCGCATCGGTCCAAAATTAGATATAAAGGGTAGTTTTCTATCTTATATCTTTTTGGCAGACACTGGTTTAAACCGCTGACGCACGTTTCGTATTTTGTTTCACTGTTTAATTTAACCATGAATATTCTTACAAACGAAGAAGGATTTTATAGAAAATGATGGGGAGCTCCATTGTGTGGGAGAAGTTCCATTTGAACATAAAATATTTACTCTAGGTGCACTGAAAAAAAAAAACATGCCTGGTTCCAAAGATTTTGTCATTACTTTAAAAATTTTTGTATTGATTCCGAGCCAAAGAAGCGGAGAATACAAGTAAGGATACTTTTAAGACACAATTCTCTTTTAAATTTGGGTTTTGCGTACTTGCTTCTAGGAAGCAAATTTTAATTTTTCGCTTTTTCAGCTTTTTTTCTTCATATGCTATCAAAGTCCTTTAAAAACGAGTTAACGACAACTTTATTTTCCAAATTAAGACTCGACTTCCAGTAAAAATTATGCCATGTTTCAAGTAAAAAACGTCTTTACAATAAAGTGTTGAAAAACATATCCTATATTTGAACGATTTTTTGCTTTGTAGTCAAGATGCAAAAACACAACAAATTTAAAGACAATTTCATTACATTAAAAGAATTTTTCTGAATTATTACAGTCAAGTTGACCTTAGACCAAACATTTTGTCTTTCATGTTATGATTAGGGTTTCCATATGGATAATTTTCAAAAGAGAACTTTCGCTTTTAAAAGAGAGAACATTTTAACTAAAAAAAAAAGTTTACAATAAAAAATTCTTTATTAAATAATGAATAATTTTATTGGTGTCAAAATTAAAATAATAATAGTTTCTAATGATAGAAACAACGAAATAAATATATAATAAAACAATAAAAAACAAAAGAATCACATTTTCTTAAAAAATAAACAAAATAAATTCCAAAATACGCTGTCAAAAATATAACACACATGTTATGATCTCGCCCACAATTGACGACGACAACGTATTGGCGTATTTACGTCGTACGTTCAATTACATCTATTTCTAATTTTAACGCCGTACGTCGAAACGTCGCAATTGTGTTCCGGCCTTTAATTTGTCAACAGATTTAACCCAGTAAACAATTAGTGGCGAACAATTGTGACGAATTCCTACTAAATAAATAAAATTCCATCAATCTAAGATTTTTTTTAAATAGAGTACATAAAGATCACTGTTGGACATAAAAATACGGCATCAAAAAAAGAGAGTGAACAAAAAGATACGAACACAAAAAGAGAACATGTTCTCTTTAAAAGAGATGTAATGGACAGCCTAGTTATGATACTCTTTTGGAAAAAGAATATTTGCTTGATATTTGTGCTGATGTTATCAGAAATGATAACTCAATAAAATCAGTACCAGAAAAATCAAACTTAAAAAACGATTATGTCGAAATCGTTGGAATATGGTTTCCATCAAGAATAGAAATTCCTAAATTAGTCCAAATCGTGGATGATTTTAGTGAAGACCATTTCAAAAAAAAATGGAATGTGGTTTCCTATAATAAAACTTCCATTGAACTGTGAAGGAACATATGAGGGACCAATAGGTGATACCAATTCTATGCTTACTAAGAGCACAGAAGAAATTATGCCATCGGACTGGAGGTCGGGAAGGTTCATCCAAACTGTTAATGGTTTGGATGAGAATAATTATGACATGTCAGAGACAATGGCAGTAGTCCCAATAGATATAAAAGCATCGAAAGAAAGAAAGGTTCAAAGCGATGTGTTGCGTGATGGTGAAGTGGAAACTCACTTTATTGTTAAATTTACAATAACTTATATACTAGAAAGTAAAATACTTCTTAAACTAATTATAGCTAAGTGTTTGCTGTTATCTCTTCGTGTGGAAAATCCTTCACATGGATTTTATTACTATACGCATGTGTAGCATCCTAATCTGTGTGTTATCAGCCCTAATAGTTCTATTATATTTAGGTAGACCGCTGATAACACTTCTGCCTACAGACAAGAAACATGCGCATTTGTTCACATAGATAACAGCAAACAATGTTTGGGTATAGCAAACTTTGCTGGTGGCAATTTGGAAATATAAAAGATCACTGTACAGAACTGCACTCTTAAAAATCACCCTTTACTTAGATCCCAAACTTGACTTCTTGAGCATCCTGAATGCTTATTTCATCATCCGTTGCCCTTGAAATTCGGCAACTCAAATTGGTTGACATCGGTCTATAACTATTACTGACTATTAAAAATTGGTCCCCAGATCTAACTTCGTGAACTTCCTAGGACACCAACTTTCATGCGATCCGCTTCTAATTCAATACGTGCCACTTGATTTGATAACTACCACACAAAAAGTGATCCATATCGGTTCATAGGTATATACTGCTCATATGTATGAACCAATCCACGGCATCATAAGCAGCTAGGAGGCAATAGCTTCATCCGATACTGATGAATATCAGTGAATATTACATACCCCAGATAAACCTTTTTCCAGTTAGTATTCACAGGTCGTACGTATGCCACCTTCGTGAAACCATTAAATGTGGTAATACGAATGTAGTAGAAATTTATATGCAATACATAAGAATCGGCCCTGTCGTACTTTTGGCCGTATGTACTTGTTTTATTTTCAAGTCATAGTATTTTACAACCCCTTTTTGAAATTCTATAACATTCCCTTGTAAAAGTTTTTTTTTTTTTTTGAAAATGTTGCTCCAGTTTGTAAGGTTTTGTCCTAAATAAGAGAACTTTTACTTTCCTTGTTCTCCTAATGGACTGAAACCGTAGCAGATGGTTCTAAAGATATATTCTGCAAATGGAAATGAAAACAATAACAGGATTTCAGTAACGAAAGAAGGACTTCATTACTCATCTTAATTACTTCTTTATGACATGGGCTTCATGACAACGAGTAAAAAAGTAACAATTGTATATTTAAAAGTAATGTACAAAACCACCCATAGTTCCCAAAACAGAGAAAGGTATTTTCCTACTGCATAATTGTCCTCCACAATTTATGTTTCATTTTGTCGTTTAAAAAAAATTCCTGTATACCACAAATTTCTACTCATGTAAATGTGAAATATTGTACAGCGAAAGAAGAACAAGAAATCCATTTGTGTGTGTTAAGAAGCAATAGACTGCTTCACAAGAATCACTTTGGTGGTTGCTGTCACTGAGCAACACCTTAGCAAATCCTTTCACCAGACAACAACAACAACAAATTCACTTCCGTATGGGAATTGTGTGCCAAACACATTGCATGCGCCGGCAGCATTGCCAAATAAGTTCGGTGTAACTGGTACAACTACATGCGAATATAAAGCAGTGCATTAAATGTGGGGATAAGTAACACCAGACCATATCGGTCTGGTGTTATATCCCACCACAACTAAACAAAAACACATCATCCAACAACCATCTCCAGGACTTTTTTCACATTCCGTGCACAAACGCCACCAAGCCCACTAGTCCTTGGGATAGCTGAGGCATTGTATCTGGTAAAAATTCCGCAAGCAGAGAATAAATATGCTGCTGATCCAAGGATTCGAATATATTTTAGCAAATAGGAACACCTGCCATAGCAACAGAGACAAAACACACGCCGAGACCATGACAACATCACACACACAAATACATAGGCGAGTACAAATACTCCCTCCATTAGAGAGACTTTAAGTACGATTAAATGTGTGCTAAATTATCTTAAGATGCGCCGTAAGAGAATGAGGCCTCATTTCTTCTTTGTGCAAATGTTCGGTGTACGAAGCTGAGGGGTGGCTGTAGGCATGACAAAAACATAGATGCAATGACAAATAGTTTAGAATGGAACATCCTCTCACATATGGCAAACCCATGCCTATTGTCACACGGTGTTCTCATTGTGACGAATGCATCAGCATCATTCAAATATTGCTGGGATTACTTAAGGGATTTTCGCCAAATGAATAACCGTTTTGTCGGTCATGCTTCCTTTTGTTAATTACATATCCCTCAATTCACTGAAATGTAATCTCCATCTTAATGGTCTAAATGTGCTTTTTGTTTAATTCATGGGATTTCAAGAGGCGGATTTCGTAGGTGGCCATATGGTTAGGGCGCCAGGATATGGATGTATGAGTCTTTAAGGATTCTTGTTTGCAGTTTGATAAACTTTCAAATAACTATGTCGTAATTTATGCAACATACCATCAACACTATTAAATTTCTCCCTTCCGCCCACACAGGCATTCACACATATACCCCCAATTGCACTTTTACACATTCACCAAACCAAAAGAAAGCACCGCATTTGCCAGGATATGCAATGGAGAATTATATCCGCATAAATCTACAAGGACTTCAAACAAGAAAATTATTTTGAGTTCACTGTAAAACGACCAAAAAACCAGGCTATGGAACAACTCTATTTTAGTCTACAATGCAAACTCTTTTTATATGGACTCGACAGCACTTCAGCTACAATATCGAATTCCGGTTGAGTGAATGATGTGTAGCACCAAGCACAGTGGGAGAAAAATTCGCAAGGATAATAAGTTTCCTTAAAGGGTTAAAGGGTTGGCAGCTGAAGATCCTAAGATATATGCTCTTTATATGAAATTGATATTGGAGGAGTTGATCAGTTTTCATCTTTTGAATAAACAAGGAAATTAATAAGAAGTCTCAATAAATTAAATCGCCCATTATGTTGGAATTTAGACATTTTTATATTTAATAATGAAGGCAAAACCAAAACAACTTTGAAATAACTTCACCTGCAATTAACAGGGAAAAATTTACTGTTTATAAATTTTACATAACAAAGGCCGTTCTACTTCTTAATTTAATGTTTTGTTTATTAAGATACGCTAGGAGGCTTTACTAATGACAATCTTTGAGTTGAGTTAAAATTTCTTCCACTGTGCTGAATGTGTGCCTCTGCCAGCATCATAAAAGCTGTTAGTGTTTGGCTATGATGGCATCTTCTTTATGCACTGCCGTTAATTTCGTGGATGATCCCACGAAAACAGTAGATTGGACCGGTTAATAATTAAAATAAAAACATCCACACAAATCAAATCGCGTTCTGAGTCCTCTGAGTACTGTGACTTGCATAAAAATCGTCAACGGTTGCATTTCAGTTTATATCATCCGAGTGATGCTGGTAACATTTCAGAGTGTTCAAGACTTATCTATGCATTCGAAACCATAGGTCCCGGAGTAATACATATAGTAACTGCCTTGGAGCGATATAAACCATATTCACCGAATAGATGAATAGTTCAGAATCCTACGTCTGGATACTCAACTGTAGGTCTTTGCCTTTAAATGACAAACAATAATTTTATCAGATCAAAAACAACGTCCCACAACAAAAGCAACATCAAAACCCAGCAAAAAATAATTGTAAACTATGGATACAATAAAATTATAGTGTCCATACTGTAGGCATTACGTTTCTCACAACATTTTCAGTGCAGAATACAACGCTTTATTCTACACATATAAGACGACTTAGAATATGTAAAAAATGATGGTGCTGAAATTAGCGCAGCTGAGTTGCGCTAGAGTAAGCGGGTGTTTCGTCTCTCGCTTACAAGGTTGTACTCCTGTAAAGAAGAGTAGTTTGTGTATTTTATAACGACTTCATACGAACTATGTGGCAAGTTCCGATTTCTCTTCACATCCATAGTTTATGCTTCAGAAAGCGTTGAAATTCATACATACACGCAAAAAAAATAATTCTTTCCTCCCAAACGAAATTTTAGACAAACAAAGTTCGTTTCTCATTTGCTTTTCGTTGAAAGGAAGTGTATTTGGAAGAAAAGTATATAATTTTTGTGATAAACGTTTATTCTTTTCCAGGATGTAAAAACAATTTCATAAAGACTAACTAAAAAAAAAAAAATCTGGCTAATTGCATTTTCCCTCACATATTTCTCCATTCCACGAAGTTTTTTAGTTCTTAGCACCTTTTTCTGTAATACAAACAATGTAGAAGAAATTATACGATTTTATAAATTTTTAAATTTTTTTTACCTTTCGCCTGGACGGAGAATCGAACCGCGGACCATGAAACTTGTAAGCCAACACACTATCCACTGAGCTATGTAGCCGTTATTGTCATCAATAGACAATTACCCATATAAGTTATATTTATATAGCATAGCTTGCGGCGCCCACGAGCCGATTAAACAAAGTTTATTTAAAAGAAAAATACATTTAGTTGGGCACCGTGGAGCAGTGGTTGCTACGTCCGACTTGTATGCCAAGGGTCGTGGGTTCGATCCCTGCTAAGACCAAAGTTTCTTTTTTTTTGTTTTTACAAATATTCCAGATATGGTCGGAAGATTCCGAAAAAATTTTCAACATTACATTCTACTATATTAAATTTTTACTATGAACTGTAAAATGTGTCTTATTAAAGACCTAAAGTCAGAAAAGAACAGTGTTTGATATAAACGAAATGGACTGTGTTGCTGGTTCAAAAATAACTTTTTTTATTGAAGAAATAAAACTTTTGTACCAAACGAATTTATTTGGTGATAAAAGTGTATACTATTCGAAGCAATTCAAAAAACTCTAACAAAAGAAAAACGTTTTCGGTACACGTTTTCCAAACGTTTTTTTTCTTTGCGTGTAGAAGAAGTGCATTTACGTGAGACATTTCTTTATAAATTCATCGATGAATTCCTTGTAAGGGTAAGTGCTGCTTGCTTGCTTTCTTCCTTTACAAAACTGCTGAAAATTCAGCAAGTTTTTTTTCTGGGAAAGTATTACCACCATGATTCCTTAGGCGGCATGATCACTTTGTACACGAAGAGCCATTATTTCAATTTAAAAACTGTGGCAAAATATCAAGTTTAGTTTTACACGATATAAACAATTTTAGTTCATTACAACACAACGATTCTCCCTAATGTCACTGCCTTATATGAATTTCTGCGAAGATACATGTTTATGTGGGTCCGTGGGAGTATTTGCGTTGGGTGGTTGGCTGGTTTATGGCTGTAAATACCCGCGGGAGTTTTAACGCCAAAATGTTTTCTGGCTTTATCAGTTACAAACTACTACTACGGGTGCAATGCGAGTATGGTCCTGTGCTGTGGCATCCATAGCCTGGATACCATTAACCAGAGTACAATAAGTGTAAAATATAGCACTGTTATATATTTAGTGTAAGGGCCTGAAAATCTTTTCATTGAAAAGGCACATATTTTTCCAACGAAAATCGAAAAAAAATATATTTTTCTAATGGAAATGGATGGAAATTTCGTGTGGAAATTCTAAATGACTAGATTACACTCATTGGTGATCATTCGAACCATTAAAATTATTTCAAGTTTTTTCTTACACATAGAAGAAAAGTCCAACGTTAAACGTATGCTACCTTTGACTTATATCTTATTGCAAAAAGATTAATTGCTTTTGGTTTATTTTTTAATTTTTCCCCAGTCCAATGAAGTGAAGTTTCCTAAGACAAACCCCTATTTTTATTTATTGTTTAAGGTGTTTTCATTTAAGGCCAATTTTTACAGCGCCCAAACAAACAACTCCACGTACCGCTTAACTGTATTGTAAGTGTAAATGTATATGAGGTTGTAGTGAGTTAGCACTGATGTGGTTCCGCCTGTTTTTTTGTGTAGAAAACTGCTCATAACCCATAAACAGTAAAAGCAACCAGCAACTGGCAAACATTAACCATTAAAAATACTTGCTGCTGTGTTTGCTTCCTTTTCGATTGCATTGGCTCAGTGTGAATACTAAGCTGGTTGGCTGTATTTTTTCGCCTTTTGTACCATAATCCAACGAGATATAAAAATAAATTTGTATCATTTTTTGAGGCAAATTATACAATTAAAGGATTATGGGTGTTTTGTTAATAAACATTTAATTGGCCAGGATGCTGTTTTTCAACCATCTCTGGGTAAATGCCTATATACCAAGGCTAAAAGGGGATACCAACATTTCAATGCTGGTATTCCAACTATTGGGGGAGATATGAATAACAAACGAAATGAGCTCGAAACCCAGGATACAATCACATTTGTTGGTACTGTTGTTTCCTTCCTCTAAATGAAAGGACCCCCAGTGGATGGTGGAAATTGAAAATGCTGCAACAGTTTATTAACATAAAACAAATATTGTGAACAATCACTGTATTTGAATTTTTAAAGCAATGAATTAAAAGGTGATGAGGATACATATGGGGATGGCATTTTATTCATGTCTACAACGGCATTTGTATTTCAATCTGTATTTGATTATAGAAATATAAAATCTGCACTACACGCAAAAAAATAATTCTTTCCTCCCAAACGAAATTTTAGACAAACAAAGTTCGTTTCTCATTTGCTTTTCGCTGTAAGGAAGTGTATTTGGAAGAAAAGTATATACTTTTTGTGATAAACGTTTATTCTTTTCCAGGATGTAAAAACAATTTCATAAAGACAACTCAAAAAAAATTTTTTTCTGGCTAATTGCATTTTCCCTCACATCTTTCTCACTTCCACGAAGATTTTTAGTTCTTAGCACCTTTTTCTGTAATACAAACAATGTAGAAGAAATTATACGATTTTATAAATTTTTAAAATTTTTTTACCTTTCGCCTGGACGGAGAATCGAACCGCGGACCATGCACTTTGTAAGCCAACACACTAACCACTGAGCTATGTACCTGTTATGGTCATCAATAGATAAATATCCATATAAGTTATATTTATATAGCATAGCTTGCGGCGCCCACGAACCGAATAAACAAAGTTTATTTAACAGAAACAAACATTTAGTTTGGCACCGTGGAGCAGTGGTTGCTACGTCTGACTCTCATGCCAAGGGTCGTGGGTTCGATCCCTGCTTCGACCAAAGTTTTTTTTTTTTTTTTTTTTTACATACATTCTACATATGTTCGGAAGAGTCCGAAAAAAATGTTCAACATTACATTGTACTATATTAAATTTTGAACTGTAAAATGTGTTTTATTAAAGACCAAAAGTCAGAAAAGAACAGTGTTTGATATAAACGAAATGGACTCTGTTGTTGTTTCAAAAATAACTTTTTTTATTGAAAAAATAAAAAATTTGTAACAAAAGAATTTTTTTGTTTATAAAAGTTTAAAATTTTCGAAGCAATTCAAAAAACTCTAACAAAAGAAAAACGTTTACGGTACACGTTTTCCAAACGTTTTTTTTCTTTGCGTGTATGTATGATTATAGTCCAAAAATCAAGATAGTTTATTTAAAAATTAACCCAATTTTTTTTTAAAGAAAACTATTTCTTAAAGAATATTCTTTTAGAGAAAACTCTATAAGGAAAACCAGAGATTTGGCTTCTTTAAAATTTTGATTCGGACACAAATCCATTTTGAACGCAAAAGAACATTGGACTCTATACATCAGGCAAATAATAAAAGAAAGAAGAAAATGAACATGCATCCAAGTTCCAGGAGATTCTACTTACAGTGTCACAGGTTTAGAGTATGATTACACTGGGCAAATAAATGTCAAACTTCTTTTCATATCCAATATAAAAAAATCTCTAATGGCTTGGCGACCACCTCTATCTGTCACATATAGGAAGATTAATAATCTTTTGGTAGAGTAAAAAATCTGCATATCTAAATATATTTTTAAACTGCATCTGCAAAAACCTTGCTTCTTAGTATATACTTTTGGGGGTGCAATTTTTTTAACTGAGAAAAAACTTTCTGTTCTATAAAATGTTTGTTAAAATATCCTCTATAATCCTTTTAGTGTGAAAGTTTAATTTTTTTATACAATATAAAGTCCTATCAATTGTGTAAGAATGGATTAAAGAGAATTATTGGCGTTATTGAATATATAAAAAATATAGACGGTTTTTAAATGCCGTGACATTAAATATTAACGAATTGTTAATACTCTCATTATTTAAATAAAATTTACATGGAAAAACTATTCAAGGTAAAACTGCTTTCTCGTAAAACTACTTGACAACCCATTAAATTTATTTAATTTTTTTAAAGCATACTCATTTTATTCTGGCAATACTTGATTGTTAAATTTTAATAACTAAGGCTTTAGCTAGATTTCAATTTTTTTGCTTAATACTGTGCCTTTCCCATACCACTCATTCACATGGCCAATAACATTTTGCAAATACGGGAAGAGTTGAAGAACATATTCCCACATATAGAGTACATCGATCCTCTGGCGATACAATGATGTTAAATAAAAATGATGTTAAATACCCAAATTGCTTCGATGACAATATCCATTTGAAAAGAGAATTTGCATCACATTTGATTAACTTTTTACGAAAAACATTTTAAAACTTTAAACTCATTTGAATGTGTGACAAACGAACATTCTCTTGGCCGAATTTAATTGAAAATTCAGTGACAAAATGCCATTGGGACAAATCCGTCTTTACATGATTTCAACTGTAATAGCTCAGCCAAACCCTATGCAAATTATACTCACACTCACGTGTACACTATATACGCTCACCTACACAGACAGACAAATACTTGCATCCTTCCATACACTCACCCATTGAATAGGTACTCACTGTGTTGGCTTCCGGAGGCATAATCAAATGATGCTTATTGAACAATTATGCCTTTAAAACAAGGGCAAACATCAACTGAACGAAAAAGCCCTCAGAGTGATGCAGATGCACTTATCTGCGATACGAGCACATACGAGTATGACTATAACTATGACCAAGTATGAGCACAACTGGTTGCATTTGCTCTATCACAAAAGAGAATCTATAGAGAGCCACACAAATGTACGCACATACCATTGTATTCTCATGAATGAGATGTGAACACCCATATGTACATACCCACACATGCCTGCAAGGATACAAATGATTTTTTTTTATTTGTTCTGGCTGTAGAGTCCATTCATACATACACTCACATTCTACTCAACCAAAGATAACACGGCTGTATGGTTTTCACTTGCTTTGTGTTGCAGTACTTCAGTTCTCTACAATAACACTTGAAGATTCTCACAGCAAGCTACACACACACGAATGCATTTTCCATATGCTCGTAGTCGCTCTCTGTCTGTTATTGTGTCGTGAGTTTTACTTGAAGCCAAAGTAACATTACCATAATGATAGAAAACAAATGCTTAAAAAGGCTACACTCAAAACAATGGATGGAACTAAACGATGCCCATACAAGGAAAAAAAGATTGAAGGGAGAGAGAGAGGGGAAAGTTGGCATTGATCAAAAGTTCTTTAAATACCTATCACAGCTTGATAAATATTCGAAAACAAATTCAATTACCAATTCGAGAAGAATTATTTGGATTGACTTTGTATTTTTTAAACATTTTTATTTGTGTAAAATTTTGGGAGGTCAACACAAATATTTGATGAATTTTTCTGAGACTTCATTTCAACTACAACATAAATTAAATTTGTCCCCAAAATTTGTATCGCCTTCCACTGGATCTATTACAAATTTGTAGCAGACTACATGGAAACTCATATACTCGTATTAACTCTTGCTCCAATGGGATATACTAAATTCTAACTCTTACTCTCTCCAACTTTGGCCTAAATTTTAGAAATTTCTTTATGAGAAGAAAATTGCTACCAATTTCATTCACATCACAGTCACTTGAAGGACTTTAGTTTTTAAGCACAATATGTTTTCAAAATGGCAACTAGATATTATAAATGGGTAAATTAAAATTGTACATATCCTTTGACCAGAGGAAACACTACATAGTTTATAATCGAAAGCCATCCTGTGTCACTAGAAATATTTCTTTGTCAATGGAACAGAAACTCGTCGGTGTGACTTGCCCAAACCCCATCTCGATGTTAAGGGGATAAAAGTTTGTTGATTTGTCCCCCCATTTTGAAATATATGAACATCTCTCTATGGAAAAACATGTAGAGTGTGTAAACAAAAGTTCATAGAAATCAATGTAGAACTCTGTGGCACCATACATGAATACTCCTGTATGCCGACTTGAATAACCTTGTTGACCTATTGAGTTGGCCACTCAGTTTGTTTAGATTTTTGTTTTTTCCTTAGGGGTTTATTCTCTCGGCAACTACAAATCCTTTAATTGTTCTTCTACGCTAAAAGGTTTTTACTTTTCTAAAAGCATGTAGGAAATATAGTAGAACAAAAGTTACACATTGAATACATATTAAAAAAAATGCAATTAAAGAATACTTTCCACTATACTCGGCCTTGAATTAGGGTCGCTTTTCAAATTGAATTTCTTTGAATGATATTCTCATTTTTGGAACCAAAATAGATATTTTTTCTAGAAACAGTATACTTGAATTAGTAATTCGAAATCCAAATTCATTTCTTCCCTAATCTCTTCTTAAATATATTTAAAATGGAAATCGAAAAATCAGTATTCTAGATTAGGTTCTTAGTTCTATTTTGCATTATATTATTCTTCTCTACTTCTCTGTTTCTTACCTAGCCAAATGGACACATATGAAGGCTAAACCGAATACATGTGAAATACTCCTTCAAGTATTTATCTCTGGATATATAAAAAAATGTTATTGTGGAACCCATAAATTCACATATGACATTTTGCCTCTCTACAAGTTAAGGAGACGTCAAAGAATTTTATAATGTCACTAGGGACTAAGGAATTTCCTTTTCATATCCGTTTACGTAACACTTGAGTGATCACAAGAACGAAAAACTCCTATGAATAGTGATGTTAAAGAAATTTCGAATTTCCCTATGACATTTTTTGGGACACGAGATAATTACCTCTTAAATGCAACACTCGTGTAGGGAACTACCCGCACGAATACATATGCATAATTGAATCTGGGTTAAAGTAAGACATGAGCATACTTATGTTGGGAAAACATAATCCGATTATTACGACTCAAGCACAAATGCAATCAATTTTCTCAGAACGAAATTTTCCCACAAACCTTGGGTCATGGAAACACAAGAAATGCAAGTAAATTGCTTGAAGTGATAACAAAAATTTAAATATATTCATAACATTATACTATGATAGTGTAATGTTAAAAGGAACTAAGTGGAAAAATTTGAAAACGCTAAATATCAATTAATTTTATTTAGGAAATAAGTTAAATTTTGAAATTTCAATTTTTTTCCTCAGTCAAGCGCCTAAACAATTTGAGCTAGAGTCATTGATCTTAGTTCCACAATACTTTTCTAGATTGGGCTTATGTGAATTCTTTAAAATATTTTCTTCATTGGCCCAAGAAGACCAGTAACAAAATGTTTACCTTGGGAGATAACCCAGTTATGTATAAAAAGTCCATATAGACAAATATGACACACACACACACATTTGCATAGACAAATTTATCCATATGTATGTGTGTATGCATGTTTACTTGGAATGCCAATTAATAGAAGTGCCTCAATAAGAATGTAAGTTATCCAAACATAAAATACTTAAGTGCACTTTAAGTTATTATCAAGTTCTTTGGAATACTTAACAGAGTTTCAGTGACACCAGTTCATTTGCAATGGAATAGTTTCTTCCGAAAGTGCTTGCCAGACATTTAACAGTCGATGGATTTTCTGTTTGTTTTGTACACAAAAAAGCCAATACAAATAGAAGGGAGGGAAACCAATTTAAATGTAAACCAATTATTGAGTAATATACGTAAGATTCTTCTCAATTATCATATAGCACAGAGAAAGTCAAATGTATCGCTGGGGTTGAGATAGTCTTATGGCAGGTGCGGTGGGGAGCAAAAAATATGTATTAATTAAAAATATGCATATATAAAGGCAAATATGTAGTTAAATAAACGTCCAGCATAGGATGTGAGTATATTAAGTTTTGTTTTGTAGGACATTTAAGCATTTAGCCTTCGATTATTATGACTTTGTCGCCCTGCTACTGAGAATGGGAGTAGTCAATTGATATCCATAATTTCACATTTTCATATTATAATTATAATTCGATTTTTTTGGGTTGATTTTTGATTTGGATATAGACGAACTTAATTAACCCTTATATTATGTTAGGGCCATTTGATGACCCACATTGTATTTTTCATCAACGCATTCCTTACTGTTGGAATATAATTAAAAGTTCTTACTACACGCTCACAAAAAATCGCTTCTGTAACATATACTCCCAAACATATTTTGCTTCAAGCATATACATTTTTGGGTATTGCCCAAACATTTATATGTTTGATCTCTTCCACTATATAATATGTTTGAAAGCATATTAGTCTAAACAATATATGTTTGGGTAGTCTAAGTTCCAAACATTTTGTATTTTTGCATCCAAATTCAATAATGTTGTCTTCCAAAAAACAATATGTTATTATGTGAACATATAATATGTTTGGAACCATTTTGCACCCAAAAATATTATATGCTTAAAAAAATTCTCCCAAACAATATTGTGCTCAAAATTTTATTTATTTATTTATTTATATATTTACAATCATAACGAATTATGAAAATAAACAGGTAATATAGGTGCTAACAACGTAGGTTTTCGACCTGATTGCTCAAAATTTTGTTTCTGCCCAATTGTATATTCCCCCACATCTTTCTCACTTCCACGAGATTTTTTAGTTCTTAGCACCTTTTTCTGTAATACAAACATTGTAGAAGAAATTATTCAATTGTATGATTTTTTTTATTTTAATTTTACCTTTTGCCGGACGGGGATTCGAACAGCGGACCACACAGTTTGTAAGGATCAAAGAAGTAGCTGATCAATTGCTCAAGGAAAAATAAAATGTTAATTTTGTAATAACAAGCAACAACCACCAACTTAATTCAATGTCGCTCCCTGTTAAATAGCGCTCCAAGCTACTAAACACATATATGTTTATAGGCTATTTCTAAATTAATATATGTTTGCATCCAAGCATATTATATTTACAAACATTTTATGTCCCAAACATAATATGTTCTAACATATTAACATATATGTCCCAAACATGTTATGCTAGTTTATGAACATTATATGCTTGCACTCAAAAATATTGTGTTTAAAAATTTGTGTTCCAAACATATAACGTTTATAGCCAAACATATGAAAAACAGCCTTTTTCATCCGTGTACTCAGCAAGAATTCAGTACATGTCAACAATTCATGCACTGACTAGTAAGAACTTTTATTTATATTCCAAAAGTAAGAAATGCGCTGATGAAAAATACGATGTGGGTCATCAAATGACTCTAACATAATATAAGGGTTAATAAAGCCTTTGAAAAGTAAATGTAAATCTATACACACCTACCTATACATGTTTCAGCCCAGAGAAGTGGGTTTTTTCCGTTGGAGAAATCATACCAGCATTATACCCTTGCAAATCGAACCATATCTACCTCCACTGAGCATCAACTCTTCATATATCAACCGATGATAAACTAATTTCATGGTTATAATTCTTATTGTTGTAGATTAGGTTAGGTTAGGTATAATGGCAGCTCCTTCTATTAGGATCACTTAGACTATGCAGTCCATTGTGATACAAGTGGTGTACTTCTCTCTCTTGAATGCTACCCGATTCTATATTTGGTTAAATGCCAAGGGACATACTTTTGAAAAGTTTGGGGACATACTTTTGAAAAGTTTGAGGACATACTTTTGAAAAAATAGCGCAGAACTAAATCTGAAATATATGATGGATACGCCACAGTTTCTTGACTAATGTCGCGAGCGAGTGCAGTATCAAGATGAAAACGCACTCATTTCTTCACCTGAGAGGACCGTTGCATGGCTAGTCTTCAACTTCCTGCCCAATGGGACAGGAAGGTGACAACCATGTTTCCCTTAGGGAGCCTACGGTTTCGAGAATACATTTATCGTCGAAATTCACGAAACAGAGTTCTGTATCTCTGCCGGATTGCATTTCAACTTCTCTGAAATCCTTTCATTTTTGTGCTTGTTGCCGAATTAAGTGGAGCCATCGCAACGACAGATTTCTCATGGCGAAGACTTCATGCAGAAGTCAACGACCGATGTGAACAATTTTCAGATATAGACATCACCTAACTATGAATCTGCTACATCAACAACGTAGTCCGACTGTCAGCCAAAACACAATCGTTTAGTCAACGTTTCCCATATTCCCACTGAAAATATCCATTGCTATTGAAACTTCAGACATATAAATCCTCCGAAACTAAATAATTTAGCCAATATAAACACTTCAAGATATAGCTTGCCATTCACCAAACCATTATTCATGGACCACAACATTTGTAAGATCTTTCATCATTTTAGGTCTTTCTGATGGGTTTTCTGTGTTTTTTTTTATGTTTTGCTTACCAGTTTACGGAGATTAACTTTATCCCAGTACAATAAAACAAAAATGTGACAGAGTCAATGGCAACGAAACCATTCATTCATTGGCAAAAGAGGTTCAACTTCAATCAATGCATTGAAGCTTTGTGGGATCTTCATCTTCAGCAATTCCCACAATGTGGCTTTGGATTGTGTATCATCTGCTTTAGTCAGACGTTATCGTGTATCAAGTTACAAATGACCAAATCCAATTATACAACATTTAAAAAGATAATGTCGTCCACATATACATACAAATATATATAAAAATAGATACACACACTCACAACTACAATCACAAGCTGCTCTTTGTGTTAACCAACGAACCCACCAACCAACAACACCCACAACCACTTTGCCTTGTCAAAGAGAGACACAGAGCGTGGCAGTAGCGGGCGGACAGATAAACAGACACTTTTATATCTTAAACTGACATTTGTTTAAAAGCTTAACCCGCATTTGTTACAAGCATTTGTCTGGTTAAGCTTTTCTCATTCATTCACTTTCGCGAGAGCACTCGAACTACTTTCCCACTCTTGTGCCAGCCTCAACCCCCTGGAAATCTCTTTGGCATTGCTATAGGGGCCATGTTGTTCCTCTTGAAGTTTTCCATGTAGCAAAATTACCCTCACCTCGTCATACAATAGAATGTTCAATTGGTAGCATACATGTGTTGATTTGCATTTAGGAGACACCATTGTAACCAATGTAATCATGTGACCTCATAAGTCTTCAAGGGTTGTGGGCCGGGGGAGGGCGAAAGGATAACACGATTGTTTCACAAACATGTCCAATTAATCGCTGCCTTGATTAAACCATGCAAATCGTTCGAAAACAATTCATGTTTCAAATACAGCGATTGCACAGCTCACAGACACACACCCACACAGACACCCAAAGACATTGTAATCCACTCTGAATACAGCAAACTGGAATTTTATTTAAAAAAAAAAAAAAACAGTAACATGCCTTCGTGTTATCGTCCACGCACAGTGTTAGTGAAGAGCAATTTCAAGTTGATCCCTGCAAAAAGTACTCTCAAAAATGTTGCAATTAACATGAGCAAATAAATCGTGAGAGATAGATGGTGTTTTTTTTCGGTAAAAGAGATCAATACATGCACAGTACCATATTTATGAAATTATTTAAATTTGAATAAAATATTGACTACATTTATATAGGCTTTCGTGTTGTAAATGATGAGTATATCATGCGCTATTTATTAAATTAATTTCGAAAATACAATGAATGGACAATATTAAATATTGCAAAATAAAGCATATAAAATAGAAGGGCTAGACTAGAAAAATATTTTTGTAAAAATAAAAATGGTCGCCAGTTTCGCCAACTTCGGCTAACAATGTATTTCTATGAAGTTACAACAGCGGAGTGCATTCACCGAACGTGGTTCAAATAATGGGAAAACTTTGTCTTCGGACGAAAATGTGACGCCCAGCGGTTTTTAGTACTCTTGAAGTGTTGTGTGGAAAATGATAAAATGATTAAACGTGGTCCAAATAATGCGAAAATTTTATTTCTTTATTCTTAGTTCATTTTGTCCTCAATGAGAGGGTGTAATTTCGTGAATTGAAGTTAAAAACAAAACCAAGACATTAAATTTTCCTCTAGTTATGACAACGCTTTGTGGAAATCTCACAATGTGGAGTACAATTTAGTTCAATTTTCACACTTGTCAGTTCATTCTTCCTATAAATCAGTCTACGTTAAGTTAGGGAGCTACCGTGGTGCAATGGTTAGCATGCCCACCTTGCATACACAAGGTCGTGGGTTCGATTCCTGCTTCGACCCAACACCAAAAAGTTTTTCAGCGGTAGATTATCCCACCTCAGTAATGCTGGTGACATTTCTGAGGGTTTCAAAGCTTCTCTAAGTGGTTTCACTGCAATGTGGAACGCCGTTCGGACTCGGCTATAACAAGGAGGTCCCTTGTCATTGAGCTTAACATGGAATCGGGCAGCACTCAGTGATAAGAGAGAAGTTCACCAATGTGGTATCACAATGGACTGAATAGTCTAAGTGAGCCTGATAACAGGTTGGCTGATAAGTCCCCGCTCTGACACATAGATGGCGTCGCCAATATTAAATGCACATTATTTTTATATAGTACCAACCTTCAAATGATTCGTGTCAAAATTTTACGTCTGCAAGTTAATTAGTTTGTGAGATAGAGCGTCTTTTGTGAAGCAACTTTTGTTATTGTAAAAAAAAATGGAAAAAAGGAATTTCGTGTTTTGATAAAATACTGTTTTCTGAAGGGAAAAAATACGGTGGAAGCAAAATCTTGGCTTGATAATGCGTTTCCGGACTCTGCCTCAGGGAAATCAACAATAATTGATTGGTACGCAAAATTCAAGCGTGGTGAAATGAGCACGGAGGACGGTGAACGCAGTGGACGCCCGAAAAAGGTGGTTACCGAAGAAAACATCAAAAAAATCAACAAAATGATTTTGAATGACCGTAAAATGAAGTTGATCGAGATAGCAGAGGCCTTAAAGATATGAAAGGAACGTGTTGGTCATATCATTCATCAATATTTGGATATGCGGAAGCTCTGGGTGCTGCGCGAGCTCACATTTGACCAAAAACAACAACGTGTTGTTGATTCTGAGCGGTGTTTGCAGCTGTTAACTCGTAATACACCCGAGTTTTTCCGTCGATATGTGACAATGGATGAAACATGGCTCCATCACTATACTCCTGAATCCAATCGACAGTCGGCTGAGTGGACAGCGACCGGTGAACCGTCTCCGAAACGTGGAAAGACTCAAAAGTCCGTTGGCAAAGTAATGGCCTCTGTTTTTTGGGATGCGCATGGAATAATTTTTATCGATTATCTTGAGAAGGGAAAAACTATCAACAGTGACTTATGTGGCGTTATTGGAGCGTTTGAAGGTCGAAATCGCGGCAAAACGGTCCCATATGAAGAAAAAGAAGTGTTGTTCCACCAAGACAACGCACCGTGCCACAAGTCATTGAGAACGATGGCAAACATTCATTAATTGGGCTTCGAATTGCTTCCGCACCCACCGTATTCTCCAGATCTGACCCCAAGCGACTTTTTCTTGTTCTCAGACCTCAAATGCAATGAAGAGGTGATCGCCGAAACAGAGGCCTAGTTTGAGGCAAAACCGAAGGAGTACTACCAAAATGGTATCAAAAAATTGGAAGGTCGTTATAATCGTTGTATCGCTCTTGAAGGGAACTATGTTGAATAATAAAAACGAATTTTGTTAAAAAAAAAGTGTTTTTCTTTGTTAGACCGGGGACTTATCAGCCAACCTGTTACTTCGGGCTGCCACCTAACCTAACCTAACCTAACCTAACCTAGGTTAGGATGAGACCAGCCAAAAGGGTTGGCTCCCACTTAGACCATGTTGATCCATTGTGTTGCCTCATAGTTGTTCTTCTTCGTCCTCATCAATCATTTGAGTTTGGGGCAGGCGTAAATCAGTTTACTTTTCATTCTTTAAAAGTAAATCAGTTTACTTTTCTTCTGTGCATCACGAATAATAAAACTTTTATATTCCAAAATTTTCACGATTTTTGCACCATATTATGCTTAATTGTAGATTTGATTTATGTTTTATTGAATTTGGGCTTGTTTTGAGATAACCTTGTGCTAGACAAAATATGCTTGTTTTGGAGAAATTTTTGAAAAACTTGACATAATTGAACTTTTGCTCCAATGCTATAAACTATTCTTTAGACTTATATCCAAATATTCGCATTTAACTAAAATTCTATCAAGTGTTCTAGTTCTAATTTTCCAAGAAATTGTTATTTCTAAGAAAACGTTTTAAATTCATTGCCTACCCTATATTATTCCTAAAAAAAACCCTACTTGCTAAAAAAATGACGATTGCCACCTAATTTTTGATGGGCAATAAAAAAAACTTTCTTTTGTGGTTTCAATTGAAGTAATCCCAAGGATGTGGTTTTGCACCACCGATAGCCATTAACGAAAGGATATGAATTTCATTGAGAGGAGATTGAAATTGTTTGGACGCATTAGTGGTTGTGACAATGTTGAATTTTATTGTCAAGGAAACGCCAACAAATACCAACACAGCCAAAGTTTGAGAACACCGTTCATTCATTCATTCATAACTGTGAGCACAGCAATTTCATAAACTTCCCGATGACGATTCTATTGTTTTTTAGCCAAGAAGGAAATAAAGACGAAGAAGAAATGGAATAGCTGCCAGGTTAACAACGATTGCGTGCTAAAGTCAAGACAAATAAATGTTCGCAACTTACCCAAAATACAATTTTATGTATTCCCGAACACCACTGACAATGAGAGGTTCCACGAGGAGATTTCAACGACTTAATATGATTACCAAAAGCCATGCAATAAAAACAAATTTATTTTCACGAAAAGCGTTGCAAAAAACCCCGAAAGAAATTTGATGTAAAAGCTCCGAGGGGAACAATGAAATACTGACTAAAAACAAAGACCCACACGCACACACATGTACTACATTCACACGCATAACACAATGCAATAAATCAGGAAATTCCATTCAACTAAAACGTCCTATCGTTTATTACATGTCAAATTGAACACCTTGTTGGTAGTGTGGTAGCATGGCGGGGAGGGGTATACACGCAATGATGACCTTGGCTTTCAAATTAACTGAGAAAACCGCTAAGTGCCTCTAAGAGACGAGCTGAGTCGATATGAGTCATTGAAAAAATCTATTCAAACAATTTTTTAATCTACACAGAAAAAAATGCGTTGATAAAATTTTCTTTCGTTTATGGATTGTGTTCTATTTAATTTTTAAATTTTTCTAAGAAATTTTCCTCAGCCCATATCAATGGGCTGAGACAGCTATGTCTCAAAAATTGTATAATCGATACGTAAGTATACATTTCAATGACCGTACAAATTAGTTCCATGCTAAGCAAAATAAGATTTTCTACATTTCTTAAAAATAGAAATGATTTTTAATTAATTTTTGCTATTAAATTAGGCAGACTTTAGGAAAAAGTCAAAAATATTCCATAAATTTCCTTATTTTACCAACAAATTATAGAAACCTCAAAAAAATTAAATATAATTTATTGGAATTTTCTAACAACGTACACTCAAAAAAAGTGAACTCTCAATTTCACTAAAGCCAATTTAAATTTATTTTAGTTCATGGAATTATTATGTTTGGACAAAGTTTCCTTTTCTCTAATAATTTTTTGCGTACGTTAGTTAAATTAACTAAAAAATGGGGAAAAATTATACACAAATGAAGCATAAAGATTTTCAGGCTCAATTCGATTATTCAGTCCATTGTGATACTACAGTGGTGAACTTCTCCCTTATCACTGAATGCTTCCCGCTTTTATGTTGATAAAGGATATCCATTGTGGTGAAACCACTTAGAGAAGCCTTAAAACACTCAGAAATGTCACCAGCGTGAAAATGTTTTTGGTGTTTGGTCGAAACTGGGATTGAATCCATGCAAGGCGGTCATGGTAACCATTGCACCACGGTGGCTCCCTAACGGGGGTATAAAATTCAATTACCTTACAAATAAGTTCAATTTTCATACGATTCCCCACAATAGTAAGAATGAATTAATGAACGATATGTTTTAAAAATTTTATAAGTTAAACGTGTATACAAAATTGTATGAAAATATTGATTCGATTCTGAAAAATAGTATATATGGTAATGATTTGTTTCAATACTTTTAGTTAATTTTTAATTCTATGAGAATATATAATTTCGTAAATGGCACATAAAAAAGCAAATACAGTTATTACGGTTTCTGCCTGGAGTATAATTTAGTTCAATTTTGGTAAGAGGTAGTTCAGGTTTCCCATAAAACAGTTTTTCTATGTCTATGGCTTATCTGCGAACAAAACCAAAAGCGAATTGGTGCTAAATTTCAATATTGAAGACAGCCAAGATAATCTATATTATCAGAAACCAATATTTCTATGTGCTAGAAGTGGAATAAAACAAATTTTTGTTGAAATATTCATTTAAAAATTTAATTGATTCAAAAAATTTTTTAATTGAAAATCAATCACAAAAATTAATAGTATCAATTAATTTTTTGATTGACTTTCAATTAATCATTTCTGTGATTGAAGACATTTCAATTAAAAATTAATGGGATCAATTAATTTCGTGATTGGAGACAAGAAATATTTTTTTGTGTATATGCAGAGAAAATAATATTCTTTGACTTCAACTACGAAAAACGATTTGTAATTAAAAGTTTTTCAATTATGAAAATGATATAACAGGTTGGCTGATAAGTCCCCGGTCTGACACATAGATGGCGTCGCTAGTATTAAATGCATATAATTTTTATATAGTACCAACCTTCAAATGGTTCGTGTCAAAATTTGACGTCTGTAAGTCAATTAGTTTGTGAGATAGAGCGTCTTTTGTGAAGCAACTTTTGTTATTGTAAAAAAAATGGAAAAAAGGAATTTCGTGTTTTGATAAAATACTGTTTTCTGAAGGGAAAAAATACGGTGGAAGCCAAAACTTGGCTTGATAATGAGTTTCCTGACTCTGCCCAGGGAAATGAACAATAATTGATTGGTATGCAAAATTCAAGCGTTGTGAAATGAGCACGGAGGACGGTGAACGCAGTGGACGCCCGAAAGAGGTGGTTACCGACGAAAACATCACAAAAATCCACAAAATGATTTTGAATGACCGTAAAATGAAGTTGATCGAGATGGCAGAGGCCTTAAAGATACCAAAGGAACGTATCATTCATCAATATTTGGATATGCGGAAGCTCTGTGCAAAATGGGTGCTGCGCGAGCTCACATTTGACCAAAAACAACAACGTGTTGATGATTCTGAGCGGTGTTTGCAGCTGTTAACTCGTAATACACCCGAGTTTTTCCGTCGATATCTGACAATGGATGAAACATGGCTCCATCACTACACTCCTGAGTCCAATCGACAGTCGGCTGAGTGGACATCGACCAGTGAACCGTCTCCGAAGCGTGGAAAGACTCAAAAGTCCGCTGGCAAAGTAATGGCCTCTGTTTTTTGGGATACGCATGGAATAATTTTTATCGATTATCTTGAGAAGGGAAAAACCATCAACAGTGACTATTATATGGCGTTATTGGAGCGTTTGAAGGTCGAAATCGTGGCAAAACGGCCCCATATGAAGAAGAAACAAGTAAGGAAAGTCTAAAGTCGGGCGGGGCCGACTATATTATACCCTGCACCACTTTGTAGATCTAAATTTTCGATACCATATCACATCCTATATATAAAGGTTTGTCCCAAATACATACATTTAAATATCACTCGATTTGGACAGAATTTGATAGACTTTTACAAAACCTATAGACTCAAAATTTAAGTTGGCTAATGCACTAGGATGTAACACAATTTTAGTAAAAAAATATGGGAAACATTTAAATCTGAAGCAATTTTAAGGAAACTTCGCAAAAGTTTATTTAGGATTTATCGCTCGATACATATGTATTAGAAGTTTAGGAAAATTAGAGTCATTTTTACACCTTTTCGACTAAGCAGTGGCGATTTAACAAGGAAAATGTTGGTATTTTGACCATTTTTGTCGAAATCAGAAAAACATATATATGAGAGCTATATCTAAATCTGAACCGATTTCAACCAAATTTGGCACGCATAGCAACAATGTTAATTCTACTCCCTGTGCAAAATTTCAACTAAATCGGAGCAAAAAATTGGCCTCTGTTGTCATATGAGTGTAAATCGGCCGAAAGCTATATATTGGAGCTATATCTAAATCTGAACCGATTTCAACCAAATTTGGCACGCATAGCTACAATGCTAATTGTACTCCCTGTGCAAAATTTCAACTAAATCGGAGCAAAAAATTGGCCTCTGTGGTCATATGAGTGTAAATCGGGCGAAAGCTATATATGGGAGCTATATCTAAATCTGAACCGATTTCAACCAAATTTGGCACGCATATCTACAATGCTAATTCTACTCCCTGTGCAAAATTTCAACCAAATTGGGGTAAAACTCTGGCTTCTGCGACCGTATTAGTCCATATCGGGAGAAAGATATATATGGGAGCTATATCTAAATCTGAACCGATTTCAAAAAAATTTGGCACACTTAACTATAGTACTAATTGTTCTTCTTGTGCAAAATTTTAAGCAAATTAGGGTAAAACTCTGGCTTCTGGGGCCATATAAGTCCATATCGGGCGAAATATATATATGGGAGCTATATCTAAATCTGAACCGATTTCTTCCAAAATCAATAGGTATCTATTCTGAGCCAAAACACATACTTGTGCTAAATTTGAAGTCGATTGGACAAAAACTGCGACCTAGACTTTGATTACAAAAATGTGTTCACGGACAGACGGACAGACGGACAGACGGACATGGCTATATCGACTCAGGCGCCCACCCTGAGCATTTTTGCCAAAGACACCATGTGTCTATCTCGTCTCCTTCTGGGTGTTGCAAACATATGCACTAACTTATAATACCCTGTTCCACAGTGTGGAGCAGGGTATAAATATGGGAAACATTTAAATCTGAAGCAATTTTAAGGAAACTTCGCAAAAGTTTATTTAGGATTTATCGCTCGATACATATGTATTAGAAGTTTAGGAAAATTAGAGTCATTTTTACACCTTTTCGACTAAGCAGTGGCGATTTAACAAGGAAAATGTTGGTATTTTGACCATTTTTGTCGAAATCAGAAAAACATATATATGGGAGCTATATCTAAATCTGAACCGATTTCAATCAAATTTGGCACACATGACTATATTACTAATTGTACTCCTAGTGCAAAATTTCAACCAAATGGGGCCAAAACTCTGGCTTCTGGGGCCATATAAATATATAATAAATATATATGGAAATATATAATAAAATAAAATAATATATAATAAAATATATATGGAAGCTATATCCAACTCTGAACCGATTTCAATCAAATTTGGCACGCATAGCTACAATGCTAAATCTACTCCCTGTGCAAAATTTCAACCAAATTGGGCCAAAACTCTGGTTTTTAGGACCATATTAGTCCATATCGGGCGAAAGATATATATGGGAGCTATATCTAAATCTGAACCGATTTCAATCAAATTTTGCACACTTTACTATACTACTAATTGTACTCCTAGTGCAAAATTTCAACCAAATTCGGCCAAAAATCTGGCTTCTGGGGCCATATAAGTCCATATCGGGAGAAAGATATATATGGGAGCTATATCTAAATCTGAACCGATTTGGCTGATATTTTGCAAGATTTGCGAGATTCATAAAATATTTGGATGTACGGTATTTTAAGAAAATCGCTAACTATGACCACATCGGAGATAAATATATATGGCAGCTATATCTAAATCTGAACCGATTTTTTCCAAAACCAATAGCGATTGTCTCTGTCCCAAGAAACGGCCCTCTGCGAAATTTGAGGACGATCGGACGTAAATTGCGAGCTGTACTTTGTGCAGACAGACGGACGGACGGACGGACAGACAGACGGACATCGCTAAATCGACTCAGAATTTAATTCTAAGCCGATCGGTATACTAAAAGATGGATCTATGACCACTATTTCTTGGCGTTACATACAAATGCACAAACTTATTATACCCTGTACCACAGTAGTGGTGAAGGGTATAAAAAGTGTTGTTCCACCAAGACAACGCACCGTGCCACAAGTCATTGAGAACGATGACATGCTTCGAATTGCTTCCCCACGCACCGTATTCTCCAGATATGGCCCCCAGTGACTTTTTCTTCTTCTCAGACCTCAAAAGGCTGCTCGCAGGGAAAAAATTTGGCTGCAATGAAGAGGTGATCGCCGAAACTGAGGCCTATTTTGGGGCAAAACCGAAGGAGTACTACCAAAATGGTATCAAAAAATTTGAAGGTCGTTATAATCGTTGTATCGCTCTTGAAGGGAACTATGTTGAATAATAAAAACGAATTTTGACAAGAAAAAATGAGTTTTTCTTTGTTAGACCTGGGACTTATCAGCCATCCTGTTAATTAATCACGGATGCCAACTACATATCAATAAAAATTGTATTGATTCAATTATGTACACGGCAGAAACTCATCAATATTCTTTCAACTAAAATTTATTTGAATTTGAAAAAGTTTACCAAGAAAAGAAAATAGCATCAACTAGTTGAATAAATTTAATTTTTAATTGCATCCGTAAATTTGTATCATCATTCGTGATACAATGTCAATTACGAATTAATACAATCAAAAAAGGTGTTTTTTGTGATTAATATTGATTTTAATAATATATAAATAGGGTAAAATATTTTTTCCCAAGTCAATTAAGATATTAACTCAAAACAATGGGTAAATAAATACAACAGATTAAAGACTATTGTATTTATTTAACCATTAACAATATAGCAATATAGCAATATAAAAATATTATTACAACAATATCAATATGAGAAATTAAATTACAGTTTCCCTGCAAAGTCAAGCTTTTACACAATGATATTGACCAAATAATAATAAATTCAAGTATGAAATGTTGCTTTAACACTAACATATACTTAAAGTTTATTCCTCGACCATTAGTTTGTAATCTATTGAGTCCTATTTCGAAAATATATACCCCCTCCCTATCACCAGCATATATAACACTAAAAGTTTTTCTCTGTGGCACTGTTAACCGAAAGTCATTCATGGCCATAATTATCATAAACACCTATACTTGGACATACACACGCACACAAGTACAAACATGATATGTGTGTCCACTAGGGAATGTGAATACATTGAAATCCATTGTTTCATAGGTTACCAAAATGGACTCCTCCTTCTTCCCCCTCTGCACCCGGTAAAATATATAAATGGCCTACAGAAATGGGAAAGAGGTCCTAAAATGGAAAACCATAAGGAGGTACGAGAGAAGTGGAAAGAAAAACTGTGTGGGAGGATGGTAATGACTTTAATGGATTCTAATAAATGTCGCTGGCTGCAAAACTTCTTGGAACTCAAGTGTAAAGGTGTGTAGCTATAATCATTAAATATTTCATTGGGGCTGTGAGAAGGAATTACATTTGACATGTTTCAGGTGGCCTGTCATGAAGGGCGGCATTACTGGCACTTACTGGAGTCGCTAATAACAGTGGGCAGCAAAACAAATGTTTGTGTTATCAAAAGAAGGCCAAATTTTCAAAAAGGCTCATAGTTAATCGGTGTACTAATATAATAAAATTCGGTATATGTTGCTGATTGAGTTGGCGGATATTTTATCAAGTGTTATGAACTCTGTGACTCAGAGACTGCTTTCCTTAGGTGCACGAGATTATTGAGATAGCACACAGATTTTTTTTCTGATTCAATCACGAAAATAATTGATCCAATTAATGTTTTAATTGAAATGTCTTCAATCACGTAAATGTTTTCAATCACAGTTTTAATTGGGTATCAAAAAACATATATTTGATTAAAAAATTAATCGAATTCATTAGCAAACTTCAATTAAATTTGTAATTTATCCAACTAAATGTTTAATTGATGTTGATTGCAAAATTCAATTAGTTATTTAATTAACAACGTAATTATTTGTAATCACAATATTATATTACAATCACTTTTTATAATTATTTTTAATCCCTTTTTGGTTTAATTACAAAATTGATTGTCTCAAACAAAAATTTTATTAAAAATTCAAAAAAAATATAATAATTTTTTAACTGAGTCTTCCGAGTTGGATTAAAAAGTTAATTGTATTAATTTTTTTTAATTGAAAATTTAAAAATTTCAATCATTTACTTAATGTTTCTAGTTTGATTAAAAGTTAATAGTATATATTAATTTTGTTATTGAAAAAGTTTTCAACTTCAATCAACTTTTTATTTGGGAACATTTTGGTGATATTTTGTTTTTTCTGTGAGTAGATATTTCTAAAGATCACTTGGGTCATATCTGAAAAAGTAGTCGACTGCGAAGGATTCCATGAACAGTCGGCCAGAAAAGCCATGGTTTTCCGACTTTTACAAATGGATATCCGGGCCCATGGGTCCTACGATATACATGGATTGGGGCATTGATAATACATACTTACGGTCATGGTTGAAAATTTTCTTCAGCATGACATTATAAATGATTTATGGTAAAAGTTCTTTGGTTTAAATTTTTTTGGATAGACGAACTTGAGAGTACCGAATTTTCTAACTATGTGTCAGATGGGGGATCTTGTCAATTCACCTATTATTTGTCTAAATGCATTGCAAAAATTTATGTCAGATTTCTCCTAAAATAATCTTATTTCATATTTCTCGGAAGCAATATTTCCCACTGTGTCTCGTTTGAGACACCAGCAATAACCGACAGGCAATGAATTTAGCATAAACGCCTGTAAGAACATTCTTAGTTCACGTAACCGTGGAAGCAACTTTCCGAATGAAAAATGAGTTATTTCACATTTCATAAGCAGGCACATAACAAGGACGTGTCTTCATTGGATTTTAGGGATTGGACACAGACTCATCTGGGCCTCTGGCTATGGTGATGGTGGTAAATTTCAACAGGGTGCTAAGGACTTCAAAGCCTTGAACTAGTCTAAGCAAGAAATCAAATGCCATCACAAGTTATGATGCCAGAATACCCACTTTCGAAACAAAACAAGGACATTGAAAATCAGCATAAATGTAAAGAGTCCTTGAATACTTTTTGAAAAATTATTATTAATCACAAGGATTTTATGAATTATTTTTAAACAGCGAATGGGCTGAAAATATTTTATTATAGAAATTTTGATGGGGGAAGAAATGAAGAATATTATAGCATATGGAATAAAATTAAAACGAAAGTGCTAGTCAATTGGACAATGCTGAAATAAAAGTTAGTCAATCGGTTTGTGATAGGCCAGTTCTCCACAGAAGACTCATGTTGAACACAACAAGTCTGTCCATTAATGTCGATTTTGGGTTATTCGGTTCCAATGAGGGACATAATACAGAGTTGTATATGATCGCCATTATCATTCAATCTATGACGAAAAAATTTTTCGGTAATCAGTGTCCAAAGCTCGTAAAGACGAACACATTGGTGAAACAATTCTCCAATAAAATCAGATATGGAGATGTTAGCACTTTAATTGCCGGTAGTATATTAAAACTACAATTTCTTTTAACTCGTTTAAATTCCCATACTGAAAAAGTATAGGTTATGTATAGTGGCAACCCGATAATTCAGGCTCACTTAGGCTATTCAATTCATTGTGGTGAACTTGTATGGGTTAAAAATTTATATCAAATAAACAAACTTAAATATATGGTCATAACCAAGTCTAGATACCAAATTATAATCTCTGAACGTATGAATATAATATGATACCAAAATCGGAAGTCTTGACAAGGGTTAACAAAGACCATGAATAAATAAAAAGCAAAAATGAAAACATCACACTTGGGTCATATTACAATTAATCCAAAATACAAGCAACTCCAAACCATAATGGGTGGAACAACAGACGGGAAGTCGCTCAAAGAAAGAAAATTGTGGATTGACAATATTCTTACCAGAAATAGGTATGCTTTAGTGGACATTACGAGAGTTTATCAAATATAAAATTTAACATCTCTAACAATAAATGAAAGATAATGGTAATGGACGCTTATATTAGGAGATCAAATACGAAAATAGATAAACAGTATTGAATGAACTAAAATCAATTAAAATTTAATGGGATCCAAAAATGTCTCTATTGTTTTTATTCATGCTTCATCACTTCTCTACTTCAGTTTCATTTATTGACGTTTACCCCCATAGAGCCAACATTTCAATGTGATAAATACCAATAGTTATCGTTTCTATCCAAACATACATAATCTTCCTCATTTGTCTGCAAAGCATTGCGATAAAAAATCAGTAATGGCAGCAATCTCAAAATTTCGAAAGAGACGGCCTTTGTTTATGGCCAAATTCAAATTTGAAAAATTACAATGAATTTCTAACTTAGCATTCCATTCAAGCGTAAAACTCGTAATCTTTCTAAAGTAAATTAACGAGCTCTTGAAGAAAGCTAGCGATAAAATCCAAAAATTATGACCCAATGCCTGAGAGAACCGTGCCAGTAAAAGGATACTCTAATATATGTAGAGCTGTGTGAGCGTTTATGGCTATGTGTTTGTGTGTATTGCTCCACATACACATTCATATCCTCTTAGAAGTGACAAATTTAATCATTTCCGCTTAGTGTCACGTTCGTTTGATTAGTTTTTCTTTATGGCCTGAATCTATTCATTCCCTACAAAGGACTCAACGCCTTTACTACCACAACTACTCCTGGAGCTGTGGATACAGTTTCACTAAAACTAAATATTTTTCTATTTCCTTTAGACCACCTCTCTCTCTCTCCCTGACTCGCTTTAGCAAAAGCATTTTACCATTAGTTATGGATTAGTTTTAGGTAAAGGCAGCAGCGGTAGCAAGCTAATGTTATGAGGAAATTGAAGTGTTTGGAAATATAAACCAAATGAGGATGGCATATCGAATACAAAAGGCATGATGCCAGAAGGCAAAATAGTGGAGCCAAGAGGTTGATGGTCTTCCTCATTTGTAGGAACCACCGAAGGTCTGCTGATGGATATCAGTCATAATCATGGATTAGAGTACACTTTCGAGCACAACATGTCTAGCATGTCAATGGCCTAGCGCCAAAATTTAAGCTCAAAACACAAATGCTAGATGGGGCAAGAGTGGGTATTAGTGTGTATGCGTATATGTGTGTGTGGGCGTATGAGGTCAACCAAATGTGAATAAACATTCATATTCAACTTCTCGGCCATGAAATCATTTGGATAGCAGATGAACTTAAAGAGAATCGCAAAGCAATATAAACTGAGTCAAAATCTGACGTGTTCCCTTGGCGTCATCTCCTGCCACCCTCTTCGTTAATTAACATAGTTATTCGCAGGAATCCATTTAGTTGTTGTGGTTGTGACAAACTTCCAGCAAAAGCGTTTCATTTATTTTATAGTTGATGGGTAAAAATTCGATAATAAGGAAAAGTGACTCATGTATGTAAAACGTGAAATGCCTCATTACTCCATTCATCCATTGATCCAATGATACAGGGTGATACTTCGAAAATGGGAAAGAATTTTGTTGAAAGCCTTTCGGAAAGCTAGATCCTAAACATTGTGCTATTTAAGAGCATCTAATCTATGTGCTATTTCGAAACCGATTTTGGATAGCAAAACATTTTGCCCCTCACTAAAAATCAAATTTTAGAAATTTGAGATTGATATGAGTATTTCAAAGCTTTTCTGTATAACTTGACATTGAGGCTGGCTATTGGTCAAGTGTGTTTGCTACAAAAGAGATTTTTAAAAACCTCAAATGTCGATTTTTCAAATTTTAAGATTACAAGAAGTCGACTTTTCAAAGTTTTTCTAACAAAAAATTAATAACTCAAACAAACAAAAGAAGTACAAAACAAAAAAAGACAACCTATTTAACTCAGGCTTACCCTGGAACAGTCTATCTTATAATGATATCAACTTAAAAAGACACTTCCGCCAAATTCACAAAAAAAAAACAGAGGAAACCTATTGTCCCATAAAGTGGTCCGACTACAAAAAAAATATTTTTTAATAATTTTTGTCAAGGCAACCATATTCAGAGCTTTGTGCTTAGTAAAAAAAGTGGAGGTAAAAACACCTGATATGATTGTCTGCAGATGACGGTGAGTGAATGCTTTTTAAGGAAATTAAAAAAAAAACTCATAACAAATGATCACTGACTTTGAAGACAATCCTTGCTTTCACTTTCATGTCATTCGCTTTGGTTTTTTATGAGTGAGTATCTGTGGTAGTGTGAGTTGCAAGCCATTAAACCAGCATACAATGAAGCTTCATAAAAAACATTGGATCTATGGCATCCCATTTCCATTACAGATTCATCATTTTAATTGAAGAAGTGGCCATGCTGGAGATCAGATCATTCAACCTACGGCATATATACAAAGGCCTAGTTGAATGCTGTGAACATATATTAGGGTGGGTTATAGTAATATTTTTTGGCAAAGGACAGTAGAAAGACAATAACACCTTTTTAATTTTTATTACGGAAATTGAAAAATGCTTGATACAATTTGTCTGTGCACCTGTTTTGATTGGTTCTTTAGCATTTAAAAATGCACAGATTATATATAAAAGAAAGTTTCATGTCCTGCTTCCTGTTTATTGAACGAAAGCTTTCTTTATTATTTCAAACGAAAGAAAATTGAAATTTGGGTTCCTCTATTTCGAAAGGCTTATTGCTCCATATTCTGTCGTCGAGTAGGAAACGAATGTATACAATAAAGGGTGATACGGTCAAAATTTGGTCAAGGGAAAACGCGTGTAAATCGGTGAAATCGTTTATTTAAAAAATTAAATAAATTTTTTTTTTCAAGTTCAATTGGTATAAAATTCAGGAAAAATATTCAGTTAGGCTTTCGCTTTTCCAAATCCGAATTGCCGGGCCTCACGCTTGACACCTGCCATCAGATTTTGTACAGCCACATTGTCCACCTTCTTCGCCGATAAAAGCCAGTTTTCCTTGAACTGCTGCTCGTCCTTAGCAGTTTTTTTGGTCTTCTTTAGGTTCCGCTTGACAATAGCCCAGTATTTCTCAATTGGGCGGAGCTCTGGCGTGTTGGGAGGGTTCTTGTCCTTGGGAACCACCTGCACGTTGTTGGCGGCGTACCACTCCATGGCCTTTTTACCGTAATGGCAAGATGCCAAATCCGGCCAAAACTGTACAGAACAACCGTGTTTCTTCAGGAAGGGCAGCAGACGTTTATTCAAACACTCTTTTACGTAAATTTCTTGGTTGACAGTCCCGGAAGCTATGAAAATGCTGCTTTTCAAGCCACAGGTGCAGATGGCTTGCCAAACCAGATATTTCTTTGCGAACTTTGACAGTTTTATGTGCTTGAAAATACCTGCTACCTTTCCCCTTCCTTTTGCTGTATAAAACTCCTGTCCCGGAAGCTGCTTGTAGTCTGCTTTGATGTAGGTTTAGGAGGTTAGGGTTTCGCTTGAAACTACCGGCAACTCTCTTTGTCGTCTCAGCGGCTTCCGGCTTTCGATTTCCCCCCGATCCAGACTTCCTGGCTGTCGACAAACGTTCCCCAAACACTTTACATTTGTAACGGTTGATTTGGCAACTTTTTGCGATTTTGCCAGCTTTGCGTGCGAGTAGCTCGGATTTTCGCGATGCGCGAGTAAAATTTTGATACGCTGCTCTTCTTGCTTGGACGGCATTTTGGCAACTGAAGAGTGAATTCCAAAATCAAAATAGGAGCAACATTCTACACACACCTTCAAAATGAGGGGTGTTCAGGTTTTTTAAATGCAAAATTGAAAAAAATACGTCATGTTTACATTGACCAAATTTTGACCGTATCACCCTTTATGTCTTAAGAAAAACGTAAAAACATTGTTACCATTTTAATGAATTCTCAGGTAAAATATTCATTTTTGATAATTAATGCATACTGATACAAATGAAAAATCCAAAATGATATGAATTCTTTGTACTGGGACTGGCTTCGTTCGATATACATGAAAAGGGCATAAATTCATACCAGACATCAGGATTTTTCCCTCTGGCATAATTTAACGATATACCCTAATATACACATGCATTCATATGTATGCATATGTTTAAATATTTGCATGTCGTTCTTTCTTTTTTCCCCCCGTCAAACACATTCCGCAAATACTTGGATTCTGTGCAACTGCATCAAATTAATTATCGCAAAAACGAATAACCGAGAGGATTGCTTTCGCAATTTTAAATTATATTCGAATGGCAACAAAAACAACGCCATCTCGTTGTCTGACTAGCAATATTCGCAACGTCAGCGTCAACATGCCAAACGCAAGAGAATGAAAGCTTTTGAAACCATTCGAAAACCACAGCCGTTTTGCAGCAGCTTTTAAATACTTGTATAATGAATATACCGCAACTTCCAAAAATTCGGGGTTTCGCTTATTATTGCAGTGCCTCATATCGCATTGTTTATACTGCTGTTGTTCACGGTTGGGGCAACAATTGTTGTCTATTTGTGTGTGTGTCTGTGTGGGTGGGATACATGTGATGAGAGGTGCCAACAAACCCAATGAAATATTCAATTAAATTCTAGATTTGCATAGGAAGGATTTTCTAATAATATTCTCCGAATATCAATATCTACTACACGCATGGTATGCTTGACTGGCAAAAACTTTGCAAGGGCAAATAGAACATACAGTTGTATGGATATTCTCCATACTGAAAAATTAATAATGAAAAACTGTCAGCAAATATAGGTCTGAAGGAACTTCGTTGAGTCTTTGTAAAATACAAAAATAAATAATTAACAAAAATAAAAAATGTAAAAAAAGTCCCAAATTATTACTCATATAATATACAAACCGACCCGTTCACTCTTATTGCTTAGCCCCAAAAATGTTCAACAAAATGTTGACTTCCGTCGAAGTTTTACTAGACAAATCGTTGAAAATTCCCTCTTCCCTCGAAAATTTAATAAAAAAATATTTTTTTTTCCTTAAGGTCAGTATTGAAATGGTATTATCGCGCTAAATTGACCGTTCTTTCACGGTTATTTTTCTTTAATAACTTCGCCAAAAATAAACATTTTCAATTTCTGTATTCCCCATCAAGTTATAATAAAATTTACAACAAGAAGATTTAATTTTATTCGAACTTAATATCTACCTTTAATGAAAACGAATAGATTTCCCAAAAAGAATTGAGCAGCAATCATAATTCGAGTCGTCAGACACAATAACCTAGTTCTTTTCGAAAAGGGAATTAAATGGGGAAAACTGAACTTTTTTGTAGAACCAAAAACGGGAGAAACTATTTTGTACGCTATAAGGTGTAGAACTCCTGATTTCCTCAGCAATGATTAAGAGGATTGGTGCGAATGGTACGATTCCAGAAATACTGGCATATTAGGGGGCTATATCCCAGCAAAACGTTGCTAAGAAGGTTTTATCGAAAAATTTCTAACCGTAAGCATAAAACGCCATATCAATAATCACTTACACTCAATGTACTCTGTCGGTTAATATACGTCCGTTTTTCACGAGTAGGTCATAATCGATTTCTTTATTTCTCGCAAAATATACATTTTCCTTGCATATCGTGAGGATTAATAACTCTCGATATAGCTGTTGAGTAGAGCTCGACCGAACCATCGACTTCGGCATTCGGCCAAAAATCGACAATCGGCCACGAATCGGCCTTCGGCGTCAAGAAGCCGATTGACCGAAGCCGAAGCTTTTTGAATAATTTATTTCATATTGAATTGTCCCAGTGTTGAATTTGTCTCAGCCAAAACACCCAGTACAAATAAATTGCAAAAAAAAAATTATAAAAAATCATTTTTTGTCATTATAATATCAAACTATTGAACCGAAGCATCGGCCAAAAATCGTCAATCGGCCATGAATCGGATTAAACGAAGCCGTAGTTTTTGAGTAATTTATTTCATATTGAATTGTCCCAGTGTTGAATTTGTCTCACCCAGTACAAAAAAAACCTAAAAAAATATAAAAAAAATCCTTTTTTGTCATTATAATATCAAACTATTGAATTTTGAATATTATAAAGTCTGTCAGTTCTAAAAAAATATTATTAGACAAGAACTAATTTACTTTTTATTATAACCTCCACCATAGGATGGGGGGTATATTAACTTTGTCATTCCGTTTGTAACACATCGAAATATAGCTCTAAAGTATATATATTCTGGGTCGTGGTGAAATTCTGAGTCGATCTGAGCATGTCCGTCCGTCCGTCCGTCCGTCTGTTGAAATCACGCTAACTTCCGAACGAAACAAGCAATCGACTTGAAACTTGGTAAAAGTAGTTATTATTGATGTAGGTCGGATGGTAATGCAAATGGGCTATATCGGTCCACTTTTACGTATAGTCCCCATATAAACGGAAGCAAATTTCATCCGATCCGGCTGAAATTTGGTACATGGTGTTAGTGTATTGTCTCTAACAACCATCCAAAAATTGGTCCACATCGGTTCATAATTATATATAGCCCCCATATAAACCGATCCCCCGATTTGGCTTGCGGAGCCTCTAAGAGAAGTAAATTTCATCCGATCCGGTTGAAATTTGGTACATGGTGTTAGTATATGGTCTCTAACAACTATGCAAAAATTGGTCCATAACTATATATAGCCCCCATACAACTACGTACCGTGCAAAAGTCCATATCGATTCGTAATTATTTGTAGACTTACCTATACATACCTTTTTTGTCTAATATATACCACGTATGGACTAACACACAATTTAGAAAACGATGTTAAGAAGTTTTAAGATACCACAACCCAAGTAATTCGATTGTGGATGACAGTCTTTCGTAGAAGTTTCTACGCAATCCATGGTGGAGGGTACATAAGATTCGACCTGGCCGAACTTACGGCCATATATACTTGTTGTTGTTTTTATGTCTTTTTTGAAAAAAAAAAACATGCTAATATTGAACCAAACACACCAAATTTCATTAATTACAAATTTGAAGAAAATAATCGGCTTCGGCCGATTATTGCTTTTTTGCGAACATCGGCTTCGGCCAAAAAAAACCGCTTCGGTCGAGCTCTACTCTACTGTTGAGGAGTACTTTCCTCATAGGACATGTTCAGGTAAGTGTATAGTGATCAAGGCTTTCTCTTACTAGCAAGTATTTACCGAATTTTAAAAAAGCTATATACGGACAAAAATTTAAATCGAGCTTGTAGAATTACAATACAGAACTAAAGTTTTTTCTACCTATTCCATTGAGAAAGACAATATAGAAATAGACAAATGCCAATATTGGGTTGCTTTAACATGATTCTTAGAACTAAGCCAGCCCACATGCCGTTGCATAAAAAGACCAACGTCTGATGTAATGCTAATTCCCAATATAATACATAGAGAAGTAATAACATGACAATGCAAGTGGAGAGTCAATAACTGAGTTTTCTGTTTGTATACTATCCTGGTAATCTGCAACATGGTGACAAAGTTAAAGTCAAGAAGCTTGTCCCCATTAAAAACTCTCATAAAACTTTAGAGAGTCTCATTGATATCGATTCTAGAACCAGGTTTGATAATGTTAATACTATAGTTGAGTGATCAAAGTACCTTTGTTCCCCCCGCGTCACATTTGCTACATTTGTAAACTCTATTTAAGTACATAAATTCAAAGATGACCCCCGACTTAAATCAAGGCCATGGAGTTGAGAAAATTTTACTCAATTTCAATAAAGACCAACTCATACAATTCAAAATCCTGCTGTTCTCCAGCTTATTCATCCTAACCTTGTGTGTCTCCAGTGCCATTTGTTTAATTCTTGATATTTAAAGTTATATAATATTGGGCATTCCATTCCATAAACTTCAGACCTTCATATTTTAGATCATTATCATCATCGTTATACTCGAAGGGCCATAGTGACTCTACTTGGTTACATAAGCGTAGGAAGGCCTCTGGGGAGGGGGCTTAGACCCCCCCAGAAAAAATTAGCCCCCTCCAGAATTTGGAAACCTATTTACGATTTTACATTTTTATAAAAATTAAACAAGTATATACAACCGCACAAAGTTCCGCTAAAGACAATGTTTGAAGTCTGATATTTATGAAATAGAGCTGTGATTAAACTTATGGTTTAGTTGAATAACTAACAACCTGTTTCTGTATGTCGAACGAGTTCAATCGATCGACTGAAATGCAAAGAAACAGCTGTTTTTTGGTTATAAATTCAGCTGCTTGTTTCCATTTTAGTCGATCGACAGAGCTCATTCGACATACAGAAACAGGCTGTAAAGCTCCTTTATTATATTGTTTAGTCTGGTTTAGTCATCTTATGCCCTGTTCCCGTATATCGAACGAAAACCCATTCGAAAGAAAGGCAGTCACTCGAATTCGAATAAATTTGAGTTTTTATATTTTTGAAAGTTCCTTTCGGTTGTATCAATATCAAAAATGAGTATTTTCACATTTTTGGCCTGAGAATTCATTCAAATGTTAACAATGTTTTTACTTTTTTCTTGACACTTATTGTATATGTTCGTTTATTGCTCGACAACAAATATGAAGTGACTTGCCTTTCGAAATAGAACGAAAAAGAACAAAAATCAATTTTCTTTCGTTTGGAATACAAAAGAAAGCTTTCGTTCGATATGCAGGAACAGGCCATTAATTAAAAAATAGTAATTAGTATTAAAACTATTCTTTCATAAATTAATATCTTAATAATGCTGCAAAAAAGCGTCGCCAAAAAAGAAGTGAAAATGTTCTTTTTGGATCCGGAAGTGGTGCAAAATTGGCGGAGAAGCGATGAATGTAATAGGAACTCGTCATAGAACGAATGTCCACCGTTTCAACAGCCGTTGCAATAAATTTGCATCACTTCTTACGGTGTGATCCGAATTTAGAGTTTTGAATGTGAATTAAAAATTGTGTAATATTTTCCCAAATAAATAATTTTTATTTATTCGTTTTTTAGTTGATTTTTGGTCGACCTTTTGTTAGAATTATATAAATATTTATAAAGACCTCGAGCTTCAAGAAACAGTAATTTATAATAATTTTTATATTTTTTTATGATTTTTAATGCATTCTAACGCTTGTTTGAATATTTTCAAGAATTATCGATTTTTCTATAATGGATTTAGCATTTTTGTGGCAAAATTTGAATAATGTTTACCATTTTATTTATTTTTACTCTTTTTTAAAACTATTTGAAAAAAGAAAACAAAAATTACGCATTAAAATATGAAAAAACGGAAGTAAAAAACTTCCTGTGTAGTTAATATAATTAACTTCTTTGTGAGGACATTTTTGGAAGTGATTTCAAAGTTGTGCCTTTAAAACAAATCCCAATTTTTTTGCTGGGAAAAGTGTGGAACTATTTTTAGTTACTTTATTATATATTATTTTGATGTCTATTTTTGTATTCTTTTTTATGAAATAAAACAATAATTGAACCTATAAGTTAAGCCTATAAATTTTAGCTACGGGGGCTATATCAGGATCGATACAAGCATGTTCTTGAAGTGTTGGGACCAGTCCCAGTTCTGGCCAAAATGTATGGATGGGACCGGTCAATTTAACATGGATTTGACATTGACAGGGTAAAATTACACTTCAGAACAAGCCTTGGTATCATGCCAGAGGACACATCTTGGGACAATTTAGAAGGACTACAACATAAAACTGGTCCTCATGAAGCATTCTGGGACAAGCTCTTAGGAATCTATTTAATTTAGAGCATCTGATTCGCATCAGAATTTCAGTAAATGTATAGATCCAAGAAGATTTTAATATCTCAAGAGTATAGAAATCAATAAATTATATGAAAATTTCAAAATTGCGAGAAACTGGAGCATCGGTATCTGTCAATTACCCGTAGGGAATCTTCTTTCTAAATGGGTACCATAAGCAAAAGATCACCAATTAACTAGAATTCGTCAAGACTTTTTCATATATTCCTCCGTCCACTTTAGTTCTATCTTACTTTATTTTTGGAGGAAAAAAATAAAACTGCGTTGTATCCAATTATAATTGTTCCAACTAGATTAAATATTTGAAATGCAGTAAACAATTTTAATTGCATAGTAACTCATGTACTCTCTTCTAGCTCAGAACTTTAATCGGATGCTTTGTTAAATCTTTTCCCACATGGGGGGGGGAGGGTAGGGGAGAATGAAGTGGAAATTGTTTCATGTTTACATTACAACTGATTATGGCATTATTTGCCAATGGCAAACATGTATCCCATTATGAACATGGTAAACAAGAATTCCATTATTCCGTTGTGATTTTAGTAGCCAATGGGACTCGAGGCTGGTGTTATTGGCTTGATTAGATTGTCAACATAGTTCGTAGCACTCAATAAAGCGGTAAGTAAACGCAACTAATAACCAGTAAACAATGTCCGTTATAGAATATTAGCTGAAAGTGCCTAGAGCAAACAAAAACAAAATCAAAGAGATATTCCACACCTCTACCATATCCCTTTCACATCGTCGATCCTTGGAAATAATTCAATATATTTTCAATGTTGTTTGCCTGAAGCTTTTTTCAATCTTTTGGAAAAGTTATTGCTCTCTTTGTGTTGCATGAATTTGAGTGTTTGTTCCATTGTCCTTCGAATGTCATCATTTTGTAAAAGGAAAACAATAGGAAACTTTAGTATTTTTCCATAGATTGCATTGAATTCAATCGAAAATGCTACATTTTTGTAGCACTCGTTAGTGCCTTGAGCGTTTGTGTATGTTTGCTCTTGTATCACCCCATATCTCTCCCTCTTTCTATCGCTCTCGCTATGATTCTTGGAAGTCACAATATATGCCAAAAGAGAGATTTCCCCTGCTAAAATAAATGCCAAACTCTAGTGGTGATGTGAAAAACATGGTGCCTCTTTCACCCTAACGGGGTTGACATGGAAAGACACCTCCTGCGTTGCATTAGATGCCGATGTTGTCCTCGTTAACGTTAACGTAGTCGTTGCAGTTGTTGTTGTTGATGATGTGATGTCGAGTGGTCGTTCTTTGAGGCAAGTACACTTGAGCGAACTTAAGTAAACATGTTGCAATATCGTTGTCAAGACTTTGGCATTTGATGGCAAGTGGCATGTGGCAAATGGCAAGTGTCAATGATGCTGCTCTGATTCTCAAAGCCAAAAAGGAATGCGCTGCTGCTCGAATGGCAAATAAACAAGATTCGTCTGAAAACAATAATGTCAGAACGCAAGCCACAGTGTCAATGTAATCCAAAGACAACAACTATTTTACGGATCACAGTTTGCTCCCACCCTCTCCCACCTTATACCTATCTACTGAACATAATGCATCCATGTATCCATGAGATGATTTAATGATCTTCAAGTTGTACACATAAGCGCAGAAAAATTTTAGCCCCCCCCCCAGAATTTGAAACTCAATTTATGATTTTCCATTTTTCAATAAATGTCAATAGTTTTTTTTTTAATTTTTATAAAAATTAAACAAGTATATACAATCGCACAAAGTTCCGCTAAAGACTTTCATGAACAATCGAATTACTTGGGTTGTGGTAGCAGTTGCCGATGGCAATGTTTGAAGTCAGATATTTATGAAATAAAGCTGTGGTTGAACTTATGATAGATTTAGTTTAATTTAATTAAAAAAATAGTAATTGATATTAAAACTATTCTTTCATAAATTAATATCTTAATAATGCTGCGAAAAAGCGTTGCCAAAAAAGTAGTGAAAATGTTCTTTTTGGGTCTAGAAGTGGTGCAAAATTGGCGGAGAGGCAATGAATGTAATATGAGCTTGTCATAGGACAAATGTCCACCGTTTCAACAGACGTTGCAATGAATTTGCATCACTTCTTAAGATGAGATCCGAATTCAGTGTTTTGAATGTGAATTAAAAAATTGTGTGATATTTTTCCAAATAAATAATTTTTACATTGTTTTTATGATTTTTAATGCATTCTGATGCTTGTTTAAAACGTTTTTCCTCGAATAATTTCCAAAATTATCGAGTTTTCTATAATGGATTTAGCAGTTTTGTGCCAAAATTTGAATAATTTGTACCAATTTATTTATTCGTACTCTTTTTTTTAAACTATTTGAAAAAAAGAAAAAAAAATACACATTAAAATATGAAAAAAATAAAGTAAAAAAGCGTCCTGTGTAGTTAAAATAATTGAGGACATTTTTGGAAGTAATTTTAAAGTTGTGCCTTTAGAACAACTCACAATTTTTTTGCTGGGAAAAGTGTGGAACTACTTTTAGTTGCTTTATTATAAATTAATTGTCGAGTTATTTTGATGTCTAATTTTTTATTCAATTTTATGAAATAAAACATTAATTGAACCTATAAGTTCAGTCTATAAATTTTTAGCTAGGGGGGCTATAGCCCCCCCCCCCCCCTAGGAAAATTGTCTAGCTACGCTAATGGTTGTACAAAATTATCGGTATGATGAACTCACTCTTACTTTCCTAAGCCCCTGGAAAATCACCTCATTCGCATATCTTCCTATTGAAGAATCTATCAAGGAGAATACTTGAAAACTTATGATTAGGGTAATTTTGAATGGTAATTTAGGCATAGATAAACACCAAAATTAACTGCTTCACTTAATCTAATGGCAATTTGGTTTTTGTGAAAAGGTTAACCGGATAACAGGTATTTATTACAAAAACCGAAATTGGAATTGGATTGAGAAATCGGTTAATCAGTATTCTGTATTTCAATGAGCTTTTAATATACTTTGTCATATGTTTCTTCCAAACTTTGTGTAGAAACGTATTGTAGAAGTGTCATAATTAATGGCACCACTGTTTAATATGCAATTTAAAGAATTGTTGCTAATGAAAAAAAAAACACTTGGGCTCAGTACCAAAAAAACAAAACATAAAAATCTCCAAGAGGTCATAACATAAAAATTCTTTAGAATTGGATGTCAAGAACGCCAAAGACAAATAGAGCTGATGTTGAAAGCTCATACAAATTGTCAAGTTATTTGCCATGTGAGTTATGCGCAGCAGAAGAAACGTCCTTTGCATAGTAGTAATAGTTCATTTCTTTTGGACACATTCTAAGTCTAGAAATGCTTAGAAATCTGGCATAGCTTAACCATATACCATACAATTCAACACAACACTCTGCTCATTTCCGAATGATTAATTCCTTTGGTTTTGTTGCTTTTCCTTGTGGAAAGAAAGCCCATTTGCTTTGTATCCATGAATAATCACAGCGAAATACACTTTCCACTGCCACTTCCATTCATACGCCCGTCCACCGATTTGTTCTTCCATTCAATGCGGCAGCAAATGCGATGCGGCACGAATCTATGAACTACAACAATGAATGACGATGAGGACGATGGGAAAGAAAACTCAGATATCTCTATAGAAGTCGACTTGCGTACACACTGAAAGAAATGCATCCATTCATTCATTCATTCAGTTGTTCGTTCATTCATACCAAGCTCATGCATTCATTCACTATTTTTACACATTCAACATTTGCCCGGTATGTGTGTGCGTGTTCGTGTATTCATATGTGGACTTTGGCATACAAAATTTATGAACATGTTCATAATTAAACGTTAACCCGTATTCATGAGGGATTTTGGTACTTCAATTTAATGCCAAATTGGATGGCGAACATTCACACACACGCGCACATCTACTCCTGCAATGAAGAACGAAACATCTTTCATTTCTTTCAATTGCAATTCATTCCAACTGGAACAGAGAGAATGAAGTGAAAAGGACAACGTCGACCGAACTATATTTCATTCAATTGAAGATAAATTGTAAGGGTGCTCCTTGTTGATGCTTTTGAGCAAAGTTTTTGGTCAAATATACTTAAAAAATGTAATACCAAGACAAACCTCTCGCTAACAAAGGCGGAAAAGTGGCAAGGTCTTATTGCAATACAATTTACCACAAGTCAAAGATGATTATCACATTACAATGACAAAAGTTGTTGGAATACCACAAAAGAAAGGATTTTATCAATTCAGCAAAAGGATACAATTGTGAAGTAGGGAACAAGAAAAATCAAATCTATGTATGGCAAGGACAGGTCCTTGATGAATTCAAATACAAGCTTTCAAATGTAGTAACTAAAAGAAGTATGAAGAAGCATGATCTAGTAAATATCAAACAAAGGTACAATAATTCTACTTCCAGCTGTCTCTATAAAAAACAAACATCCAAAAGCGCCCAATTAGAACCATCTTCAATTTTGTAAAATTGTTTACCCCAGCAGTTTCTTTGTTTTGTATGAAGCTATTTTAGTTACAGGATCCTTCGTAGTCCTTATTTGGAAATCTTCAAGTCTTCGGCTCGATTTTTAAATCATGAATGAAATTACATACAATTCACCTGGGTGGGTAAGGAATGATTTTATTTGCCAGAACCAGGCATGGAAATATACAACATTTCCAACGCGAATTGTAAGTGATGTTTATCGTTTCTTATTTTATGATTCACTTAGGTGTAATTGTCGAGGAGTTTTTGTATGTAAAGTTTCCACCATCTCTGTTAAAAAAAATTTGTGGACACACAAACACGAATGCTGTACTGGTTTTCCTAATCCAACCCAACTTTTGATGTTAGTCACAACATGGAAATGATCCCATGAGCCTTAGAATATCTTTTATCATTAAAGCTCATTCATAGAAACAACTGTCGAAAATCTCCGTTTCAACTAATCGGATTTTTATCAAAAAAGTCGAAAAGTCCAAGTAGACGTATTATAATCTTCCAAATCGACTTTTTAATATTTTGAAATTCTAATTGACTTTTTATAGTGACCAAAATGGGCTAATCGAAATTTAACAAAAAAAATCCAAAAGTAGAATTTCTCGAATTTCGAGTTTTTAAAAAAAATGAATTCAACTTTTAAAATTTTGAAAAAATTGACTTTTAAGTTCTCATTACAGCTCTAAGCCTTAAGCTGCAAATTAAATTTCAACATATTTTCAATATTTTTTTCAATTGATTTTGCAACCAATTTTCTCACAGTATATTTGAACTTTTGCTTTTTTTGTTTGTTTTTCACAATCTCACCCTGGTGCTTTCCATCTCCTGGAAAGGACAACCCACATTGGCAATTTAACAACACTTGAAAAAGCAATTAATAAAGCTATAAATGAATTGTTTCGAATACTCATCCGTCAATAGCTGTTGGTTGGCTTGTTTGCTTTGCATCACAAAAAAAAATGCGGGGCTTAACTATTTCCCCCTACTGCCTCCCCTGGGTAAATTTAGCCTAGCCTGTTTCACACTCATCATATATCCTGGTGATGTAGGTATGACTGCTGTTTTCTCGCACACACACACAGACATACTTGTAAACAAACAAACACACATTCACATGGCAATGTGATCCAACAGATCTATGGGGCATTTATGTGTGCTATGTGTTCTCGTCAAATTCAAGTGCCTGTATGTGTGTGTGAAATACACATACACACACGCACTCAACAGTCAGTCTCGAGAACCAGTTAATTTGAGGTGTGGTATAAACTTCATCCTTAGCCAAGCAGAAATGCCACAAATTTAGAAACAAAAACATTTCGCAGCTCTAGCATCATGGATATATTTTGTGGAAAGTTAACAAAAGCCGATTGTATACGGCCAAAGTCAAGAGCGAAATTTGGATAAAAGGCCAGAAGGGTTAAAGTGTCAAAGTGGCTGTTTGTGTTTGACATTAGCCACATTCTGTTTAATTTTAAATTAATTGCATACTCAACAAACTAACACCATCTCAAAAACTCAAACATTCGTACACCCTAATACACACTAAGGTTATGGGTTAGTCGCAGAACCATCCAGCATAGTGGGTCGTATTCGAAAGAGGCTGTTTGATTATTGTTCCAAAAATCTTAAACTATTTATATGATAATAAATCCATTGTATTTGCCTCATAATTTTTATAAAATGATTTTTTTTTCATTATAATTATGAAAATAGGTTAGGAACCTTAAGCATACATCATAAAAGGTCATGTACATAACGTCCAATTTTTTGCCATTTCATCGGTAGAATTTGCCTGGTAAAAGAGGTTCAAAGGATATTTATACTTTTTTGACATAATGGTAATTTTTAATTTAATATTTAAAATTGTTTTTTTTTTTCAAAATAATTTTGATTTAGCCCTTTATTAGGATATTGCTTGCTTTGTAAAATAGGCTAAAAGGTTGACAATGGAAGTCCATTTAAATTTTTATACAATTTTAAATACCTGTGAATTCAATTGTCTAGTTACTTATGCCAATGATTTGTTTGTATTGTGGTTTGAAATTCTTTGACAAGCCAAACGATTAGGTGTTAGTGGGAATAATGGAACTGCAAAATACTGCATCCTTAATGAGGTGAGGTGAGGAGGGAGAGTATCTCCACCCTCACATCTCAGCAGGCCATGATGTTGTTGTTATTTTCACTTTAATTTGGAATGCTTTTGACACAATCTTGGACTAAAGCCAAGAGTCCATGTACGGATGTGCTGTAACCATTTCCAATGGGACACCCAACAACAACAACAGCAATGTTGCAAAGTTATTGCATAATCAGCGGTACTAACAGCAGCTGTCAACTGCATTTCAGGATCTGCATTCGAGCATTTAAACACTACACTGCCATTCACACTCACACAGACACACACACACACCAACTACCATCATTTGTCTTAGGCTGAGTGTCTGTCTGGGATTGCATTGTATCTCGCCTTCCATGCCTTCGTCCACCGCAAACCATTGCAGTGTAGTACAAATTGCCAAGCTGCAACATCAGCCATCAATTATTATGGTTTATGCCACCACTTAGAGCAGTTAATTATGCTCCTTCAGAAGTCCATTCCCTATAAATCCTTATGTATAGGTATGGATGTGAGTGTGAATCTTATGATAGGCCAAAGAAGTTGGCATAATCAAATGACTAACCGCAGGGTAATTGCACTTGGACGCATGCATTTTAAACCATAATGAATTATTACACAGACACACACACGCAAAGAAATGCCCAGGATAGAGGCATTCAGAATTATACGTGGAAAAGTGATTTGTATTTGCCGAGGTAGAAAGACACAATGGGGGAAATGAGCAATCTGCCCTATGGTGGCAAGAAGGGGCAACCCAGTTTAGACGTACTGATCTTGTCTTGGCAATACACCCCTCTTCTTAAAGTTGTCTAGATAAAGGCAAATAAATCGTAATTTATGGTAGCCGTTGCCACCTTTGTCCTAATTCAACTTTGGATGGCTTGACCTTTAGAAACGAAAGAAAAATTCGTTTAGGTATAAAATTTTGTTTTCGAGAAAAAAAATATGTTTGGTGTACTAATGATGTTTCTGAGATTTCTAAATTATCACATAGTGATCAATGATCAAATATATTTCTAACGTCAGTGATAACTCATACTTATGTATTTCGTAATACGTGGGTAAATGTTGTCTCATGAGCCTGATGTAATAAGATCATCACACTGTCTGTCGCATATTAAATTTCCAGAATTAATTACTCTAATATGAGATTTAATTTTTTAAATGTTACACTCCATTTTGCTTTGCTTTAGTAAAATTAAATATGTGAAGGTCATCTGAATTTATATCAATTTCTCTGTAGTACAACCTAATACAGATGGTGGAACTCTTTTATAGTTTGCCAATTGCTCTTGCTTTAGCTGTCTTTGCTGTGGCATTAATACCGTCAAGGATATTTGCAGCTGTGCAAAGGATTTCAATTCAAGATTCAGAGAATATTAAAACAGCGCCCCCATCCCCCCTTTTTAGTTACTCAACATCAGCAACAACAGCAAACAATAACAATAGCTTATTTATCGTTTTCTAAATGTATGAGTGCTTTATGTGCGTGTTTGCGTTTTCCTATGAATGAATGAATGAAGATATATGTGTAAATGTTTGCTTAGCAATACGTGTATACATATGTGTGCGTGTGTGGATTAGTGTATGTAGTGTAGTATGTTTGCGTGTATGTACTCTAGCACGCAACTTTGGATACATGTATAGCTTTCGCCATATAAATACAATGCATATGTATGAGTGTGTTGTATGTATGTATATGCGTTAGCTTAGCTTTCAGTGCGTGTTGATGTAGTAAAATAGAAGAACGTGGTATGCCTTCTAATAAATTTTATCACATCTCACAACTCTTTTGTTCGAATGTTTCATTAAATGGATCCCCCAGTGGGTTCACCATTATTGCATTGTATGTACATTAGGCCAAGTTGCTCGAGTATCGGAGGGCATATAATATTGGATCTATTCAAGATATAGATTGTCAGGATTGTCAATATTCGAAGTTCTAATGCTCATAGAAAATAAACACATAATTTTTTATTTGATATTTTGAGTCTCCACAAATCAATGAATGTGTAGAAAACCGACTGGCTTTAAGACACTGGATGTATTTTTTATAATCCATTAAAGATCTGATATATCTTTAAGAGTCCATGAAAACGAACTCCCCAAAAATCTGATTCTAAAAATTATAAATTATGTTTCGTAGGGGCAGATCTTGTTTAAAAGGACTGCGTTTTTTAGTATAAAATAGATACGACCAAAAGTTCGGCCACATTTCCAACATCATGGAACCATGTACCCCATGCTACAATTTCCGAAATTAAATTTGAATCATATGATTCGAAATCTAAATTCTGTAGATTTATACAGGGGATTGCTGAATAAGGGAATTATATGGACAGATGTATACCAAATGTGATGCACCCAAAATACCTTTAGGTCTTACAATTTAAAATTTAAAGCAAATCGGTTAAAAATTCCGGCATCCGTGCCCTCAAGAAATCAAATTGGGAAAATCGGTTTATCGGATGGGGGCTGTTTCCAAACATAGACCGTTGTCTACCAAATATAACATATCCTTTTAAACCTAACCTAAAACATATCTAAATTTCAAGCAAATTGAATGAAAATTGTGTCTTCCCTACACGCAAAGAAAAAAAAAAACGTTTGGAAAACGTGTACCGAAAACGTTTTTCTTTTTTTAGAGTTTTTTGAATTGCTTCGAAAATTTTAAACTTTTAAAACCAAAAAAAAAACGTTTGTTACAAAATTTTTATTTTTTCAATAAAAAAGTTATTTTTGAAACAACAACACAGTCCATTTCGTTTATATCAAACACTGTTCTTTTCTGTCTTTAGGTCGTTAATAAGACACATTTTACAGTTCAAAATTTAATATACTACAATGTAATGTTGAACATTTTTTCGAAATCTTCCGAACATATCTGGAATATATGTAAAAAAAAACTTTGATCGAAGCAGGGAAGCGAACCCACGACCCTTGGCATGCAAGTCGGACGTAGCAACCACTGCTCCACGGTGCCAAACTAAATGTTTGTTTTTGTTAAATAAACTTTGTTTATTCGGTTCGTGGGCGCCGCAAGCTATGCTATATAAATATAACTTATATGGATATTTATCTATTGATGACCATAACAGGTACATAGCCCAGTGGTTAGTGTGTTGGCTTACAAAGTGCATGGTCCGCGGTTCGATTCTCCGTCCAGGCGAAAGGTAAAAAAAATTTTAAAAATTTATAAAATCGTATAATTTCTTCTACATTGTTGGTATTACAGGAAAAGGTGTTATGAACTAAAAAACCTCGTGGATGTGAGAAAGATGTGAGAGAAAATGCAATTAGCAAGAAAACAATGTTTTTTTTTTAGTTTGTCTTTACGGAATTGTTTTTACATCCTGGAAAAGAATAAACGTTTATCACAAAAAGTATATACTTTTCTTCCAAATACACTTCCTTACAACGAAAAACAAATGAGAAACGAACTTAGTTTGTCTAAAATTACAATAGACAGAGAGACGGAAATCGTTAGATTATCTCAGAATGCCACACTGATCAAAAGTGGATGTTTCGATGTGGTTATTGTGCTATTATTTTTCATAGAAATAATTATGCTTCTTGCGAGCCCATTTTGAGAGCTTTAAAAGAATTTAATAAATTAATTTAATAACTTTAATACAGATTTTTCAATTTGCCTACATAACTCAGATTTAATTTATTTTTAAAATTGCTAGTCTCTAGGGATTGTAATCCAAAGATCTAAATGAATAAAAAAAATAAATAGATACAGACGGAATGACCAAGAATGACCAACCCCTTTATCATCCTATTGTGGTGGGTATAGCGAACCCACTACCAAAAGTTCGATCGGGCCGAATTTAAATTTTTTGATTTTTGTTTTAATTTCTCGTCTAATCGTTCGATTACTCTCTAAACCGTATAAAAAGTTCACCTATAACATGAGTCAAGGTAAAAATTCAAAAAATTATTAAAATGTAGATACACCAAACATTTGGAAATACCTCCCATATATGTTTGTTTTTCGTATTTAAAAATGAAGTCTATATACAGTTACAATCATGATACAATGATTGTAAGGTAGCCTCTGTAGAACAAAAATAACAACAAAAACATAAAAGCAGCCCATCATAACGTCAAACTAAATGTCGGTAAAAAGTAAATAAACAAATACAAAAATGTTTGTTTTGATTTTGTGTTGCTCATGAGAAATGTTTTTTTTTTTTGTTTGGTATGGAAATACATTGTGAGTGGAAATATTCAAACGCGTGCAATAATTTTGGAATTTCTGTATCCAGACAACACTTTCGCATTTTCCGTTGAATTTTGTTTCTCCGAATTTCAAATACAATTTAAATTTAAGACGTTAATTACAACATAATTTAAAAATGTCAACAATATTTTTGACATTATGATGAGCCGTTCAAAGTCACCTGACGGAATAAGGCTACCTTATAATCATTGTATCATGGTTACAATTTTCTATTCCGATTGGTTTAGTAGTTCAAATTTAGCAGGGTTTAAATACAGCTTTCTTCCCGTTATATTACCAAAAGATTTTAATAAAAAGGCTCTTTAATTTTAACTACACCGCACTTCGTTTTCTATGACCCATAAAACCATTCGTAACCCATAAATTGGTGTAGTTCTTTTTTTTGTAGTTTGTGAAATATATTAACTAGAAACTGAATTACTAAGACTCTCGCTCTAAAAGTTCCAAGTTTTTATAGGTTCATAAAATTTTCTCAACCATGGTTACGGCAGTTTCCATAATCAACCTCAACTATTTTTCAAACTGGAAAAAAAACCTCAAGACCAAAGTAACCTCAAGCAAAAGTAGGATACATTCGGCACCAAAGGTTTTCTCTTTTTACGCTAGACAAGAGTGAAATATTTATGTTTCATGGCCATCAAATGAGGAGAAAATCTAGGAAGCGAAAAAAAGGCAATTCATTAGGGCCTATTGTACGGCAAATGTAATTTCTGGTTAGGATGCGTAAGCTATGGATACAAGCGACAGGCGTCAAACTGTCTCTACGGCTGGCTATGGAGTATTCGTTATTTGATGCGAAGGATGTGTCCACAGTTAATTTAAATTTATGTTGAGGTATGCTCTGAGCGCAATGAACAATATGAGATGGCTTAACCAAGTCTCCTAAAATACCTTGAGCCCGACGGCCCATGGCTTCAATGAGCTAAGGCTCACCATATAACACCGAGAACAAAAGTTCTCATTGTTTTAAAGAGCAAAGGAATATGTCATAAAGCATTTATGTAAAATAAACATTTTAAATAGTTTAGATGGCTTAATGTCTAGGGGAAGGTGGGACAAAAAAGGACATTCATTTGCAAGACTATGAAACAATATGCATTGTCCTGTGACTATGTCAACAAGTATTCAAATGGAAATATTCTTCCTTCGAGTCAATCAAATTTGAATTTCAAAGTCATTGTAATTAAATTCCATTGTTAAAACGCCTCACACACTACATTACTACACACACACACACACACAAACAATACAAGAAATTAGTTGCTAAATGTCACACATTCCCTGTGTCCAATGATAAAAATCTCATTATTTGAAGCTTATTGTCTGTTTTATTGTCAGCTTCATTTTATTTTTTCCTTTTTTTTGCATTTCTGAAGGAACATAAAACAGAGAGAAATTCATTTTTAATTGGTCAATTGGATGGAAAACAAAGAAGAAGAAGACAAAATTATGAACCCAAGCACAAAAAATTCCATATGTTTGGTAGTTTCTTGGCCATTGTTCCCAGAAAGAAAGGGCAACGAAGCAAAAACAAGAGGACACATGAATGTGTAATGATGACCATACAAAAATTCTAGCCTTGAGTTCAACAGTGAGCCAAAGCTGAAGTAGTAACAAAAATTTTATTTGAGATAATGCCAAGACATCCATCTATGGGAGAAATAATGAGTTGTTCATTTTTCTTGTTTTTTTTTTTTTTTTTTTATTTTTGTTCAATACATAAAGGATAGCTATATAAAATTCCTTTGTTTGAGAATGTATTTAATTAGACGTCTATTAAAGGGAATTTAGAATTATTGAGCCTTAGTAAGTATTGTAGAATTTTGAAATTAATTAAAACAAAATATCATTATCTTCATATTACAACTCATGGACCTCTAAATGTTAAAATAGCCAAAGGTTTGGTTAAGTTAGGTTTAGTGACAGCCCTTTATTTTAGGCTTACTTTAACTTTTCAGTACATTGTAATACCACCAGTGGTGAATTCCTCTCTTATCAATGTGTGCTGCCTGATTCTATGCTTAGCTTCTTTTAAAGCAGAATCCGAACGGTGTTTCACATTAGGCGAAACCACATAGAGTGGCTTTTGAACACCAAGAAATGTCACCAATATTACGTTTCTGAGTATTTCAAATCTTCTCCAAGCGGATTAATCAAATTTGATGTTCAAAACTTTATTGGCTTGCTAATTTATTCTTTTAAAAAATTCTACTTTTAGGGATAAATATTTTAATAATGTGTCACTATTATAAAAAATTTCGACATTTCACTTGAATACGGTCCGAAAAATACTAAATTATATTCCCTTAAAAATTTTCTGTCGAGATTTCAGTCTGTTGGGATTTGTATTTATGCTTATACTGCTTGTAGAACTTTTTTAGAAAAAACGCAATGATAAGCATGGATGTTTGATACGAAACAAAGACCAAGGAACAAACAAAGCAGTAGATTGCAACCACCGAACATGCTCTTTAGAAAGCGAGCACGGTTTTCCATTGCTTTCTGGGATTTGGCAGGTTTGATCCACCTCAACATTTTGGAGAAAGATAAAGCGATCATAGAAGTATTCTACACCAAATTATTGGGTCAATGATAACTCTACAAACTGCTAACGCAACCAACCATTCAACTGATTTGGCTCTGAGCTACAACTTTTTGTTTCCAAAGCTTACGTCACTCGCTGATCATAAATATAAGTAGAACGGGGAGGTCATCCCCGCCACGGAAGTTATTTTAGTGGCCTTAAACAAATTATTTTCGAACGGATTAATAAAGATGGAGCATCACTGGGACAAGAGTATCGAGCTAAAAGAAAGTACAATGATAGCTTTGCTTTCGGTTTCAATTGCAAAATTTGTTCCATTATCAAAGTGCCTATTTTTAAAAGTATACAATTATTTTAAAGCATTTAAAGCAAACACAGAATTTTTCAAATGAGAAAATTTCCGATTAAGTTTAATTTGCATAAATTAAAAATCAAATTTAATTTATTTTAGCAGCCGCTAGCAATTTTCGCAATTTAAAATCAAACTCATGTTTTAGTTAAATATTAATTTCAAAATACCAGATTTTTTTGACTTTTTTTGGGTATAGCCACACAACAATGGATAAGATTTTATAGACGTAGTAAGTTTCATTTTTTCTAATTCTTGAGTACTAGGGAGTTTTAATTTTCTCATAATTTAAACCATTTACCATATGCTTGGGTTACGCATATTCAATAGCCCTTAAGCTTACTATGATTACATTAAACATTCAACATTAAAATGGAATAACCTTTTCACTCGATTTTTACACCACTTGGGAAGGAAACCCTGTAATTTATAACTGAAATCACGACACAAATGCCATTTTCATAATAAATGATCTCTTTAATTCAATCTATTCTAAATCAGCCACTCGCCAGGGGCATTTCACAGAAATTCATTTAAAATTCATATACAACCAACGATTTTCCAAAAAAAAATCCTACTAACACATCTAACATGGTTTGTTCATGACATTTACCTTAACGCTTTGAGGTTATTCCGAAGCCTAAATGCCCTACAACACGCAGATGAGTTGGGCGCTTGTAAATCGGTTTCCATTTCCATGAATGAAATGCCAAAGTAAATGTTGTGGAAAATGTACAAAAAAAGTAATTTTCACATTCAAGCATATACCATCCCGAGGTAAGGGGTTTACATAATCAAATTCCTGATGTGGCATCCAGCAAACAACCAAAATTGATATACAAACGAAAACGGCCAGCTTCAGCTAGCCATAGCAAACTCAAATCTAAATGGAGAGAAAAGTTTCACTTTTTACTAGAACACTTCCAAATTCATTTAATTTTCGTGCAACAAGTTCCGATGGCTGTTTCCGACACAGCTTGCTGAGTTGTTGTGTGTGAATAGCAGTTGCTTTCTCATCTCAGTGAATAATTCATCATAATCGCTGTACGAAAAATGTTTTTGGATAAAAAAGTGAAACGCACTAAAATATTTATAATTTATAGCCTGATTTGGTATGCTAAGCTTATAAATAAACACAGTGGTGGCTATGCACTCACCTCCTCCAAACCACTTCAGTCAAGGGAAACCACACAGGGCGATGTTCATCTGACGTTTTAAGCCAAAGGAGCGTTCTACTCGTCCCATGGACTTCTGTGCCGAGTCTTTTCACACAGACCCATACAAAAAAAAACAACACTTTCGTGGTAACGATGAAGCATGAAATGACTAGAATAAAAACCTTTATGTCACACTTGATATTAATAATAAACAGACATAGCGCTCAAATGAACATATATACATACACACATACAAACTGTAAATCCCACGAATTCTTACTTACATGACCGGCACACACTACAGAAGAGTATTAGAGAGGCTGGCACAAGCCAAACGACAATACTTACAAAAGCCAGATTTGTCTCCAAAATAGAAAATGCTCACACAAAAGAAACCCAAATACACACACTCACTCACTCTCTTACATTTAGGCAATACTTTGCTTTTTCCCATATTAGCGAAAGGGAGAGAGAGCGAGAGCAAGAGCAAGAAACAAGAGGAGTAAACTCTATCACAGCACAATACATTTTAAATTAACCCTTCTTTGGGCAATTCATAGATATGAGGAGAGAATGTTTAATCTTCAGACACATACACTCACGGTGGCAGTGTTTGTGTATTTGTGTTTGGATTGCATGTGGTTTCGCCACAAAGTGTCTGAGAATGAATTAATACACAACACAAACTCGGTGAATTTTATTAAGCAAGGCCATTTCACATGTTCGAATGTTTACCTTCCGTTTTTCGCCAATTTAATCTTTAAACAGCTGAATATACAAAGTAAACTACTTTTTACAATTGCTATATTGTGATTATTTCCATATCAATATGAGGTCTACAATTTACAGCCTAGGTCAGATAAATGGCGATGATCTGTCATAATAAGAGCTTATCCAATTTCTAGTTTTAATTCTTACATTAAGCCAACAGGGTGTCGTGGGAGTCACCATGGTACGATGGTTAGCATGCCCGCTTTGTCTAGAAAAGGTCATGGGTTCAATCCCAGTATCGACCAAAAAGTTTTCCAGCGGTGGATTATGCCCTCTAAGTAGTGACATTTCTGACATTTCTGTAATCTAAAACGCCCATCGGACTCAGCTATAAAAACTAGGTCACTTGTCATTGAGCTAATCGTGGAATCGGACAGCATCCAGTGACAAGGGAGAAGGTCACTATGATATGGCATTGGATAGAATAGTCTAATTGAGCCTGTCACTGTATCAAATCTAACCTAACAATGTGCCGCCCAATGTGAGGAGTTGTGAATAAGGAATGTTAACAAGGTTAAGCCAAGGAAGCCTTAAATGCAAGGTAGGAACGTTTTAGGTTATTTTCAGTTTCAATATTATTAGTGTTAGTTATATTATTATATGGTTTATTCATAAGCTATATTTTATTAGGGCTATATCGATCAGGTTGTTCATCATTAACCACCCTTCGATGTTTAGTAAATCCATCTTCCAAATGCAATTCTACCCATTCCGAAAACTTTTTCCTCCATATTTTAGAAAAATATCAAAAATTTCACTTTGCAAACAAATTTGTTTCAAATTGTCCTTGAAATATACCATACCCTGAAAGCTAAATAAAACAATGACCTAAACACTTTCAAGGAACTGTCATAATTTTCCCATCCAAATTTTTCAGTTAATAAAGAAATGTTTACAAGTCTTTTCCTTGTTATCAAAGTTTATCCATTTTATCTTGGCGCCAAATATCCAAGATAATTCATTCTGTTTACACTTCAATATCCCAAAACAAGCAACAACAGCATCATCTTCACATTGGCCACGATGATGAGGTGAGTGTAAGCCAGAAAATATGGGGGCGGGGAGGGTCCTATCCAACAAGAATGAAACCCAAAAAAAACAGACAATATCTTCTTTTGTCGTTTACAGAGACTGAGTGCATGGTATTAAATGTATGTATTTGTGTGGGTGTGTGAGAGAGGAAGTATTTGATATGGTAAAGCGTCGGCTACGTTTATGGCATTTCGTTCAATTGAAAGCTCTTTGGACCACTACAAACTCAGCCACAACACAATGTACACAGCTTGTCAATGTGTCTTTGCATTGAGATTTCACTGCTGGTGTCATCGGTTTCGAATTGTTTGGATAATAGGGTGAACATTTAAATAATTCAAAAGAATTTTTACATCACTGAGAAAATCTTCAATATTTAATAAACGGAATGATTAACGTTCGCTTACTTAAAGTATATTATTTATGCTCTAAATAAACATATTTTTAAAAATTATTTATATTTAAGACTTTTTATTCTCTCTCCAATATTTTTCTTTCATTTCCACCCTATTGTTTAAAATTTTTATTTGTTTAGAAGCAAAGAAATTTCTATTGTTTTGATGTGATGAATGAATGAATGAATGAATGAATGAAAAAATTGTAAGCAATCGTATGAGCCTCAAGTGGAAGACCTGCGTCCATATTGAATGTCAAGGGAGGAGGAGTGAGGATACAAATAAAGTGCTTCTCGTATTCCATTTCACACGAATGACCCCCTCTACAGAAGTGTCCGTGCATTTGTGTATGGTATGCGTATGTTTTTGGACTTCCGTTTATGCGTCTACATTTCCGCACTTAATTAAATTAACTTTTCGATTCTCCTGCTTTTTGGCTCGAATGTTTTTGGGTCCATAGTAGAGGTGTGCACGTGACACGAAATTGTCGTGACTCACGAACATTTTCGTGACTCACGCGTGAGTCGTGAGTCACGCTGACGGCAACGGCGTGAGTGTGCGTGAGCGTGATTAACCAACCAAATGTCGTGCGTGAGCGTGAGTCACGAAAATAATATCTTCTTGAGTGTGCGTGAGTAACGAATTTCGGAAAAACACGCTCACGAAAATAATCCCGCTTACGAACATAAAATGCTTACGAGTTGAATTCATTTATAATTTTAGTAACACCCTAGGTAGTAAGAGTTTTATAACCCAATCAATTTTAACCATACTCATGTTTTCAGTCAGGTGAGTCACGAAGTTTTCGTGAGGCACGACATTTTTCGTGAGTCACGATATATTTCGTGAGTCATGACATTTAAAAGATTTTCGTGCGTGAGTGTGCGTGAGTATAAATTTTCTTTTCGTGAGCGTGCGTGACCGTGAGTCCTACCAAAAAATATCGTGCGTGAGTGTGCGTGAATAAGATTTCTCCATCGTGAGTGTGCGTGAGCGGGAGCACAATATTACTCACGTGCACACCTCTAGTCCATAGAACATTCCATTGCTACACTGTGATGACTGAAATGAAGAAAGTGGGGGGTGGGGGATTGTATTTTAAACTAATCAAAGTTTGCCACCATTGGGCAACTTGGTCCATTTGCCCTAACAGCTTTTGTCGGATAATAACATTAGAATTGAATATGCCCACTCCAACAACAAGAGAGAAAAATGGAAACCAGCACAAAATGAAAGTAAATTCAATATCTAGTCGTACTGTTCAGCTGGTATTACTCCCATGGCATTACCATGGCCACAACGGTCTGCACTAAAAAGTAATTGCAAGTATAGATTGTTTCCCAAACATTCTTGTGGAAATTACGCATAGTCGAATGGAAATGCCACCATCGATTTACAGATTCTACTGGCAATTGCAAAAAAAATCAGACACTTGATGGTCGAATGAAACCACTAAAATTGATTTTGCCAATCCCTAAGAGTACTGATCGTCCTTCTCAATATAGCCAAACAGTAAATTAAGGGCCTGCAGTAATCCAACCAGTAGTACAAACAGTTTGTGGGATTTGAGATTATGACAGTGATACAATGTGTTTGAGCTTCTATTACTGTGGTCATTTGAAATTTTCTTACTCGATAAGTGATTTCAAAAGACTTTGAATCATTAACGTTTAAAATTAAATTGTGGCTAAACAAAAATACATTGAGAACAAAGCTAATCAAGATATGAAATGAAATAAAAATCAATTTTTGGATGAAAATCTTAACTCATCCAGATTTATGAGTATTACATTTCAATTTTAAAGCAATCACTTAGGAAAATTGGTTTATATGGAATTCGTGTAGTTAGAATGGCTTACCAGCAATACATTAGCTCATAAGTTAAATGAATTCATAGCAAATATGAAATCCGGCAGAAGCAATCGGTACCGTAGGTCGTATGAACAACGTTATTGCTTTATGGTGTTGCTCATACGCATAGTGGGCTCGATAGAGGCATGTATGAAATCACAAAGCCCAACTAAATACTCTCTACTAAATCGCTTCTTCTGACATTTGAAATTTCACTTTTATATGAAATTTCATTTTTATATTCGCAATTGCACGTTTGTATGTATGTATGTATGGCGAAATGGAATTTTTGACACGATTTGAATTCACCGGATTTTATTTTTAATTTTTTTAATTGTTGTATACGGGCATTGTAATGTTATGGAATCTAACCAAAAACAAAACAAATTTCCCCAGGAAGAAAATTCTCTATAGATTGAACTTTTGCTATAAATCAGAAACTCTCTACGTTATTGTCCACTGATATTGAGCAGGCCAATTTTTATACCCATGGAAAATTAAGAAGAAGGCATGAAGTTAGTCTTCATACTTAGTGTCATCTAAGCTTTGAAAATGGCTGTACAATATATAAATTACATTAAGAAAAGAAGACCACAATATGGATTTTTATGCTTTATTACACAAAGTTGATTATACACGGATTATAATGGGGGTTCATTTTTCGATTTAGTACAAAAAGATAATATTACCACACTCAAAAAAAAATTTACTTGGATCCAAAGATTTTGACATTCCCTTAAGGATTTTGGTATTGACTCCGAGCGACCTGTCTGGCTTTAAATCAAGGACCAATAAAATTAAAATTAGGATACAAATCTTATTCATGAAATTTTCATTCTCTTTTCGCTGTTTATTAATAAAGGTACTCACGTACAAACCAATGTCAGTTTAAAAATCCAAATTATAATGGATACTTCAAAGCAAAATAAGTCTTATTTGAAGCGTTTTTATCTTAAATCTAAAGTTTCAATATTTCACTTAATTTAAGGACAATTTCTTTAAATCAAAAATATGTTTCTTTACTTTAAGGAAAATTAGCCTTAGTTGGAAGACATGCGACTTTAACGGAGCGACGCAAATTTAACAAAATTGTGTCCTAAATATAATGAAAAAATTGTTGAAGCAAATATTATAAACTTTATTTTAATTAAAATTTCATTATTTTAAAGATTTTTTTCCTTAATATTTTGTAAATTTCGCATCCTAAAATTTAGATTGCGTAATCTTTCACGTAAATAGTTTTTTCCATAAGCCTTTGTATGTAAAGCGTACATGCTAACCATTGCACCACGGTGACACATATTTCAGCCATTTGTGAGAGAACAGCATTGAACTCATGATCCTGTCTATGCTGAGTGGATTGTGAGCATTTTATAGAAATTTTGGGGCAAAGTGGGCATTATTATAACAACTCCTAAAAACTTTTGATCTTAATAGGACAATAGCTACAACCAAAAGTCAAATATTCATATGATTGTTATTATTCGTAATTATTTGGTCAGCACAATAAAATAACGCAAAATATTTATCAAATACCACCCTAACTTTCGCTCGAAATGTGTAGTTTTTAATTTGAATATAGCTTAAGTATACCAAATGTTAAGAAAGCGATACGCCTTTTCAACATAATAATTGACCAGTTTTTCTGCAACCAAAATAAGAATCGGTTAAAGTCCAAGTTGTAATTTCAAACTTTATATATTCAAAAAAGAGAGATTACATCGATTTCCCAGAAGAAGATAATCTCCAATTTTTTAGAAATAATGCTTTAATTTAATGATAGCTGCTAATAAAATAAAAAAAAGTTTAACATTCATTTACCCATTTGTTTGATAAATACGAATTTATTTACAATTTGATATTTGAGTGGAAACTCGTAAAAAATATGGCAAAATAAAAAACGAAATACGATTTTCAATTTCGAATTATGACACTCTTGGTGTCAATAATCAATAATCAATAAACAATAAAAATAAAACATTAGCAAATTTCTCGCAAATATTATCTTCAAATAGAGAAGTCAATCAAAATTGAATGTTGACAGCATCAACTCATCAATGACAATTGAATGCTTCAACAAACGTCATGTGTACACAACCTTGTTTACATACCACTTCTCTTAAGGTACATTGGATTGATTTATATACAGAGAGAGAGAGAGAGAAAAACAAACTCACACACATACATTTGTACTTTATTTTAATCTCTATGTGCGTGTGGGTAGAATCAATATTTATTACACTAAAATAAATAATTAAAAAAGAGAAAGAGAATGAGAATGAGAAAGATTGGCAAAAAATCGAATAAAAATTATTGAAAGATTGTCTTCTAACGAATCTCTTAAGTAAAACATGCATTTCTACATTTTGTTGTTATCGTCCTACAGATTTCATTCATATAAAGATATTCTCATGTGTTCTACATATACATGGTAAAATTTATATATGCAAGCATGTCTATATGTGTGAGATTTTCCATGTGTGTGTGTTTGACAAATCTCAAGACACTAAGTAAAGTATCGTCGATGTGCCAAGCTTCTTCTAACAAGAAGCTCTCTACACCGAAAGAATTCTCTTCGTTAATTTTACGAAGAATTCTTCATTAACTATTCTTCGTGAATTCTTCATTAAAATAACGAAATTTTCATTCATTTTCGTAAATTTTACGAAGAACATTTTACGAATATATGAAACTTCTACGAAATATTCTACATTAACTTTTCTTCGTAAAAAGTTCGTACTTTTAACGAAACTTTCTTCAAATTTCATGAATTTTGTGAAGAATTTTTTACGAATATTTTACGAAACATTCAGCGTTAAAATTTCTTCATAAAAAGTACGAAACATTTTCTTTGAAATAACGAAGAAGTTTCATTGAAGTTGTAAAATTTCCGTTCGCGGCATTAAATTGTCTTTTATAATGGGCTTGAGTGTATTCCTTTATTCTATTTTTTTATGCAAGTCTATGCTATTTCTCATTTGGGTGATAGCGCGCTATGAATAAAAGTGAAGCAATAAAACTAAAAATTATTCAAAAACTTAAGATGTAAAGTAGTGATGTCATTTTTCACACTTGTAACTACAACCAAAAGCACTTTCGACTATAACTTTTTTTTTAAAGTTCGAACATTTAAAAAAAAAGTACGAAAGTTTTTCTAAAAATTACGAAAATTTTTCATAAAAACTACGAAAATTTTTCATAAAAAGTACGAAACATTTTCATAAAAAGATCGAAATTATTTCATAAAAAGAACGAAGATTTTGCATAAAAAATACGAAGATTCTTCATAAAAAGTACGAAGATTCTTCATAAAAAGTACGAATTTTTTTCTTACAAACTACGAAAATTTTGGAAGAACTTTTCTTCGTAAAAAGTACGAAATATTTCGTACTTTTAATGAAAAGTTTCTTTGGTTGTAAAACAATGACAAATTTCGTACTTTTAACGAAATTTTTCGTTCTTTTTACGAAGAAAATTCTTTCGGTGTATGCATACATATGAGTGTAAATCTAAATCTTAGAATGTGTGTTTAACTTTGTATGATGGTAATGATTATTATTATTATTATCTAAAGAAAAAGTAGAGATAGAGAAAATATAGTCTGTAGTTTTGAACATGCCTGATGCGACGATGCCTGATGTAGTTGTGTCTAAAGTGTTTCAGCGCTTGAGGAAATTCGAAGAAATCCGGCTACTCGTCTTTACTTCAGTCCTCCCTTGAACAGACACACACAACCATATCTCTTAAGGAAAATCTGCATGAGCAGTCTTCGTTAGTCGATTCCTATGTGGGTGTGGGTGTGTGTGTGTTGGTATGAATTCAAAAATGGATCAGCAACTCATCCTTCCATCCACTTTAACTAAGTGTGTCTGTTTCGGTATGCATAAAAGCATAGGCTTGAGAGTGTGTGCGTGTGTGTGTGTCTCTGCATGTATGTATGAGAGATTGTGTTTAACGAACACAAAACTTGCAGCTTGAAGGACAATGTCGTGATTGACGGCAATTCAGTTGTCAGCCAACTGTGGCTGCGATGTGCATTCCATGTTCGATTCATCAAAAATTGATTGCATTTGGGGATGATGGAGAGGGAACAGCAGCAGAACAGCAGTAAAAGCAGCAACAGTCATAGTTATACAAACACACACACAAACATACACATACACGAACACAGTCAACGTAACGCATTGTGAACACAGCCAAGCGAAAAGGATTTCCAAAATAAAAAAGATAGGAGAGTAAAAATCAGAAGAAAAAAATATTGCCAAAACGAAATGACGTGCAATTAAATTAGATTTCTCTTTCTTGATTTGTACTTCAAAAACTATCCAATGAAATCTAAACAAAATGGCAACAGCAATATCAAGTTGTGAATCTCCAATTTTCCTAGCGAAATAAAAATGGACAATAAATTTGAAAATGGAATCAATATCAATTTTCATTGAAAACTTAAATGTAGAACATGCAGTCAGAAACTTTTCAAACACAAATTAAACCAAAAACACATCAACTGTGATTGCAAGCCCATTTCATTTTAGATTTAATTTTGAACACTTCCTATACGGATATTTCAAAGGAAATTAATTTTAGTTTTTTTTTTTGCTTTGGTGTCAATCATGATGCGTTTATCATCTATAGAATAATTGAGCTGTTGAAAAATGTTGCTACATCATCATCAAAACCAAATAGCATAGTGGTACAGAACTAGTTCGTCGTGAATGAGCTGAATTAGGTAAACGAAGAGAAGAACAGTAGTTCATTCTTAACACGAAAATTTTAATTTGCTCTAGTTCATATTTAAGTTATATGTACGGCCATTGAGACATACTTACAGAAAGTAAGATTTCATTAAGTTGTGGAAATTTTCGAAAAAAAAAAAAATTATAAACAATTAATACCATAATTTTCCAGTATACTTAAGATAAATTTGGCGTTAGCTTAAGGACGGTCATTGTTTCTGTGTACTGGAAGATTCCAAAACAGTTTGCAATGGCGGTAATGCTGTGGACATTTGTGCGTTTTCCAAACTACACTGAAAGACTAATTTTCTTTTCTGATGATGAATATTGTAGAGAAAATTTGACGCTAACAAATTTTCTTTGGCACGAATTCGGCTTTATTTGCTTTTTAAATTTTTACCTTATAACAAAGTTCAATTTCGTTTGTCAAGATTCATGTTCCAGTCTTCTCTCAAATCAATGAGTCCACGAGCAAATTCCTATGCCTATGATGGTCATTTATATACAGCAATTTTTAATAGCCTGATTCGATTTATTGAACATCAAATTGGTAAAATTTATTATTCAAACTATATAACCTAAATATAGTAGATTTAAATTGCTTAACCCTTTCACTACCGAAATAAACCTAATGTTGAATCCTTAATTTTTCTTCTGCTTTTACTTGTACTAACATCATGTAGAATAAAAATTGTAATTTTGAGGAGCTACCACAATTACTTCAAGAGCTATATAAGTTCCCAGCAAAAAAAAATGGGCTTTAAAAAAAATTTAAAGCCCATCCCAGAATCCCCCATCGAGTTTTTGTAACTTCCGATGCAGTCCTTTTGGACAAGTCCACAAACATTTCTTCTAAAGCGCATCGTGGGATCCCCCAATGATTTTTTTCTACTTCCGATGCAGTCCTTGTGGACAATTAAATTTTACAAAAAAATAGAAAACTAATAAAAAACAAAAAAAAAAGAAATTAATAAAAAAAAGTAAAAAATAATAAAAAAAAATAAATTTCATTCCCGCTGGGATTTGAACCTGTGCCGTTTGACTTTTTCGCTTCCATGGAAGTTCTTTTGAAAAGGTTTTGCAAATTACGAGAATTTTTAATTTTTTTGTTGATTTTTAATGGAAAAAATATATTTATACGAAAATATATGCCGAAAATAAAAAATAAAAACGATGCATGGCATAAAAAATAATTTTTTAGAGAAATATTTGATAAAAAAAATTCCCGCTGGTGAGATTTGAACCTGCGTTTCTTATTTTTTTGTTCATACTAATAAAGAACATCTCGAGAAGCAATTAGAATGTTATTCCTTGGTGCGTATTACGATCATATCACAAACATTTGAATTGACCTTTCGACGCTTTATGTTCAATGGCGTTTGTGGCTGAGTGTGCTAAGGCGTTCTGTTATGGTGCCAGCAAACCCAGGTTCAAAGTTTTTCAAATTGTTTAAATTAAAGGGTGATTCTTTTGAGGTTAGGATTTTCATGCATTAGTAAAGGGTGATTCTTTTGAGGTTAGGATTTTCATGCATTAGTATTTGACAGATCACGTGGGATTTCAGACATGGTGTCAAAGAGAAAGATGCTCAGTATGCTTTGACATTTCATCATGAATAGACTTACTAACGAGCCACAACGTCGAATTTTCAGTGAATGGGCCCTAGAAAAGTTGGCAGAAAATCCGCTTTTTTATCGACAAATTTTGTTCAGCGATGAGGCTCATTTCTGGTTGAATGGCTACGTAAATAAGCAAAATTGCCGCATTTGGAGTGAAGAGCAACCAGAAGCCGTTCAAGAACTGCCCATGCATCCCGAAAAATGCACTGTTTGGTGTGGTTTGTACGCTGGTGGAATCATTGGACCGTATTTTTTCAAAGATGCTGTTGGACGCAACGTTACGGTGAATGGCGATCGCTATCGTTCGATGCTAACAAACTTTTTGTTGCCAAAAATGGAAGAACTGAACTTGGTTGACATGTGGTTTCAACAAGATGGCGCTACATGCCACACAGCTCGCGATTCTATGGCCATTTTGAGGGAAAACTTCGGAGAACAATTCATCTCAAGAAATGGACCGGTAAGTTGGCCACCAAGATCATGCGATTTGACGCCTTTAGACTATTTTTTGTGGGGCTACGTCAAGTCTAAAGTCTACAGAAATAAGCCAGCAACTATTCCAGCTTTGGAAGACAACATTTCCGAAGAAATTCGGGCTATTCCGGCCGAAATGCTCGAAAAAGTTGCCCAAAATTGGACTTTCCGAATGGACCACCTAAGACGCAGCCGCGGTCAACATTTAAATGAAATTATCTTCAAAAAGTAAATGTCATGGACCAATCTAACGTTTCAAATAAAGAACCGATGAGATTTTGCAAATTTTATGCGTTTTTTTTTTTAAAAAAAAGATATCAAGCTCTTAACAAATCACCCTTTAGATAATAGGAAAATAATTGTGTAATAAAACATAAAAAAATTTTTTCGCTTTTTAAATTTCTTCATTCAAATTAACTTCCAGGACACAACTTCTAAAGCAATGCAAAGGATCCAAAAAGGGAGTTCTTCCGTCCTATGACAAGCCCATGTAAAATTCATTGGAGATGATCCAAGTTTGCACTACTTCCGGATCACAGATTGGGGATCCAAACTACTTTTTTGGAAGCTCTTTTTTTGCTGGGTTTGTTCTGAAGTCTTGATTCTTGATTGTGAGCAAAAAAGAACCCGAAAAATATCAGCTATAGCTTTTGTATGAATGTCCATTTACAGTAGAAAAATTGTCTTAAAAATTCGTATTTTTCGTTTATTGTTGACGAACTTAATAAAAAATGCATTTAGTGCTCACCGATATGGAAAATATTTATAGCTTATTTAGATTAAAGCCTATACTTTAAAATAACATAGAGAACTAAATCGAAACTAAGTGGGGTAATAGAGTTTGGTGTCGTTTCCTCCTATGTGGACATCGGTAGTCAAAGGGTTAATTGCTTTTTTATTTATACGAAAACATTCATTTTTTAAAGCAATGATAAAGGCTTTACATACAATGTTGGCTTACAAAAATAGTAACTAGCAACACTGATTGAAATGCCAATTAAAAATCGCAATTGAAATGTTTAACAAACATAAATTTATAAAAAAAGCATCAATTATTACTTAGTTATTACTGATATGGATAGAAAAGAAAAGAGGAAAAGCCAAAGAGGAACTAAAGTTAAACTTAAACACATAGAGAGAGAACAGTTTCTTCTTGGCTAGAGGGTCACATCATAAAGAAACGGATCACATTAAAAAGGTTAGAACACAGGGTAAATATCATATGGGGGATACAAAATGGTGTTTTAATGCTGAGCTTTCATTGTGTTTTTGTTTTTTTTTGTTTTTGTATATAAAGACTTTGGTATTATTAATATAAAAGTCAATTTTGTTTTTGTAAATTGGATTGGTGTGGATTTTGATCACAATTAGCTTACTTTTGCCAATGCCTTTTTGGGTGGTAGGTCACGTGCCGTTGCCGTCGGAGTGCCGCGTTTGTTCGACCGATTCTTCTTTAATACAATCACACGCATGGTGGCTAAGAAGGTGTAGGAGCAGCAGCAGCAGCAATAACAAGACCAGAAAGCAACAAATCTAAATACGAAAGCGAATATTATTCAGGTAGGCCTTTTTCAGAGCTTTCACCTGATTTTAAGTGTAGTTCTTTTGTGCTTAGATTTTTTTGTGTGTTTTTTATTTTACCGCAGTGAGATTAATTTGAGATTAGTGTGAAATTGTGCTTTTTGTTCAAATTGCTGGTGCTTGGTTCCTCAACGCTTTACCAATAGTCAATGAAGAATCTCCGCGATTTATACAATTTTGATCGAGCTGTCTCTTCGGGGTCACTTCTTAGCGATAGTTAGATAATAGTTTCCTTTAGTTCTGTTTATTTGCTCAACACGTATTACCAGAATGTTTCTACATATGTAAATTTTCATATATATTCATACATATGTACAGTGTTTGGTTTTTTTGTTTTGCTTTCCTTTTTGTTTCTATTTTGGTTGATTTATGGTTTATGGTTTCGAATTTTGGGTTTTGGTTTTTGGATTTGGATTTATTTATCTCTTCTACTTATATAGATATGTATGTATTTATGTATACTTATATAGATGGATATGTTCTATTTTATTATTATACACGATGCACTACTACATACTTATATAAAATTTGTTTTTGTTTTTTGTTTGGTTTTATATCGTATGTACACACATACATATGTACATATAGGGATTTGCTATTTTGGCATAACTAACAATGTCTAGATTTTCTTTTCACATGACAAAGTCTTGCAGAAAGGATTCAGAGATCTATACGAATATGGATTTTTTTTTTTTTTTGGAAGGGGGAAAAACGTTGACCGCTGCCTTCAAAAATTTTATTTTATTGTCCAATTGTTTTATGTGAATAGAATTAGCCGGAGATGGATTCTTACGATGCACATATGAGGCTTCTCAGACGAATACTTGTTCTCCGTTTTATTTTATTTTTTTTTTTTGGATTTGTGATTTATTTTTTAATTGTTTTTAGTTTTTTTTTTGTTTTTGTTCCTTGGATTTTTATATACACAGGCTGCGAGCGTTAGTTGAAGAGGTTTTGTTTTTGTGGTGGAGATACAAAATAAGAAATACTTACATAAGATAAGACAAATTGACGGACATACCATTAAGAAAAAAAAAAGAATTAAGAAAGAAAGGAAACAAATCGAACATAACCAAACAAACAATCAAAGCAAACTAAACTAAACTAAATCGGACTCAACTCAAGTGAAACCGGAACCTAAGGTGAAGCAATCACTGTATATGTTTACATATGAATGAGTGCGAGTGTAAGTGTATTTGTCTGTGTGTGTGTGTGTGGAATTGTAAGATAATTGATTTTGCTAGCAAATATTTTGAAGCTAAGCAGGACAAAGAAAGCTACGCTAGAGTTGTGTGTATTTGCATTTGCTTGGAGTTTGCCTGGAGCAACCAACGAAACAGGTCGTTGAGTATTTATTTTTTTTTTCATCAAGGTTGGGCATCAACTGAAATAGTTTTTGAGCTTTGCCATCTTCATGGGCCTGACATTTCAAACTACTAAACACTATCGGAAAATCAGCCTACCCGAGTAAAAATTGAGAGATCTAATTTCATACAATTAGATATGAGCAGATCCGAAAAATGGTAAGATCTAATCATATCTAATTACTATGGAGTTAGATCTGATCATATCTCCATGTTGGCCTAGATCTCATGTCTTAGATATGATTATATCTATCCCTATATATAGTTAGATGTGATGTTAGATCTCATCATATGTGGAATTATATATAATTATATTCCGTATAAATCTGCATAGATCTAAAGTGGCCAATTTTGAGATCTAATCATATCTAATTAGATCCCCCAATTTATACTTGATTTCAATTTGTAGTTTTAAATTCTAAAATTGTCAATGTATGAAACAGCTAAATTTCCTCTTCGTTTTTTCTTACGCTCGACGTTCGAATGATGGGGTGATGAAGTCACAGTTTGCAGTTACAACCAGTGTTGCCACAATGAATTTTTATTTTGGACCAACATTTTTCCACAATTGGACCATAATTCATACCAGCGGACCATTTATCCAAATTAAATTAATTAATAGATAAAAATTTTTCAAAATTTTACTTCGATATTAAATTTTGTAAAATTTTTATTTCTTTTCAAATTTTCTATTTCTATAAAAAAATTTTGTCAAAATTTTATTTCTGAAGAAATTTTTGTCAAAATTTTATTTATATAGAAAATTTTGTCAAAATTTTATTTATATAGAAAATTTTGTCAAAATTTTATTTATATAGAAAATTTTGTCAAAATTTTATTTATATAGAAAATTTTATGAAAATTTTACTTCAATAGAAAATTTTTTCAAAGACTTATTTCTTTAGAAAATTTTGTCAAAATTTTAGTTCTATAGAAAATTTTGTCAAAATTTTATTTCTATAGAAAATTTTGTCAAAATTTTATTTCTATAGAAAATGTTGTCAACATTTTATGTCAAAAAAAAGTTGCCAAATTTTATTTCTATAGAAAATTGAAAATTTTAGTTCTATAAAAATTTTTTTCAAAATTTTATTTGTATAGAAAATTTTGTCAAAGACTTATTTCTTTAGAAAATTTTGTCAAAATTTTATTTCTATAGAAAATTTTGTCAAAATTTTATTTCTGTAGAAAATGTTTACAAAATTTTCTTCCTATACAAATTTTTTGCATAACTTTGTACCTATGCAATTTCGTTTTAATGTTTATTTCTGTACAACGTTTTGGCAAAATTTTATTTCTATGGAAATTATTGTCAAAATTTTATTTCTACAGAAAATTTTGTCAAAATTTAATTCTAGAGACAATTAAAAAAAAATACCAATTTGACGAAAATGGACCAAAATCAACCAAATTCTATTTGGTCCGACCATCGGACCAAATTTAAAAATTAAAATTTGTTTGGACCAATTTTGGTCCGATCGGACCAAAATGGCAACCCTGGTTACAACATAAAATATCATATTTCCCTTGACACCAAAATTGCATTAATTTGCAATGTAATTGAGATAATTAATAAATTAATTTATCTTGATTTTAGTTTTATAACCAAGAAACCGCAGAAAATGTTTTGGCATTGATTTCCATTACGGCAAGTTTTTCTTCTTTAGATAATCAGATCATTCATGTAATTACAAAAAACCCCAATTTAGATTTTATCATAAAATGTATATATGGGTAATTTCACGAAAATTCTGACCACTGTGTATACATTTTATGGTTTTCATTATTTCTAACTTAAAAAAACCAAAACCATCATAACTTTTTGCCTACAGTAGTATCAGCGAGATTCCTGCAAGGCATGCCAACTGCCAAAAACATCTTTTGGTCACTACACATATTTTATCCTTCCATGATGTTTAAAATCGTCTTTTAAGCGAAATTGAATCCAATTGCTTAATCGATTTTCAGTGACGATGGAAATGAAAAGTTGATTTTATTTCATTTCATTTCATTTCCAAATGATGACCACTATAAACGTTTACAAACTCCATTGTTTTCGAAAAATTTTAGAAAAGTCGGTATTATCGACGTTTTGACCACACTAAATTTCATTATAAAAAAATCAAGTGAGGAAAATCTAAATTCAGGCGACTATATCATACCCTGCACCATTCGGTAGTCCAATATTTTTGTTATATAAAATTATACAAAAATCTGATCGTTTTAATATTGTGAGCCAATTTAGTCTATAGACAGAACCTATTATTATGTAATTTCGGAAATTTACTTGTTTTACTAATCGAAGATACTGTATTATTGAAGTGATTTTACAAGAATATGTACAAGATAACTGATAAATATTAAATTTATAAATCAGAGTTTTATCCAAATCTTAACCGATTCAAAGGAAACCATGTCATTATTGTATTTTTATATGATTATGATATCATCGTTAAAGTAATGTCCAAAATGTGGCTATTCTGGTCCTATTTCCCCCAATTTGTATGAACTAAATTCAGCACACTTAGATAGAATATTAAATATATCGATGTCCTCCTTCAAGAGTACGCTAAGTCGACATAGTATTTTTTTTTTGACTGAGGTCGTTGTTTTTTATTCGGATTGATGTGAATTGCATCCTGTCAAAAGTTCGAATTTATTGGTCACTTCTATCAAAAGTTATGGTTAATATTGTACGTAGCCTGTGACTAAAGTTTTAAAAATTTCCAATCCAAATAGGGCAGAAAGCTTTGTTCGGTCTGACGTGGTCTAAGTCATTTTTAGCCATGTTCTATTATCACTATTTTGAATTCGTACATACTAAAAAAAAACTACAATACACATGATTTTAAGACCGAATAAAGTGAATTTATATCTTATACTGTTTTTGAGAAATTTAAAAAAAAAAACGTATTTGCGAAATATTGAAGAATAAAAAGAACTAATACATACAAAAAAATCATCTCAAGCTTGAATAATTATTTTCTATTTAATATAAAAGAAAGATCGATCAAAATTTCAAAAAAAAAACTTTGAACTTGTTTCCTTTAAAATTCTCTATTTAAACTTGGCGTACTTTGGAAAGGAGACATCGATATCACGTTCATTAAAATACTTTTGTAATATGGTGAAAAATATGTGAATTTGCCATATTTACCAAATTCGAGTATTCATATAAATAGAAACTATTTTAACCAGATTTGGCACACGTACACTCAAAAAAGTGAATATTTACTATTTTTTTTAATCGGCGTGACATCTGCGTTTGTTGTTGTACAGTATAGTTAAAATTTTCTAAAATTACCCAAAATTTGTCTTCCTGTTGGGTTCACTGTTTTTTGAGTTTACCGATTTGAAGCGAGTCAAATTGAAATTCTGGCCTCCATAAGAACATATCGGATGAGAGATATGTTAGCTTAGGTTAGGTATAGTGGTAGCCCGATATTTCAGGCTAACTTAGAATATTCAGGCTATTGTGGTGAACTTCTCTCTTATCACTGAGTGCTGCCCGATTCTATGTCAAGCTCAATAACAAGGGACCTCCTTTTTATAGCCGTGTCCGAACGGCGTCCACATTACAGTGAAACCACTTAGAAAAGCTTTGAAACACTCAGCAGTACTGAGGTGAAATAATTCACAGCTGAAAACTTTTTGGTGTTCGGTCGAAGCAGGAATCGAACCCACGACAGCTAACCATTGCACCACGGTGGCTCCCGTGAGAGATATACATGAAATATATGAGTCAGCGACGTACGCAGAGGAGAACCTTCTGGGCGTAAGCCTCCCTTCTGATATTTTTTCGCACCCATAAAAGAGGTCTTGGTTAATCAGAGGCCAGAGTGAATCTGTTTATGTTCCCGATGGCTATTTCTATATCTAAATTTTCACCATAAACGACTCTGACCTATAACACATCTGAAGTCGATAAAAGTGCGACAAGACTTTGAAATGTGTTCACGAACGAACGGATATCGCTAAATACTTCGGGAAGTGGTCCTGAGCATATGTTTCCAAAAACACCATGGGTCTATCTCGTATATTTCTGGGTGTTGCAAATATAGGCTCTATCTTATAATAAACCGTTCTACACAGTGGTGCAGGATATAAAAATAACAAGTGACTCAAATCCAACACCGGTTCAGAACTAGTCTCAGGTGTGTTTGCACACAAAGGATCATTGGTTCAATCCCAGTTTGGAAAAATAATTTTTCAGCGGATTATCAGCTCTCAGTAACGCTAGTGACATTTCTGAGTGTCTCAAAGCTTCTCTAAGTGGTTCCACGGCGATTTGGAACGCTGGTTATAAAAGGGGGTCCGTCAGTGATAAGAGAGAATGTCACCACTGTGCTATCACAATGGACTGCATAGTCAATGTGAGCCTGAAATATCGGGATGCCACTATAACTAGCCTTACCTTAGCATGGGTCTGTATCAGTTCTGGTCAAAACGTATGGAAGAGGCCTGTCGCTTTAATATGGATCTGGGTAAATTTACATTTAGACTCATTGCAATGAACAAGGTCAGTTTAGTAGGACCCATGAACCTGTTTTGGACAACATCTTAAGGAAAAACTTGTGCAACTAATTGTAATAATTGTGCTTCAGTACATGGACACTTTACAAATATTTATGAAAATTAAAAAAATTGAGGCAAATCAGTACCAGTCCTGCGATAGGTCCGTCAGAGTCATTTTCCATCAAATAAAGATAAAATACTTTTAGCACTACATCAATTTGAACTTTCTGATCTCAAACTGTCTTAACAAACTGCAAACAAAAAATATGTATTTATCCTTAGCAAGAAGAAAAAATACAATAAAACTATATCATCCAAATATTTTAAGCACTTCCTAGAACAGATGTTGTCAGCTCACAAAACTATTTCAGAAATATGCGAAAATGCAAATGCCAAGTTCTTTTGCGAAAGATTTATACACTGCTCTAGGTTGGTTAGGCAACTCCACACAGAAAGGCAGACAGACAGTCGGCGGTGAGTGTCGTCTAGCGTGTAATCAAGGTGGGTGATTAGCAGTACCACTACCTCTACTACCGGTGTGTGTGTGTTTTTTTTCTTTTTTTTTTTTTTGATGTTTGTAGGTGGCTTTACAGGGTGGTGGTTAGGTGACTATGACAAGAAATGGAATATACAAAGTAAAAATTGAAGAAGAAAGAAGTTGAGAAATAGAAAGATAGATAGATAGATAGACATAGAGAAAGAGAAAGTGAAAGTGAAAACTAAACACAACACAAAACAATCGAAAATAAAGATGAATGAGTTTGGCCAGAAGAATGCCTTTCTAGGTTTGATGATGGAATTAAGTTACTTACACGGGCAAAGGATAAACAAACGGTTTGAGTTTGATTTGGTTTTTGTTTTGGTTGTTTTTTTTTTTTGTGATTTGTTATGAAAAATCAAAAATCAATTTAACAATAACAATAACAACAACAACAACAAGAATATGTTTCAAAGAAAAAACATATGTATGTCTGTAGATTTCGTCTTCTTTCGTTTTTCTTTTTCTTTTGGTTTTTGTTTTTGTTTTTTATTTTAGTGGACTTGGGTAACTGGCCACTCGTCCTAAAAGTCTGATTTAATTTTAGTTTGATTGGATTTGGATTAAATTGGATTAGTTTACAGATTAGACTAGACTTGGTCTTCGCCGTTGGCACAGGCACGACGAAGAAGGCTTGTGTCGGTGTAAAATTGTGCGTTTACGTTTAACAGACACTGTGCCAGCAGCAACAGCAGTGCTCTCTGATTTTTCATTGAGGTTTTATGCGATTCGTTTGAGGGATAGGGCAACTGCCGCCTTCTGCCACAATTGGAGAAGCGAGAACGGCAGGGGCAATGATAACGGTAGTGAAGGTGGTCGTGTGAATCACTTTCGGCTATCTGTTAGCGAGATTTGCTTGGTCTTTGGCCACGAGTTTCCGTTTCCTGTAGTTTCTTTAATTTTTGTTCACAACACGTTGTTGTTATTGTTCTTCACTCATTCATTCTTTCATTCATCCACTCGGACAACAAAGGCAAAATTTGCACACTGATTCGAAAACCCACACGCGTATTTTTGGCAGGCACAGTATACAGAGTACCACAGCACAGCCTCTCTCACTCACATAAGAGGGGAGAGAACGATAATGGCGCAAACACTTTCTTTTTTTATTTTGTTCAATTCACTGCCTTAGATTATCCGTTAGGCTGCGTTGGTTGTTTATGTTGTAACTGTGTTTGTCGTTGTGTGAGGTCGTTACAGGCGTATACTTTTAGGCGCGCATAAGTCTTGACTTGCAGCGAATGTAGCACGTGACTGATTCTGTTTCATTCGCTACATCACACTTTTATTCAATTGGAGTAGACCTCCGCAATTCGTTTCTTGTTATCACACAAACTGTGAGTGTGGTGAATCTCTTCTAACGGATTGTGGTGAATTTGCAATTTCGCTCTTCTCTCTCTCTCTCGCTCTGGCTCTCTGCACACTTAAGGCAACTTGTAATAAAAATGGATGTATTGTTTTGTATTTTTTTTTTTCGTATAAATTTGTTATGGCAGATTTTTCATTTGTTTTCCTTAAGAATTTTTGTTGATTTATTCAAAGATTTAACTAACGATTTGGGAAAGTATTTTAGATCTCCATCTTCACAGTGTAAAAACTCACTAAATGTATTATGGAATGCCACGACTGGAGGGGTCTAATGGCCATTCATCACTTGCTCTTGATAGAGACCTTGGCGAAGATTTAATTGCAAATAATCACTTGCAATCTGTATAGAGCGGGTGGAAACTACACAGCTTTTCTTTACACCTACACTACTTAGAAAGAAGTTCTAAGGGCTATTTTTTTTTTGTTTATTTTTAAGGTTTTTTTTTTTTGCTAACAATATGGTTTGGTTCACTTCACTTCAATGTGTTTGATTTGCACACAAGAAAACTTTTTATTCAGGCTCTATACGACGTTACAATGACCGTTGGGTTTCTCGCTCCGCACTGAACTAAACGTTGGACCAATGTCCTTAGAGGTATGCCTGCCTCAAACATTTCTTTGGTTTGACATCAAATCTCGAGAACTAAAATGGTCACATGCGCCCTTTGAGATGCATCTGTCAAACAAATGACAGCTGTTTTAGCAAAAAGCTTCGCACTCAAGCCTCTCTAGGTCAGTGGGGGAGTAGGTTGTGGATTTCCAGCACAGCTGTATTGTAGTCAATGCTTTAATGCGAAAAAAAAACCTGTTGCTCCATTCGAAAGCTTTTTCTTTTGTTGTTATTGCAAAAGCGTAGTGGGTTGAAGCTTTCAAAATAGTGACACCATTCCAAAAGCTTTAGTATTGAAGTATTTTGATTGCTAACTAATATCATAGCATAGACGAGAACCGTATTACTAAAGTACGTATGTACTTTGCTTCTACTTCCTAGAAAAGCAAACGGAATTGACAAATATGTGAATTCAATACGTTTTCAAATGAGAAAACAGTTCTTAGCTAAAAATCTACATTTTCGAAAATGTTATGCTTTTCGTTAAAAATTAGTCTTCAACGATAGGTAATAGCTCATATATGGTAACTTCGAACTAAGCTCTGTAAAGCTGACAACAATATCAAGGATTGTGTTCAATGTAACAAATTTATTTTTCCTAAATTTCACCGATATTGATATTATCTGTGTTTCCATTACATTACAATTACATTTAATTCCTAATGCGAGCTAAACTAAATATAGAACTATTTTCCACAAAATATGGCTGTTATAATTAAACATTTATTTTGTCTTTCCGAAAACAAAATTTTAGACAAATATGCGAACGATATCCGTATGCCCTAGTTAATTTATAAAACTCCTTATCATATCCCTTAGCCAAAAATATGCCAAGAGTTTACTAAGAATTTTTGGAATAAATCAACCGATATCATATAAATATACTTTTCAAACTTCATATCTTTGACTCAATAATAGCTGTGTCATCCCAAATCTAATTTTGGGTTGTTAATATTAGACAAAAACTAATTTGAATTGATTTTATTTCTTTATAATTATAAACAGTGACGAATCTTAATACGAAAGAAACTTTTTGAACCCCCAAACTACCTTACCTATATGTTTTCGCATCCGTGGGTTTGAATCTTTGCTAAGTTATCCCAGCTATTTATTCAAATCAGCTTCAAAGCCAGAAAAAATCAGACAAGGTTTCAAGAAAGGACTCTTTGTATCCAAATTTATATCTCTTTAATGTTATTCGTTTATCATTATTGAATTGGACACAAAAATGTTCCAAACACTTGAATTCTATCCATTTTCAAACACTTTGAAAGCCAATGGCGAAATTCTCCCCTAAAGCTACAATCATGCATCCATTGATTCGTTATTTAAATTCAGCTTTTGATGAATTCACAATAAAACCAATGAGATGTTGTGTTACAGATATTTTATTGTGAATTATTTGGGTAAATTTTACTCTTACAATGAAGAGATTATGATTTAAATAAACAAAGAAAATAATGCAATTTTTGAAAGGTAACACATTGAAGTGAAATATGGATGCAATTTTGGTCAAATTTATAAACTTTACAAAATTCTGAACAATTTTTGGGGGAAAATACGAACGTAGTAAATTCTTATGCTTCATTTGTGTATAAATTCTCGTTTTAGTTCATTTAATTACACTTCACAAGTGTTAAGTAAGACATAATTTCCATGAACTAAAATAAATTGCCCCTTGTGTAGAGTTTACAAAAACAGTTTTCACAATAATTGTTTGAATAAATAATACACAAAAATTATAAGTGCAGTAATTGATAATGCATATTTAGATTTAACAAAAACTCCAAACGGTATTTTCTTTTTGGGGTAAAAAATATTTGTTTGAAAGAAATATATAATTTAATAAAAATAGATTAAAAAATGAATTTCTGGCTAATTCCATTATCCCTATATCACTGACTTTCACTTGAAGAACGTAGAGCAAATGTTACATTTTACGTATTTTTATACCCTTCACCACTACTGTGGTACAGGGTATAATAAGTTTGTGCATTTGTATGTAACGCCAAGAAGGAAAAGTCTGAGACCCATCGTTTAGTATACCGATCGTTTTAGAATTAAATTCTGAGTCGATTTAGCGATGTCCGTCTGTCTGTCTGTCTGTCTGTTGATGAATTTTTGTGTGCAAAGTACAGCTCGCAGTTTTAGTCCAGTTGTCCTAAAATTTGGCATAGGGTCCTGCTTTGGCTCAAAGACGATCCCTATTGATTTTGGAAAAAATCGGTTCAGATTTAGATATAGCTGCCATATATATTTTTCACCGATCTGGTCATAATTGGCGTGTATATCAACCGATCTTCCTCAAATTCCGTACATCCGAATATTTTATGAGTCTCGAAAAACTTGCAAAATATCAGTCAAATCGGTTCAGATTTAGATATAGCTCCCATATATAGCTTTCGCCCGATTTACACCCATTTGCCCACAGAGTCCAATTTTTTGCTCCGATTTTGTTTAAATTTTGCATAGGGAGTAGAATTAGCATTGTAGCTATGCGCGCCAAATTTGGTTGACATCGGTTCAGATTTAGATATAGTTCCCATATACATATATATTTCGCCCGATATGGACTAATACGGTCCCAGAAGCCAGAGTTTTACCCTGACTTACTTCAAATTTTGCACAAGCCGTACTTTTAACGATACTATTGTATGTGCCAAATATGGTCAAAATCGATTCAGATTTAGATATAGCTCCCATATATATCTTTCGTCCGATTTGAACTTATATGGCCTCAAAATCCAGGGTTTTGCCGTGATTTGCTTCAAATTTCGCACAAGGAGTACGTTTGGTAGTATCGGTAATTGTGCCAAATTTGGTTGAAATCGGTTCAGATTTAGTTATGGCTCCCATATGTATCTTCCGTCCGATTTGCACTCATATGACCAGGGGGCCAAAGTTATACTGCCATTTACGTGAAATTTCGCATAGATAGCAGAATTATTATTCTAACTATACATGTCAAATTTAGTCAAAATCGGTTCAGATTATATATAGCTCCCATATATACGTACACCAGAGTTGGGGAAATATGGTAAACTGTTACACATTTTAGACCCATTTTCAATGGAAGTGTCCTCCAATTAACTGGATAGCGTTAGCCGATTTAAATTTTAATTCTAGAGATTTTGTAGAAGTAAAAAAAATTGTCTCCTTTATGTTATATAGCTTCCAGCAAATGTGAAATAGTTGAGATGGTAACACAAATTTTGGCCTACATAGGGGTGAAGGGTATAATATAGTCGGCACCGCCCGACTTTTGAGTTTACTTACTTGTTTTATTTAAATTTACCTTTTGTCATGACGTACACTCGTTTCCTAAGCGTTTTATTTTGTGCGTGAATGTGTTCCAAACACGTTTAAGATTTCAGAATCCCATTGCCGTTTGCAATCATTGCAAACAAATTTCAAAGTCGGTAACTTAAATATATTTATTCCCATTTTGCCAGAATTTCTTTATTTATTGTAAATATTAATATTCGTTCTAAGAAAGTGATATGTCAATCATTTTCCCCCATCTAAGTAATAATCCAATCATTTCCATGATGTGATATACAGATTATTTGGCCACAAGAAATTTTCCGCTAATTTTATTGTATAAAACTCTGTAAAAGTTTTTAAAGTTTTTCTGTCCCCCATATTTTTGGTTCAAACTCATGATACGATAATGGCCTGTGAGACATAATGACATTATGACGATGATACGTTTACAGGTGTAGTAGAAATGAACCAACAAAGAAAATTCAATGTTTACTTAAATTTGATCTGTGGTCTGTGTGTGTGACAGAGAGAGAGAGTGCTGTGGTGTGTTTCGTCCCATTGTTATGTGACGTATTTCATCACCTCTAAAAATACAAAACAACCCATGCACACACACTCGCACACGCACATACATACTGAGAAACCAAAACAAAAGTTTATAAATTCTAAAACTCCGGTGAGACATCGCTCGATGCTAGAAACCACACAACAAAGTTCTACATAAACTAACAAGAGTTATGAAGTCAGGCGTTAAGTTAAGGTACTCACAAAACTGAAGGAATCAAAACAAAATGCAAGTGGAGGAAGAGAAAGACTTTGGCCGTTCTCTATTCTAGGATAGGTTCTATGTGACTGTGGTGGTACAAGTAGTTAACATATAATGGCACCCTCCACTTAAATTACATCATGGAATTATTTATACAGCCCACATCATCTTCGTCGATGTTTTGAGTGCTCCGAGTTTAGTGGATGAAAAGAAAAATTCCACTTGAGCCAGATGTGATGAGATGAACAAATCCATAACAACAAACAGGGATCTAGTAGAGTGCGAAAACTTATGGACATGCCAATACTAATAGCTTCTTTGCTTTAGCTTTCAAGTGTGACAACCCTATCCCGGGGGAGAGGTTGAAACTTTCAATTGGATGTGGTAAGTAGTTGGGTTATTTTGGCCCAAGGCTACGAATTTCTATGACTTTCACTTACCTGGGCACGAATGGCAGAGAGATGCAATTGTTTGGCACGTAAATCAAATTTGCTCATTGAAAGATCCTCTTGGGTTTCGTTGACTTTGTTGAATAATTGTCCTTCAATTCCACGAATTTGTTGACGGTTCAAAACATCAATAGCATCCTGGATGGGAAACAAAAATAAAAAGCATACGATATTTTATTGACGTTGGCGCTAGCCAGTCCATATGACCAAGAGTTTTCTTACCTGTAGCTGCCTTATTTGCATTTCCAAATCCATTGCCTCACGTTTCAAGGATTCCAAAGCCACACGAAGCGATGCCGAGGAATGGCGATCGAACACCAACTCATTGCGTAAAACGGGAGTCATTTCCTGGAAAACACACCACAAGATAATTCCACATTTGCTAAGGCACAAATTGAAATAAACTAAGAGGGTCTAGGATCTAGAATATTAACTTTAACTGTTCTTGGAATGTTTACTGCACTGTGAAGAAAATAATACGCCAACCATTAGTAGTCAAAATTGTTTCATGCTTAAATATAGCCCCATTATAAAAAGCATCGCATAGGATAGTGATAGTTTTACTTGTCTGATATAGATTTCTGGATTGTCAGGAGTTGAATACCCAGAAGAAAATGTATCGCTTTATATTGTGATGAGAAACATATACATACGAATGCGTCTTTGGTTTTTCAAAAGTTCCCATTTGTATCGATAGGCATACTTACATTATGTTCACCATTGTCCTCTTGGTCCACAGGTGCCGCAGGAGCGAACGGCCGTTTCTGAACTCTTTGTGCAGCAGTTGGAAGTGGTGGAAGAATGCGCAAAAAGTTGGTTAAATCCTGTACTGGTGATACGCTTGCGCATTGACTGGTCAGACTGGAATAACGTCTGGCTTGGTCAGAGGCCTTCAAAAAATAAAAAAAGATAAAGAGATATATGTGAAAAATACAAACTTAATTATTATTCTATTGGTTTTATTATCTTAACTACCCTACATAGAATAGAATTTTGCCATTCTGTTTACAACACATCATCAGACATCTGGATGTCCCTCTGTTCGTTTAAGTCACCAATTATGCAATTTTTCAAGTAGAAAGAGTCTTTAAGACAATTCCCGGACACTTTTTAGCTTTGTAGGCCATATATAAATAATATCAAATTTAAAAATGATTTCATGAATATTGAAGAATTTCTGAGATTAATTAAAACCAAGGTGACTTTTAAAAAAAACTGTTTTTGTCAGAGAAGCACATCTTTTCCACTAAACAAAAATGGCATTCGTACTATTTCCTTTAATCAATAATTAAGTTTAAGTTCAATCATATGTGATCGTTGGCATAAGTTAAAAAGTTGTTGATATTTTATAGGCTCTACACATTACACTCAAATCTACATTTGCATAGATTTTAAATCTCTTTTTATAAAGCAAATGCCTTTAAAAAAATTTAGCGTCAAAAGAAATCTTTGCTTATCTAAAATTTCGTTCCTCAGAAAAGAAAACTCTTCCTTCAGCCTAAATTTGTGGAGTTTTTTAAAGCCCGTTTTTGAACTCATATAAGAAAATCTAATATAGTAAACTCTCAAGTTCATACCAACTCAAGCAATTCATTAATTAGTTTAATTCTAAAACTCAATAATGTTGTTTTTAAATTTCATTATTATAATACTTCAATAATTTAAAATATTTCAAATTTAGTTACTGGAATTTAAGAAGATTAAATGGGATTGAATTTGCGAAAAAAATAAAATCCTACATTTAAAATAAAAAAATATATATTTCATGTCCTGTCACTGATATTCTGGTATTTTTTTCCAGAATATAACCAATGTAATATTACCCTTTGGATTATCATCAACAATGGTCACAATGAACTCACACCAAACCATCGTATTGCCCTTCATGTGACATGAATCAATGGCCTAGACATCTTTGTCCAGTATACGAATAATGCAGTGGGCCACAACACATTAAAACTCTCAAGTCATAAATCATTGCGAACAAATCCCCATCCGCATCAACATATTGATGTGCTTTTATATACCTTCAATGGAGCACAACAACGACAACATCACCACCATCCATCGATGGATGAGGGGTCCTTTGCAGTACTTTAATATCCGGAAATGGGTGTACTTACCTTGTTGGCCATAACATCAGCTCCCTGTTGTATTGAGTCGGCTATAATACTGCATAAGTCATTGTGGATATCCTCGAGCTCCTGCATCAACTGTGGCACCGTCTCACACTGGTACGTCTCGAGCATAGCATTTGTGGCATGCAATTGTTGCACGTACGCATTGTGCGCATCTATGTACTCCGTGAGCGATTGTTGGGTGGCATTTTGACGATGGGCCACATAGCATTGCTTATAGTCCAGGCGACACTGCGTCAGGAACGTAAAAACAAAAGATGAAAAATATATATTATATTGTATTAATAAAACAATGATAAGAATTATTCTTTATTTATTTAATGGAGCTTAGAATGATGCGTGTGTTGTTTTTTTTTATATATGCTCAATCTGAAGCTATAAGTCATGTGATATTAACATAAATGTGATAATACAATTTTTATATCAACAAAAGCAAAAGACATCGCATCTTAACTGGTTAGGAACATCGATAGTACAGTGGAAGCGTATTAATCTTGCATGATGAAGGTGCCGAGTTCAATTCACTGGGGAAAATAATTTACATGCGTAAATAATTAAACTCATCACTTGTTCAAGTACCTGCTGATACATTTACAACCGGTCACATTTCATCCTACGAATGAAACAATACTAGAGGGGAGATACAACGCTTTACCAACAAAGAAGCTATAAATAAAACTAACCAGTAGCGCCTCTAGTGAAGAATAGTGGCGAAACTCATCCAACACCTATTCTCTTTCTTATTATAAAATAATATAAACAGTGATAATCAGCTGCATTGAAGCCGGAGCAAAGTCAACATGAACTAATGGATTATCACATCATCTCTACCAAGCTGCTACAAGAACAACAACAACCATAAAAAAATCATATTTTGAATTGTCTCCTCTTGGTTTCCGTCCCTCCATATGGGTTAACCTCAGCGTTGCCAATTTAGCTTTTTTCCCGCTAGATTTGGCTTTTTTTGAAGACGTTTAGCGGGAAAAAATGCATTTAGCTTTTAGCTTTTTTTCTGGCTTTTTTTCATGACCCTTTTAGCTATTTTTGGCTTTTTTTATTTTCGACATGTTCCTATTGAAATATGGATAAAACTTCGTTTTTATCTGAATTGCTTTGTACACTGAACAAATATTTTCGTGAGGCCGAAGATTTCATGTCCTTAAAATATGAACGCGAATTTTGGTTATAAAGCATTGTTGAATTTCTCTTATATAAACTGTTTTCCTTGTCCAAAAGCCGATAAAGTCGTTTTGTCCTTATAGTTAAGTGATTCAACTTACAAATGGGTATCTTTTCATGAAACATGAAATAGGCTTTAAATATGTGGAGTTTTTGTATCTTGACCACAAACCAAAATAGCGTTCAAAAATAGAAGAGGTTTTTTTTAACATTTTATTTTAAAAACGTAACATAGAATAATTTCTACTTAAAGTCGAGTCTGAATATGGAAATTTAAGTTGTCGTTAGCACGTTTTTAAAGCATGATAGCTCATGAAGAAAAAGCTGAAGAAAACGAATAAATTCAAATTTGACTCGGAATCAATACCAAAATCATTAGTGTACAAAATCTTTGGAACCGAACATAGAAATTATATAATAATAATAAATAAATTAATAATAAAGTTTTGAATGTGGTATTATTTTTTTAACATAAAAAAATGCAATAAAAAAAAATCGTAGTGATAAGATCAAAACAAATCTTCTATTTATTAATGGAAAGGATTTACATTTACGAAAAATGGACAACAATAGGTTTGTATGGGAAATTTTCGAATAAAAGTTATTCAGTATAAACTTGCAAGACAGTTAGAATGGGTTTTATTCTCTTGGGTAATATTAGGAGAAGTGTACACGTTCACGACTTTATCATTAATTCAGTTAAAACGAAATATATTGATATTTTCTAATGCAGTTCTATGTGACATTGTGCAATATATCGCATATTGGACTTGTTGATGATTAACTAGCTGATAATCGCAAGTTTACTGGGAAAAAAGGTTTTACTAGGAAATATAAACGAAGGACTTCCAGTAAAAATTTGTGATAGTAATCAAAATGTATCGAGTACGCAAACATAGCTAATATAACATAGATTTTCTTACAGTCTCACAGAAATGAAAATAAAATGAATACAATTAAAATAATATGCATTTTAAGTGAAATAAAGCCATTAAGTTTGTTAAATTTCAATCAAAAATGTGACTTTTGATACAAAAAAAATTAGCTTTTTTTCTAGCTATTTTTTAACATTTTTTAGCTTTTTTGGCTAGTTTTTTGGACAAATCTAGCGGTTTTTGGTGAAACAATTCTGGCAACGCTGGTTAACCTACTTGTGTGAATTGAGCTCCCAAAAGATTCGATACCAAGAGTAACTCCTCTCATTTGATTTGGTCCGGAAACTCGTTTGTTCTGGTGAGTTTAGAAGATCTCTGTAAAAACGTCCACAACAAAAATAGGTAATCATTAAGAATGTGGCACACATCCAAGTCCTGTATCGTCAGTAACTAATGTGTTGGAGTCCCACTCGCCTACAATTTATTACGAATTAGGACAATTGGTATATTTTAATAAAGAAATTTCTATTTGAGCATCATTTTTATAAAAAATAGTATCGACCATGTTCCGATATTCGGAATGGCCAGAATTTATATTTGGTGTTACGAAAAAATAGTAATGCTCTCGGAGATACTTTTGGAACAATTTTAATTTGAACTTCTCATGAATATAGTTCTTTATGATCAAGATTTAAGTTTATAAGTTTCAGGATGAAGAAATTATGGTCAAACGAAAATTTTGCGATTCCGAATTTCGGAACATCGGGAATTATTTCCATTTCTATAAAAAAATAGTACTATTTTAGTATTATTTAAAAAAAGTACACACACCCAAACAAATAATGTAAAATGTTGGTCGGAACTCTGTTATTTTCTCAGAAATTATGTATCTGATTTCGGAAAACACAATATAGCGACACAAATGTTCCTCGTCCAAAAGTAATATTTTGCTCTTGAAACATATTTGAGGTAATCATATTCCTTCTCTTAGTGGAAGTAATTGATTTTTAGGCCAATGTTCATTCAGACCATCATACTCATATGGAAAAGAACGACCAAACTTCCGATTTATAAAAAATACACATTCCATACTCTTGCCTAGACAATGCACCAATTACCCTTGCGTTAAGTTTTCCGAATTATTATCAAGTACAAAATCCTGAATGTTACAATAATAATTGTAGTCCCATTTTATGAAGATTAAAAGAAATGATCCAAACATTTACTAAATGTCAGACCATTTTCAAACGGATTATTTCTCTTCGTGCACATTATGCTAAACTTTCAAAAAATATTCCAAGGAGCTTAAAATCAATACAATAAAATTGATGTAAATATTTTGGTGTTATAACCCTTCCTGGGAGAAACCTTCGTCTCCCCCCAACCTTAGTATCTTACCATTACAACGAAATCTTTAATTTTTCCGAATTTAAAACAAAAACACCTTGAGGACTGGAGCAGCTGCTTTCTATTCCTAAGCCAACCAACCAACCGTGGCGGTTCACTTCTCCCACAACTTTGGGATTTTAGCAATTTGCAAATCACTTCAGATCTGATGTACTTTAATAACAAACACGCCGCATTCATTTCACTGGGGGTACTTTGTTGTCAGGGTTTAAAGACCCAAATCCAATCCGAATGGTGATGGGAAAATGGCAGAAGAGTGGATGCATGGATGGTTGAATTAAACGGTTGTTGGTTGGCTAAGTATGAAGTTGGGGCATGACATCGACTTTTTTTAAGCTTTATTTGGAAGAAGAACTTTTAAGTAAGCATTTAGCAAAATGCCAAGGCTCAGTTGTCAGTTTACAGCTGGCATAGAAGGGATTGGCGTGGAAACTGGTAGATGTATATCACCTCACTTTTCAACAACAGACACCCAATTGTGAGTTGGGTATTGTGCAAGTACTTCCAAATACCTGGAGACTTTCTACATGAGAGCCTGTTTTCAGTTACAGAAAAAGCTTTAAAGTTTACTCATGCCTCACCAGAATCACATAAATAAACCCACTCTAATGTTTCAAAACTCAAACACACACGAATGAAGGATGTTTTTCTACGGATTTATGCAGATGATATGTGTGAAAACCCATACACGCACTCATGAATGTATGCTTCTGATGGAATACATTGAGCGTGTGGATGGATCGATGGATGGACGGAGATGAATGAAGAGCCATATGGGGTAGATAGCCACGTGGATGCCATGTTTATCAATGACGATGGCAGTTGCTTTGCTTAGTTTCACATTGGCTGACGACTTACCTTTGATAATTTCTCTTCAGTCTTGGCAATAATGGTTTCGAAGGACTCCCTGTGTGTAAATATTTTCCGGCTTTGAACTTTGCGATGAAAGGATTTATCGAGCATTGGTCGTGACACCTGTCAATGAAACAAAACCAAAAAATCTATATAAAAAGGGCAATTAAATATTTCAAAGTCAATACATAAAAGTTCTGCTAAATTTGTGTGGCGACTAATAAAAGATTAGCCACGTTTTTTATTAACTCTAATCGAAGTTGAGAATGATAGCATCTTTTTAATAAATAAATAAATTTAGAAAAAAACCCTTGGATGGGGGGATCGATTTCTCTATCTAAAAATTTAAAAGTCCTCATTTTGGAAAATCAAAGTAACGGCATACAAACGAAACAAACTTCCAAAAAATTAAAACAACCCGAATTCGAGTGACGGCAAACGTCTTGTCACTTTAGTCTTCGAATAGAAACCTGAATTTCTTGGCAGTGCATTTATTTCCAAAGGATGATGCAAAATAAATAAAAAATATACGATGGCCTATGAGGCATTCTATAGCATCTGCCGTTTGACATGGGGCATTCTAGATTGTCATTGACATATTGAGGCTCCATATTTTCATGACTGTATTAAATTCTGAGTCAATCAGCCCGTCCGAATAAAGATAACCGCTTCAAAGGATTATTATCTCAGTATATATATGCGGCCGAACTTATGGCTTAAGTCCCCTTCACCAGGGATTGGGTAGAAACTTCTACTAAAGATTGTCATGCACAATAGAATTACATGGATTGTGGTAGCACTTCCCGATGGCAAGGTATCTTAAAACTTCTAAAAATTGTCTCAGTCAATTGTAAGTTAGTCCATGTCGGACATAAAAAGGTAGATTAAATTATAAACAAATTCAGTTCTTGATCGATTTATGTATATAAAAGAGTCTATAAATAATTATAAACCGATATGAAACAATTTTCGCAAGTTGATTAGAAGGCCAAATTTCCGATGAAATTTGCACCTCCCGGAAGCTACGGAAATTAAATCTGGGGTTTAGTTTATATTGGTGTCATATATAATTACCAACCGATACGGACCAATTATTTCATGTTGGTTAGATGCCAGAACGAAAATTTTTAACTCCAGAAAGCTCCGGAAATCGAAGGTGGGAATCTGGGGATCTATATGGGGCCTATACATAATTATGGACCGATATTGATCAATTTTTGCATGGCTGTTAGAGGCCATATACTAACACCACATACCAAATTTCAAATGTATGGAATGAAATTTGGAGACTCAAGAAGTAAAATGTGGGGATCAAGTTGGCTATTTTGTTTCGTTCGGAAGTTTCTTGATTTCAATACACGGGCATCACTAGATCGACTGAGAATTTTACCATGGCGCAGAATAGTATATAACTTATGAGGTTCGAAACAAATATTTCGATGTATTATCCTTCTATGGTGAAGGGTATAAAGTGGCACTACAATGTACTAGGTGAGACAGTTAATTACACCATCATGACCAGAAAAAAGTGTCAACGATTTAACTCAATTGGTAACAACAGGTAACACTGTTTTACCCTGGAAAAATTTAAGAACCTGTGTGACCAGCAACCATAATGTCTCCATTCTGCACCCATTTTTCTAAAATTTAAATCTAGCGCTAGAATTACCCAGTAAAAGAAGCGTCGCAAAAAAGTTGTGAAAATGTTCATTTCGGATCCGAAAGTGATGCAAAATTGGCGCAGAAGCGATGAATTTCACATGAGCTTGTCATAGAACGGATGTCCACCATTTCAACAGCCGTTGCACTGAATATGCATCACATCTAAAGACGCGATTCGAATTCAGTGTTTTGGATGTGAATTAAACAATTTTGTGATATTTTGAAAAATAAATATTTTTTAAATTTTTTTATGGTTTTTAATGCATTCTAACGTTTATCTGAAATGCTTGACCTCAAATATTTTCCAAAATTCGCAAATTTTCTAGATTGGATTTAGCATTTTTTTTTTTAATTTTGAAAAAATTTATTATTTTATTAATCTTTACTCTTTTTTAATCTATTTGAAACAAAAAAAGTAAAAATTACCCTTTAAAATTAAAAAGGCGAGTTCTAAAAAATTGTATCAAAAGAACTTCTTGAGTAGTTAAAAAAACAACATCTGTGGGAGGACAATTTTGGAAGTGCTTTTAAAGTTGTTCCTTTAGAAGTACTTCCATCTTTTTTTTTTGGCTGGGTTTATTGGTCCATTTTTTGATATAGCCCAACCAACTGTCGACTTTAATTCTTTACCATTGAAAAGTAAACCCACCAGGGCATAAAATGTAAGTTAATATTAGAAAAGTTTAGCTAACTAGTATTACAGACGCCAATAAAACTAATTTTTTTATTCGACCAATTTAATAAAAAACGTATCATTTTGAAATAAAAACCATCATCACACCTCTCTGAATCTATCAAGATTTTAAATCTATCTATAATATTGTCATTTATTGATTTTACCTGACGATATAGAACATGGGCGACATCATTCGATGCTTGTGAGTCCGTCTCAACTTCTTGTAGGAATGTTTCCCAAGCTTGGAAAATTGACAAATGGCAGGCGGGTCTAAATAAAAATTAAATTAATGAAAAATTCCAATTTGATATCGTTAGTTGATAAGCATCTTACCGTTCTTTCCTAAGTTCAGCATTCTTTTTACGATAATTGGTAACCAGGGTTTGTAGGGCAGTTGCATGCTCCTCATACAGATGGGAAAGGGTTTCGGTAAAATCAGAAACTGTAATTAGAATATGAAAAACGAATATACATATATGTATGACAATTTTCGAAATATAAAACTAGTTTAACACTCTGTTGCAGAAAACAATTCAAAATTATCGTGGAGATTATTACAATGGTCTTACTTAACCAATAAAGCGGGATTATATTCGAAGTCTTTTTAAGAACCGCCAAATATACAATCTAATAGAAATGAATAAAATTAAATAACTTACTCGTGGATAAATTTTCGTACAAACAATTCTATCGTGTTTTTGTTATCGTTGATTTCTTCTTTTACCATATGTTGACTAAACTACACGGACGAAAAAGACTGTTTTTCATATGTTTAGGTGTAAAAATTATATGTTTGGAACACAAATTTTTTTAACACAATATTTTTAAGTGCAGTCATATAATGTTCATAAACTAGCATAAAATGTTTGAGGCATATATGTTAATATGTTAGAACATATTATGTTTGGGACATAAACTGTTTGTAAATATAATATGCTTAGATGCAAACATAACTATATTAATTTAGAAATAGCCTATAAACATATATGTGTTTAGAAAGAGAGACCTAGAGAGTATGCTGCAAGTAAAATAATGGAAGTAACCAATTGGCGCCTTAAAAATATATCCACACAAAGACAATTTCATTAAAATAATACAAACAATACAAACAATATTTTGTTTGGACCAATCCTGAAAATATATATGCTTGAAGCATATATATTTTGGGACATATATGTTAATATGTTAGAACATATTATGTTTGGGACATAAACTGTTTGTAAATATAATATGCTTAGATGCAAACATAACTATATCAATTTAGAAATAGCCTATAAACATATATGTGTTTAGAAAGAGAGACCTAGAGATTATGCTGCAAGTAAAATAATGGAAGTAACAAATTGGCGCCTTAAAAATATATCCACACAAAGACAATTTCATTAACATTTATTATAAGGTGAAACATAATACAAACAATATTTTGTTTGGACTAATCCTGAAAATATATATGCTTGAAGCAAAATGTGTTTGGGGTACATGTTACAGAAGCGATTTTTTTGACGGTGTACTTAACCAACAAAGGAAACACATGTTTGTCAAATTGATTCGGAAAAACCTTTTAGACTGCAAAATGATTTCAGAACATTTCTCATTAGAGTAAATTATCCAAAAAAAAAACGGAAAGCCATATTTATCAACTCGATTCTGCCAACCCTTTTTAACTTCAAGACGACTTTGGAACATCTTTCATCAGAATCCTATACTTGTAGCGAACCAATCCACCAATTATCAGAATAAATTCAGTGAATTCATTAGACTCACTGTGAACTATACTCGAATCTCCCGAAAAATTGGTTTTGATACTGAACTTTGCCTTTATCAATTCATATAAACATTTCACTTATCCTGCCTGAAATAACAGGTGGTCGCTATATCTGATCTATGTTAGGTTAGGTTAGGTTATGTGGCAGCCCGATGTATCAGGCTCACTTAGACTATTCAGTCCATTGTGATACCACAGTGGTGAACTTCTCTCTTATCACTGAGTGCTGCCCGATTCCATGTTAAGCTCAATGACAAGGGACCTCCTTTTTATAGCCGAGTCCGAACGGCGTTCCACATTCCAGTGAAACCAATTAGAGAAGCTTTGAAACCCTCAGAAATGTCACCAGCATTACTGAGGTGGGATAATCCACCGCTGAAAAACTTGTTGGTGTTCGGTCGTAGCAGGAATCGAACCCACGACCTTGTGTATGCAAGGCGGGCATGCTAACCATTGCACCACGGTGGCTCCCCTTAACCTCTAACCTTATCCGATTTGACAACAAACCAGAATCCAATGGATTTAAACCCTCCAAGTTGCTCCCCATATATATTCATCTTATAGGCCTATATCCTTATCTTTTTATTTATCCTCTATGAAAAATCGTGTCCCGATTTGATTCGTGGTCATTTAAAATTTGGATTCTTTTTACATGCCTTCAATTTGATTTTTTGGAGTTTGGATATTTTCAGCGATGAATTTGGTTTTTCCCACAGATGAAACCCCGTTTTTTTAATTGTACCAAAGAGAACGAAAAACTTAACTTTTCGGAATAAACAAATAATAAGTAAAATAACAGAGAGGAATACCCTTTGTCAAATTGATTTTGAGACTTCAGTTATTGGAATACTATTGGAAGGAAACATTTTTCGAACTTGTTAGTATAAAAACATAATGAGAGACAAAGGGTATTCCTCTCTATTATTTTACTTATTATTTGTTTACTCCGAAAAGTACAATTTTTCGTTCTCTTTGGTACAATTAAAAAAACGAGGTTTCATCCCTGGGAAATAACCAAATTCATCCCTGGAAATATCCAAATTCCAAAAAATCAAATTGAAGGCATTTAAAAGATTCCAAATTTTAAATGACCACGAATCAAATTGGGACACGATTTTTCATAGACAATAAATGAAAATATAAGGATATAGGTCACTTGCCGGTATATATCGGTTTATTTGTACATCCCAAAGAGACATTTTTCATGAATTTTTAGGAAGTTTAATTTTTGCCTTTTTTAATGAGAACAAACAAATATTCAATGAATTTTTGTTGATTGGTTCCCAAATTTGTTTTTAGCCAATTTTACAAATATTCAGAATTGGTTGTGTTCTACTACTTCTATAACGATCCATATTAATCCATATTAACCGTTCGGCTGCTCTAACTTCTTTAGCATTTTCAAAACACCCTGCATAATTTAAATTGTACCAAATAGGTCATAGTAAAGCCATTGTACCAAATTTAGTATAATTGTCGCAAATATTGCATCCCTGTAGTATATCCCTAAATAGATATAGTCTTTTTTTTTTGTTAATTTCTAGTATTACGAGTATCGGACCAATTGAGTAATCTGAATGGTTTTCTGACAATATAGAGTGTATCCTCTGGCATTTTGGAATTTGTCTTCTGTTCATCTCACTACTTACCGGTCTTTATCAATTTAAAGTTGACATTATTGTGGGATTTGAAAGCCTCATTTAAACTACTATGTCCGTAATCCTTAAGCACACCAGTATGGGACGCCATACTAGTTTTGGGGCTTGGGGATCCACGCAGTGGTCCCCTCCACCCAAAGAAGTTACGACTTTTTTGACCACTTGAAGATTTTCCCAAGAAATCTGCATCACGATAACAACAACAACAACAAAAACAAATACCATTATTAGTCTTAGATGAATGTAAATTTAAATTAAAAGAAAATCCAAAACATTTGCGAAAAAGCATACAATAAAAAATAGCTAAAGAAAATACTAAAACAAAAAAGCGAATAACAACAAAAACAAACAAAATCAAACCATGAACTAATTTAACAACAATTGAAGAAGACAAGAAAATAACGTCAGACAAAAGGGGGCCAATTGCTCCCCAAGGAAACTGCGAAATCATGCTCGCAGTCCTGTCGCTTGTACTTTGACTTTTGCAAGTGCGGTTGCGGTGACTGCTGTGGCTGGTATATGGCGCATGGAGCATTTCTTCCAGCAATTTCATGGTCACACAGAGAACAGGAAAAAGTTGAATACGGTTAAGCCGACATGTATAAACTCTATGGGGATTCACGAAACCAAACCTCAAAGATCAAACGAAATGAAATCTCAAAAAGTGAAAAACAATCCTAAATTTTATGAAAACAATTAGGAAAGTAACACTCAAGTATTACGGGACAAAATGGCTCGGCGAAATAACACCCCAATTAAAAATAGTCCAAAAGAATGTTGCCTTACTTAAGTAGGAAATAGAAAACCTTTTGAGGCTTGATTTGCTAATGATATAAGGGCCCTAAAAAGACTTCAAATAACAAGAATATTTCTTGTAGTCTTGTTTTCATTTTTAGAGTTGGTACTCAAAGCTCATAGTACATCCATATAGTTGATCAAAGCGATGGCATAGTGTTCAGTTGAGAAATCAGCATAATATGTTATCATATACTGTTAAGGAGTCAATCATCAGTCCCCGACTACACAGTAACTTATTTAGGAGTCAATGCCGAATACCCTTTGTGGTTCCTGTATATATTTGCAATCGAACTTCACCCTCCACAAGGCAATTCAGAATGATTCCCAGATTCGAAATTTGAGGACTATCGCTTTTTCAATTTCCGTAGTCAATATTTCGCCTCAACAAAGTAAGCGAACGAATAAAGTAAACAATTTATTACAGCAGAAATTCTTCAGTTTCCCTTAGATGAGGTGAAAAACTCAATGTCTATATAAAATACGGTCCAAAATCAATATCTTCGAATGCGTTACAAAATGATAACTAAATATAGTAGATCCATATTCTTCATTGAAGGGTACCTTCCAGCCAAAATCGAACAACCCCCTGAACTTTATCTACATGAATTTGTTAGTATTTCAAGGCAAACTTTATCAGAAATGGCAAATAGTCAACTCGAGCATGTCCAGCATTCCACCTCCCACCGTAGCTGTGGTAGTTGTAGTCGTGGTAACCAAATTGGTGGCATTCACATTAGTGGCAATCAGTGAACATCTTCCTCATCCATCGTGGAGTAAGTTAATTAGTTATTTTGCTGGAAAGAGTTTTGTGAAACTGCGGATGGGAGTGTGTGTGTAAAGTCCACAAGGAGAAACGTCTTTGGTCCAAGGAAACTTTTATCTTCATCCATCAGATGTGTACATCAAATTATATGTCCCGAAAATGACCGCACACGAAACCATGGCAATGGGCGTGAAGGTGGAAAGCTCATCACAAAATGCTCCCTCGAGGAAGCAGAACTAGGGGAGGAAGTGGTAAATATGCATGCGGGTTTCATTACGAACATTACAAATGGCAAGAAAATGAACAACACGAATGTTAGCGGGCATTTAATACTCATTTGTTAGAAGACATTGCAGCAATCACCTCTCCTCCACTCTCACTCCCCTGGCCTTGCTCACCCATCGCATGCTTCGGTGTTACATTGGGCAGGGGAGGAGACGAGAGAGGTGGATCTTTAGCTTGCTTGACTTGATTTTATGAAGCTGTATTCGAATTGGTAAACATTTTGATTAGAGTTTTGTAAAAATTATTTTGGGGGCACCTGTCACCTTTCTGGGGAACACCGCTAGCACTGCCACCACCACTGGCCATACTGATCGAGGCGGGATCCACCGATGACGATCGAATCTCTCTGGCTGGATCGTAATAGTCGGGAGGACCCTTCGTTCGCAGTTCTGGCAACTTCTCTTCTTTGTTAGAGCGGGCAAAAAGACTTCCAGAGTTTGCAGTACGGCCCTTGCGGGGCGATGAGTCGTAAACACCGGCATAGTTGTCCAGGGCGGGCGACAACTTGCCTGCTCCTCCCAAAGCGGTTTCTGTCGATGCCGAATAGGGAGTTTTGGGTTGCAGTTTATAAACCGGCTCCCCAGAATCGAAAAAGGCATCGAAGTTACGTTGTCTCAAGTTCTCGGTGTTGAAGACGGGATTCTCCACTTGCAGTTCCAAATCTTCACGCAGTCTATAGGATTCCTTTTGGTCGCTGGAGGTAGAACGGCCCAAACGACCCAGAGGTATATGGAGTTTGGGTCTCAGGCGGGACTTGGTGGTTGGCGACTTTTGCGAGGTAGATGGTTCGGGGGGCAGTTCCATGGGTGACATGGGACGGCCCCATCCGGGTCCCAAACGAGGTTGTGTAGGATCCGGCGTTGATGGTTCTAAAAATATACTAGGACTACGATCACGTTGCAGGGAGCCCGTTGGATATTCGATCTCCAGAGGGCTTCTCTGTCGACCAGGCACCGAGGAGCTTTGCATTTGTTCTGAATAATGCTGTTGTTGTTGTGACGATCTCATATTTAGATCATTATACATAGGAGCGTTGAGATTAGAATTCACTGGAAGTTCCCTTGCAGGTTCTTCTTCTATTTTACGTAAACTGGTTGGTGTTCTTTGGGTTGGCGTTGAACGCTTTAGCGAAGAACGCGAGCTTCGTCGTGGCGGTATTGAACTGGGCTGAGGTGGTACAGATGCTGGAGTGGGTGCGTACACAGAAGGGGTTTCTAGTTCACTGATCGCCGGTAACAAAGGCCGGCCGGGATAAGGGTATCTTTGGGTAGGTCCAACTGCCGTTGTCAAAAATGACAACTCGGCTTCTAGTCCTCCTTGGTCTACAATATTACCTTGAGTGACGATGCTAACGTTGTTAGTGTTGCTATCAGGTGCTGTTATGGGATTTAAAGGGGCGGACAGGGCACTAAGACGGTCTCTGACACTGGACACTGACGAAGGTTGTGGCTTTGATGAATGTGATGGTGACGACGCTGACGATGATGATGGCGGTAAACTTCGGGCGGGTATAACAATGGGTACTTGAGGTTCACGTAGGCAATCGAGTGTTGGTCGTGGACTTATACGAGGTATAGCAGCACCGTATGTCATCAAGATGAGATCTTCAGCTGGAAATATTACAAACATTCCTGGCCGCCCCCATGTGACATGGTGACTGCGTTCAATTTCCAATAGCTGCCAACCTACGCAGGATCTCTACTACCTCAAACTCCTCACCTCACGTGCAGTGTAGATTTGATACGAAATTCTCTATTCTTTCCTTCTTGTACAATTAAATAAACTTCATCATCATTACAAAGTTCTTGGCCAAAGGAAACCGAAAATGCAACGAAATCATAACAAAGAAATGAAAAAAAAATGGAACAATAGATAAAAACAAATCAAAAGAAATAATCCATCTATAAAAATTCAGTTTTCAACCCCACCCCTATCACTAACTCAACGTACTTGTATACTAAAAATTTGGATTTACAAAAAAATATCACAATAGCTTTTCTTCTATCCTGTCTCAGAACATTGATGAAACCTCTTCGAGTCTCTCACAGCTTGACTTTTTAAAGTCTCAGATTAAAAGGTGGCACTGCCGCTTCGCAGCTCCGTCATTTGTAAATCTGCAAAGAAAGATGAGGAAAAATAAAGAAATAATTTAGTCAAGTGTTCAATCGTTTTTTTAATTAAAGGAAAAATATTTAATTTTTCACGACTTTATATTTGTATTTTTCCTGAAAAATGCTATTAAAACGATAATTCTTAGGAGGCCAATAAATAGCCCAAATCCACATGCTTTTATAAGTTTTCCGGATACGAGCCCAGGGAAGTCAACAATCAAGAATTAATGTGCTAAGTTTAAGAGCGCCGAAGACGCAGTCACCGGCCAAATAAAACAACCTTGTCGGCAAAAATTTCCTATTTTCTTGTTTTCGAGTGGTTTTTATGTCAATTTTTTAGGAGCCACTGTGGTGCAATGGTTAGCATGCCCGCCATGCATACACAGGGTCGTGGGTTCGATTCCTGCTTCGACCGAACACCAACAAGTTTTTCAGCGGTGGATTATCCCACCTCAGTAATGCAGGTGACATTTCTGAGCGTTTCAAAGCTTATCTAAGTGGTTTCACTGCAATGTGGAACGCCGTTCGGACTCGGCTATAAAAAGGAGGTCCCTTGTCATGGATCTTAACATGGAATCGGGCAGCACTCAGTGATAAGAGAGAAGTTCACCAATGTGGTATCACAATGGACTGAATAGTCTAAGTGAGCCTCATACATCGGACTGCCACCTAACCTAACCTAAACTAGCATATTTTTCAATATTCCATATTGAAATTGAATAAAAACATATAATGTCATGTTATTATTTGAGCTATTACAAGAAAAACGATTTCCCATGTCCCCAGGCAACAACAATGGCTAATGGTGAGTTCAAGAATTTTATATGCGATGGCAACGCTGCCCCATTTTCCGCAAAAAAAAATTTAATAGATTTTAATTTGGCGACACGCCGCTATCCGTCCTTGATTTTGGCTTTTCCATCAGAAATGCACGCAAACAGTGTCAGCATATCGCCATTGTTATATTTTCAAACTTATAGTGATTTCGATTGGTAAACAAGTAAGAAAAGTCTAAAGTCGGGCGGCCCGACAATATTGTACCCTGCACCACTTTGTAGATCTAAATTTTCGATACCATATCACATCCGTCAAATGTGTTGGGGGCTATATATAAAGGTTTGTCCCAAATACATACATTTAAATATCACTCGATCTGGACAGAATTTGATAGACTTTTACAAAATCTATAGACTCAAAATTGAAGTTGGCTAATGAACTAGGGTGGAACACAATGTTTGTAAAAAAATATGGGAAACATTTAAATCTGAAGCAATTTTAAGGAAACTTCGCAAAAGTTTATTTATGATTTATCGCTCGATATATATGTAATATGAGTTTGGGAAAATTAGAGTCAGTTTTACAACTTTTCGACTAAGCAGTGGCGATTTTACAAGCAAAATGTTGGTATTTTGAACATTTTTGTCGAAATCAGAAAAACCTATATATGGGAGCTATATCTAAATCTGAACCGATTTCAACCAAATTTGACACGCATAGCTACAATGCTAATTCTACTACCTGTGCAAAATTTCTACGAAATCGGAGTTAAAAATTGGCCTCTGTGGTCATATGAGTGTAAATCGGGCGAAAGCTATATATGGGAGCTATATCTAAATCTGAACCGATTTCAACCAAATTTGGGACACATAGCTACAATGCTAATTCTACTCCCTGTGCAAAATTGCAACTAAATCGGAGCAAAAAATAGGCCTCTGTGGTCATATGAGTGTAAATCGGGCGAAAGCTATAGACGGGAGCTATATCTAAATCTGAACCGATTTCAACCAAATGTGGGACGCACACCAAATTTGGCACGCATAGCTATAATGCTAATTCTACTCCATGTGCAAAATTTCAATTAAATCGGAGCAAAAAATTGGCATCTGTGGTCATATGAGTGTAAATCGGGCACCCAGAAAAAAGTGCCTACGAAACTAAAGGAAAAAATTTTCATGAATATAGTTTATCCATTTTATTTCCATTAAGGTAAATTTTTGTGAAAAATAATAAAATTTACTCGTTTCAGTAAAAAAATCCTAAACTGTAAGCAGTTAGGAATAGTTCATTAACTACCCAGCAAAAACTAGGTAACCACATCTCATTACAATTGACATTACCAGGCTTAAAGCTGCCATTACACGTTGCATTACATTGCGGCGATTTATAATGACTAACTTGTAATGACAAAAATAAATACTTCTCGGTAATTTTCGAATTGTTATTCTCAAATTTTATGCAGTTGTAGTTAACGAATTAATAAAATAGAATAAATGATGGTACCATTAGGTATAATTATTCACATAATCGAGCACTTACATAAAAAAAAATCAAAAAGAATATGTAATGTAACGGTAATTCTGAAAATTTTTCCGTTAAGAAATTTTTATCACAAATATTTCATAATAATTGTGTTTAATGACATTGTCATATTATGTTTTAAATAAATGCTTTCTTATACCTCATTCACATTACACTTCCAAAATGCGCTTAAACTAAATTTCAAATGCCATTTGCCTTATAAAAAAGAGACTTAAAATCCACTTTTAGTAGATTTTGAACCTTATGTGAATTGGCTATTGGACATATTATAACGTAATTCACGAATCCAACTCCCTGAAACAACCTACATTTATTTCTATTTTAAGTGTGAAATAAATTAATTTAGATTATTTATTAGATATTTTGTTTATTTATACAATATTCGTTTCTATTCAAGTAGTTCTAAGTAAATCATTACATATTAGGTGATTATATGCTTTAAATACACTACCTATTTTATTGCCGAAAGTATGCCTGGGGAGAAGTACTTTCCTTCTAGGACATGCGTATGTAAATGTAATCCGAAGCGATGCCAATTAATAAGTGGTTATTAATTTTTAAATGGGCTTACCTACAAGATTACCGGGTAATGAGAGTTTTTCCTGGGTAGAATAAGGCATGGAATTTTACTCATACTATTTTCTTCGCTGGGTATAAGAATTTACTACTGAAAAAGAAAATTTTATTCACCGATAACAAAGCATTCGTAAAAATAAACAAAAACCGAACTAAAACCAAGTATCTTCAAAATTAGTAAAATTTCTTATAAAATGATAATTGCGACTTCCTTTATAATAGAAAGTTTTTCATACATACGAACAACACTTGGCATAGAAAAATATTTTAGTTCATTCGTACTAAGAAGTATGCAATCCTTTCAAAACTTAAGGAAACACACTTGTTAGAATATAGGAAATTTTCCTAAATTTCTATTGTCTACCTGTAATCGATACCTGTCATCGTAATCGATGTGTTTGCGCGTGGGTGTAATCGATATATTTGCGCGTCGGTTGTTTTTTTAGTTGGAATCGCGTTGTTTTGGTATACGGAGAGATTGTTAAAAAATAATATGGTAAAATAATATAATAAAGAACAAATAAAATATATAAAATATTTGTTATTTTAAATTAGTGAGAAAAATTTTCGTTTTTTTAAATAAATCTATCAATGTTCGTGATAGTGTATAAAGAAAGAAAACACCAGCAGAATAACAACCATTTCATTTCTCTTCATTTTGGAATCTTCAATTATCAGGTAATATTCAGTGACGCTAACCTTTTGCAACAAAAATGTTTTATGATTTTTTATATTTGTAGGTATTGAAATTGTAAAAGGAAGACAAAATCGTTAGGCAGCAACTTATTAAAAGTGAAAAGTACAAGAAGAAGAAAAAGTGCGTTTTACAGTTGATAATATCACACGGAAATTGGAAATAGTGGAATAATAAACTAATATTTCAAAGAGATTCGATTCTGTTGATTCTTAATAAATATATTCAATATATTAATAAAACATGTCTTTTATTGAAGATAAAATTGCTTATAGAAATAAATAAAATTGTATTTAAAAACGAAGGTAAGCAGTTCTAATTATGAAGTAAAAGTTTTACCACAAATGTGTAAGATTTGTCGAAATGAATGAAAAAATGTCAATAAAATCATTCCATATATGAATTCAAATTAGTTAATTTTTTTCATTCTGTAGTATAGTGGTATATAAATATAGGAAAATGTTAACTAATATATGGAATGCATTATTCCTAATTTCTACGAAAATCACATCGTTCAAACAAATAAAAATGTCTTTGGCGCTATACGAAGTTCAACTTTCTTCACAATGAGTTCATTTTAACTTAAAGAAGGGGTCACTTTTTTCTGGGTGGGCGAAATATATATATGGGAGCTTTATCTAAATCTGAACCGATTTCAATAAAATTTGGCACACTTGACTACACTGCTAATTGTACTCCTAGTGCAAAATTTCAATCAAATTGGGGTAAAACTCTGGCTTCTGGGACCGTTTTAGTCCATATCGGGCGAAAGATATATATGGGAGCTATATCTAAATCTGAACCGATTTCAATAAAATTTGGCACACTTGACTATAGTACTAATTGTTCTTTTTGTGCAAAATTTTAAGCAAATTAGGGTAAAAATCTGGCTTCTGCGGCCATATAAGTCCATATCGGGCGAAATATATATATGGGAGCTATATCTAAATTTGAACCGATTTCTTCCAAAATAAATAGGGTTATATTCTGAGCCAAAACACATACTTGTGCCAAATTTGAAGTCGATTGGACTAAAACTGCGACGTAGACTTTGATTACAAAAATGTGTTCACGGACAGACGGACATGGCTATATCGACTCAGGAGCCCACCCTGAGCATTTTTGCCAAAGACACCATGTGTCTATCTCGTCTCCTTCTGGATGTTGCAAACATATGCACTAACTTATAATACCCTGTTTCACAGTGTGGCGCAGGGTATAAAAATGTGTTGCATATTTTACACCTTTTTTTTTGGTTCGATTGAATGAATAAGTACACATTTAAAAGTCATCAACATTTCGAAATTTTATATACACTTTGTGATTGGTCTTCTCAACATTTTCCGGGCTATTATCAAGCGACCCTATATTGCGACAAATCTCTGCCATTGAAATATGTCAAAGTGCCCTCTTGGCCAATTTCAAATGACGAAAAGGCCAATCAATATATTTTTCCTTAAGCTTAAAGTGTCCTTCACATCCACAAAGTTAACACAACAGAGAACAACAAGCCTTATTAAAAAGAGGGAATGTTCAAGTTATCACTTTAGGGATTTCCGTTGTTGGTTTTGCAATTCCTACAATCATTCTCTTTGAAAAAAATGATGGAAGACATCTTTATCTAAGAACAAAAATCCCATAGCATAGACAATTCTCAAGAAATACCCCAACACCCCAAGTAAGCAGCTATCTCAATCCATACACCAACTTATTTATCCTAGTCTTCCTGGGCGAAGTTTTTTATCTTTATCACTCTAATGGTCAGTGTCCTTTCAACAACATTCGTTTGTCCAATGGCATAGACCTTGAGTATGCTCGAACGACATCAATGTGGTGGACCAAAAAGCAAACCATTTCGTAAATAAAACATTTTAATGCCACAAATATTTCACATCGATTAAATGGACAATCCTTTGGGGGTCAGTGCAAGTGGTCCCAGTGCAAGAGCACTTGTAAATATGAAATTTTTGCTCTAGAAAATTAACTTAAATATTTCAGGACTTCTTGCACACAGAAAACAGATTTGTTGTGCCAACCAATTTTTTTGCCAACCGATTTATTTGGTCCCATCTACCATCAGAATATAACCGACAATATTTGTTAGAGCAACCAATTCTTGTCTGGCACAACAATACATACATTGTTTGGATAACTAAAATTTGAGCACATTAACACCCTAATTGGTAATCCCAACCAATAAAATTTCATTCGTTTGTTAAAACAACTAATTATTTTTTCGGACAACCTTATGAAATTAAGAAACCATCCTTTGAATTAAGTTTAATTTATATTTAATTTTATTACATATTAATATTTCTTGTATTGATTATTGAGCTAATAAAAAATCGTCATCTGTAGAACATTTTTGAACTGGAAAAGAAACTTCACAAAATAGATAGTTGCGATGTTTGCAAACCAATCTGCATAATTTTGAGGCCCAAGGAGGTCCTCGGCCTATAAGAATTCTTCTAAACTTGTAATCTTCGATTTCATAAATCTTATTGGAGGGCAGTTCTCAAAATATTTTGCTTTTAAAGCCTGAAAGAAAAAATACCTAACGAAATTTTTGCGTTAATATCCAATTTGACATGATCATGGTGTAATGGTCATTCGGTTTTAATCGCAGAAGTGAAGCCAATGTATCCGAAACACCTACAGAGCTTAGAACTGAATGGAAATGTTTCAGTTGCGGTACTTATAATTACCGGATCGATTTTCAGCGTGATTCTGAACTCAGGTATGGATCATGAAATGTTGTCGTTACATCGGAAGTGTCACATTTGTTGAGATATCCCTAGAGGAAAGAAGGTAAAGAGTGAGGAGTATTAATTTAATTTGATGTTTAAGTTACTTACAACTTAAGAATACAGCTACCCAATTTAAAAATATACAAAAAAACTCTCAGACTTGGTCACTCTGAAAACCGGCACCTACCAAACGTGGACGGTTTTCTAACTGGACACCTGCCAAATGTGGACAAAAGTTAGACGACCGTTTGTGTCTTCCATTCACTGTATATATAACTCACAGCAATCCTTTATGGACATGTTCTCTAAATTCGAGTAAACGTCATCAAAATATTGAATTGCAATTTAAAGAATTTAAAGTTGATAATTAATTAGGCAAAACACAATATATTTGTTGTTATATATGTAGTCCATAGCAACCAATTCCCTTTATAACTATCAAATCAGTTAACACAACCAACTTAGTTGTTAAACAGACCTTCAGTTGGGCATGGAAGCATATTGGCAAAAGAAGTCAGTTAGCACAACGGGGTGTAATAAATTGAAATGGTTGCTTACTTCAATATATAAATAACGACCAATACTTGGTCGTGTGTACCAACTTTCGGTCACACCGCTATTATATTGGTTATATAAACTATCTAACAAAAGAAATAACTAACAATTATTCCACACAATTAAAAATTGTGAGTCTCCACTATCAAATTGTTGTCGTAATCGAATTCCAACCAATCATTTCTCTGGGTGTGGGAAAGTTTCAAAGAACAGTGCATTCATTAGCATTCTAGTTTTGATCTTAAATTTGTATTCAGTAGAAGCAAAATGTTTTGTGGATATATGGGGGGAAATAAGGCTCACTCACACCACTTCTCAGCTATGCAATTTCATGATGAAATATTTAGAAAGACAGTCGATGCATAAATACAACTCATATACGGACCGAATGCATTTTGAATGCCAAGAATGCATTTGGATATTTGAATGTACATATCCGTTAAGTCGCCTACACAAAGGAATGCATATTATAGTGTATTCTGGGGGAAAACTTTGTCTACATCGAGAAAAAGATTGACTCAACAACCATGTAAACCGTATCGAGAACAAATTTCTCGGATATCAAAATATTTTAATTAAAATGAACTTTATAATCGAAACTACTATTTTTATATTAGAATACTTTTTTATCTTCTAATAGTAAAAAGATATAGCAATATTATATCAACACACGAAATTCCAATTCCAACAACAATAACTGTTTCACGTTAACTGCGAAAATTTTATAAATTACCCTTGAGACATTTTCGATCATTATTGACTGCCCAACGGATTAAATTAATCATAATTGTTAAATGATGTCTTCTGCACAGAAAAAAAATTCACCAAAATATTTCCAATTAGAATTTTAATTGAATTTTCAAAAATATACAATTAAAAATTTAATTGATTCAACAAATTTTAAAATTTTTGTTATTTATTTATTTCAGTCTATCGAATAACAAAATTCCTTACAGACTATTTAGAGCCTAAAACTATTTTCGTGCTTATCAATTTTGAATTTCAGGTTTATGGAAATTTTGTTGGGATATGCTTCTCAAAGTTTGCTTGATATAATTTTAAAATTTTGACTAAAGAAATCTAGTTTTCTTACGCACACAAATTTTTTAGTTTGTTACTTTAATTTTTACAATTGTTTTGAAGGACTTATACTACTCAGGAATTGTTATAAACCCAAGAAAACAATTACATCATTCATACTAACAAAATAAGAATTATAACAATGATGGACAATTGTTTCTTATGCCCTAAGGTGGTTGAGGCACTCTAACACACTTTATTGTAATACTGAGCATTCCTACCTATTGCTCTATTGTAAATCACAAAAAACACACACACACTAGTAATGTCTTTGTGAAAATCAGTACACCCAAAAAAAAGTGTACCCACCGTGGAAGAAAATGTAGGTTTATTTTAGAAAATTTTAAGTAAAATAGTTTTCTTATTGCAACATGTTATAAATAAGTTAATACTTTTTGTCAAACTGAAGATTTTTTTAAATAAATAATTTTTTTTCTGTTGTTTAAGAAAATTTCATATGTTGAAAGAAAAAATTAGATTTAAAAATTGTTAAAATGTCTTTAGCGCTGTACGAAGTTCAAGACAGGTACAATTTTAGTAAAATTTACTCATTTTAGAGACGTATGAACTTAATTTAAACAAACTTCTGCTATTTTAGGAAAATATGAACTATTTTATTTTGTAGGAAAATTGTACACTATATTTGTATACAACTTTTTTCATATTTTTAGTTGACATCATTAAAGTTAGCAAAAAATTATTCAAATAAGGAACATTTACTCATATTGTGCAAAATTTAACTAAAATCAACTAATCTTCATGAACTAAAATAAAGTTCAGTTGGCATTAGAGCCCCTTTTTTCTAGGTGTAGGATTATTGTTCTGCTTTCGGAAGTGACGACACATGGCTATATAAAAAATTAATATCTTTGCCACATAAGGGTGTCCCTGTGTATATCCATATACATATATGTTAGACATATTAGAAAATACAACATGGCAGCTAAGATATTGGAATTACTTATTTTTCGTAAAGACAAGAACGAACCCTACGAATCATTTCTGGATAGAGTGTGAGCGCTAGTTGATTCGGTAAATCAGTAATTTAGTTCCAATAAAAGTTTGCTACTTTATGAATTAAGAGTCCAGCAAAAAAAGCGTCGCCAAAAAAGTAATGAAAATGTTCTTTTTGGATCCGGAAGTGGTGCAAAATTGACGCAGAAGCGATGAATTTAACATGGGCTTGTCATACGACGGAAGTCCTCCATTTCAACAGTCGTTGCACTGAATTTCCAACACTTCTTTAGGTGTGATCCGAGTCCAATGTTTTGGATGTAAATTAAAAAATGCTGTGATATTTTGTCAAATAAATACTTTTTATAATTTTTAATGGATTCTAACGCTTCTCGGTAACGTTTGACCTCAAATATTTTCAAAAATTCACAATTTTTTCAGATTGGACTTTTTTTCTACAAAATTTATATGATTTGTACCATTTTAAGAATTCTTACTCTGTTTTTAACGTATTTGAAACAAAAAAAGTTAAAATTACCCATTAAAAGTATGAAAACACAAAGTTATAAAAAATTGAATTAAAATAACTTCCTAGATAGTTAAAATAAAGAACATCATTGGGAGTGCATCTTCTGGAAGTGCTTTTAAAGTTGTGCCTTTGGAAGAACTTCCAAATTTTTTTGCTGGGAGTTTATATCATCGACAATCTGTAGCTTTGTATAATATTAACGAAATGTGTAATTTTAGTTCCTAGATACAATGTACTTTTTCAATTTGATTAATTTTGTGTTTTAGTTTAGCTGACATATTGTTTTAAGCTTTAATTAAACAGTAATGTGGAATTTTTCGTCAACATCAAGTAGTAAAATTCGACAGAAAATTTATATTCACTCTATGTATCCCTCACAGTGTGACCAAATTCTGACATACAGATTTCTTAGACATTGAAATTTCTCTCATGTTGATTTAATCAAAGTTTCAATTTCAACAGAAATGATAATATCATCCACTATTTAAAAATTTAATTGCTCCAGTTAACTTCTTTGTTTCAGTAAAATACGGAAACAATTAATCATTGAAGAATCGAAGCGAAATAGTTGTACAATATATCATGTGTTCATGTGTCAACCCTTTCAGTGAACTCATAAATTTGCAGTTAGTTGTAATTCTGCCGATTGAGCACTAAAAAGTTTGCTGCATCCAAAAACTGCAAAGTTCTTTCACCTTTCCCACTGTTCGTTATTCATCCTTACTGCAACGTTGCCACTTCAAAAGACAACACAAGAACCCTCAAGCTCTCAACATCTTCCAATCGTACTGTAAGAAACGAAAACGAATCACATCACGTACAATGCGCCAGGTACACCCCTCACAAACGGTTGCTTGCCAAAGGCATCATCACCATCACAAATGCATCATCTCTCTCCCAGTCATACGAAGATGTTAACAACAAATTTAGTCTTTAAGGGGAACTAGGACTTACTACGAGTAACAACTGATCACCGTGCGATGTTTTTATCTACACTATTCGTCTATCTAACGGCCTTGCACTCGTACGGGGTAACACGAAAACATTAGTGAGTGCATTGGTATCCAAAGGGCATGAGAGAAGACAAACGAAAATCCCTGATACCTGTGTGCATACAGCCATAGCAAACATTGGCACACTCATGCATTGTCACAATAGCGTGCCTTCTCTTCTAGGGCACATCGTTTGTTTGTTGTCATTGGCGCTATTGTTGCTGTCTTCTATTTTAGTGGCACTGGCGGCGTCAGCGACAACGACTCTCGTTTGAATAGAATGACTTTGTCATTTGATGATGTGTGTGCTCGACTCGTGCTATCTTAATTCGTTCGTTCCGTTCGGATATGACTTCCCCAATGTGAATAACAAATGTTGCAAGATGTGTTTCCCCCATTTCAAGTGATGTGCACTTCTCTTTATATGAATGGATGTGTGTGTGTTCATGTGTGTCACATTGAGTGTCTGTGGGGTAATGCAACACTATGGGCCATAAGTATTGACACTTGTTGTTGGTGCTGAGCACATGAGAACGTTATTGTTTATTTTAGTTTTTTTTTTTTTGGCTTTGTCTAAATTTATTACAAAGTCATTAAACAACAATCTTTGAGGAAGTACAACTAACAAACCACTAATCCACCACTTGAACACTCACGCTAGCATAGAAAATACTTAAGGTGGGAAAACATCTTAAGAATTAAGGCGCCTCGACTTGAGTTAGTAGTAGTATATGAAGCATATTTCATAGCTAAATGTTCGCGTCTCACCGCAGAATCTGTAATTCTACTTATCGATGCAAGATACGTTTTTTCTTTAACTGAAAGCAATGAAAAGATTTCTATAGGAACTTTGGTTAAGCTACACTTGTAGTTTAGTCAATGCATGGTTTAGGTTTTAAAAACAATCACAGAAAAGAAGTGAACTCTTCAAATTTTTACTGTATGAAATGCTCCAATTAGTAATAAATATTTACTGCTGCGATTATTTATGGCACTGTACCACTTTGAATTTTATGTTTTTCGATAAATTAGTCACAATAAATTGCTATTGTGCAGCGAAGAAGCGTATCTTTGTCAAAATAAAATCTGGCAACATCGGCGCGACTTGCACTGATGAGATGTTCTGTATAGAACACCAGTGCAACGATTTTCTGGATAGCCCAAAGAAATGTCGCATCAAGTGATAAAAGAAAACAACCCTAATGTAGGACTAAACTAGTATTTCGGTGATATTTGAAATCATTTAATGTAAAGTGACCGTAAATCATTTATTTATAGGAAATGGTGAAAAATATGCTCCTATAGCGCTGATATATAGTCATTGTACATTCAAATAAATCACAAACATATGTATTTCAACTAGGGTTGCCAGATTTTGAAGAGGCAAAAAGAGCACATTCAGCTTATAAAAAGAACATATACAAAAAAAAAAGAGCACACTTTTTCAAATAAAGTAAAAAAACATTTAATTCCAATTTATTAAAATATAATTCATTTAAACATAACAAAAAGGTTAATAAAAAACATAAAATAACCCACTTTCAAGCTAATTTTCTTACAATACTTTGTAAGTCTATATTTAGAACATAATAGAAAGTGAAGAAGCAGCGTCAGAGTGCTCTTCTTCGACTCTGATATATAAAGTAACACACTATTTAATTAAAAAATAACGGCGTAGAAAAATTTCGTAGTTTGACATTTACGTATGTTTAGTTTACTTTTATCATTTATTGAATCGCGTTGGAGTAATATTTGTTGTGATGCATAAAAAGAGCACAAAAAGAGTACTTACCTAAAAATAGAGCACTTTTGCGTGCTCTTTTGACCTATCTTGTTTTAAGAGCACATTTTGTAAAAAAGAGCACATGTGCTCTTTAAAAGAGCACGTCTGGCATCCCTAATTTCAACACAATTATATTTAAAACAAACAAATGTGTAGAAACTGGAATTAACTATTTGGGGCCTTAAACGAAGATATGTTTAGGGTGAAACATAATATGTTTGCACAGTACAAACAATTTTGTGTTCGAACAAATTCTGAAAATATGTATGCTTGAAGCAGAATATATTTGGGTGTATATGTTACAGAGGCGATTTTTTAGGGTGTGTATGAAAAAATTTCATAAGGAGCTATGTCGAAATTTGAACCGATATGGCTGATTGTATACAATACATATTTTCAAATATATATGTATCTTATTCATGTACATATTCCAATAAATGAATTCGAATTTGAATAAGAGATCGAGATTCCAGGCTGATGGTCTCATAAACGATAGAAAAATTTTGAATATTTTCTATGTATTTTCCTCCAAGTATGCTCCCTCATTTCTGTGACTGTAAATAAATCATGTGTGTTGCATGCAACACATATCACTGCGCCTTGACAGTGTACTTGAGGATGGTTGTCTAGCGGTAAATGTCTATGTCGTCTTCTGGGTTAAGTTTTTTAATGGCTTGGTTCATTGGGCGATGTGACGATTCGTCGTTCGTTTGTTTATCTCTTTTGTGCGCTCTCCACTCTCTCTTGTATTTGTTTGGCCAAGTTGTTGTGGTTTTGACTAAATTGGCAACTTTTCGGCTATTGTTGATGGTGGCGTTGTTACCTTCGATTGCGTTCAAAATACATCCGCAAAGTATGTCAGTGATGGGTGTGCTATCACAAAAATGTACCAATGTGGAGACAAATGCAAAAACATCGAGTTTGAGAGTTTAATTTGTGGTTTAACTTGGATTAAAATGTAGAATGGAATAATTTGAGGAATTAATAAAATAACACAACATACATAGTTTAATGATAAAAGCTCTTGTGATTAGTAATTTCCGGCATATTACAGAGTAGTTGACATTAAGTGCTACCAAATAAACCAACAACTCTTTTATGTAAAAAAACATTTTTTATAGATTCAAAATTTTGAATTTTTCAAGTGCCAAATTTTATTCATATATTCAAATCATATTCCAAAAGGAAACTTTTTAATGCTCATAAATAAAATGCAAATTTTATCCATGAGAAATATGAAAATATAAGCGAAATATGTAAAATATAAAATACAGTATTCTAAGCGTAATCTTTCAATCACAAACCATTTCTCTATTGGTCCATGACATTCTCGACATAGCACAGTGGTCGATCCCTTTGGCCAAAAATAAAAAATCAAAGTTAGAAATTTTTCAAAAAGTGTGGCATCACTGTTTCTTATGCAAACAAGGTTTTACAATGTGCATTTGTTTTTGTTTTATTCCATCTGTACTCTTTAAGAACGGCTTCAAAAGAGAGAGCAAGTAAGCAGTTGGTTTTCGAAGTGTAAAAAGTATAAAATTAAGTGCACTTTTAAATAAATAAAACAAAAGAAAGAAAAATTATATCGAAATAAATCGAAATGAATATTGAACTAAATGGTATTAACTATATTTTAAAATAAAAAAAAATTATAAAACTTGATTTAAATTTGTTATAAATTCATTTTTTGTCAGTCTTATTGTTTCGTGTTCGTTCGTTCTTATATATAAATTTTATGTAGAGTTTTAGTTGTGTTCCCCCCTTGAAGTCTCCAATGGGATTTTTTGTGGTTTATTAGTTAATATTTCAAGATTCCAAATTGATAAAAATCAGCTGCTTTCTTTTGCCCCCTTTGTGTTATCTCCCTAATACCTAAGTGGTCATGTTTCTTTATATCCAAATATGAATTTTTGTGTGGTGTTTGTTAACACTAGTTTACACTGAAAATGTATATTTGATGACTTTTCTTGTGTATTTTGATCTGCTGAATTTGAGATATCCCGTTATTTTTAGTTTTTCTGACTTTTTTCGCTAAACAAATTATACCTCGAGCTAGAAATGTCCGATTATATCGTTGTTTGTACTTGAATGCAAGGTATTGAGATGTCGAACAAACGAGTATAGTAAGATCTATGATAAGTTAAGTGGTTCAAAATATATCGATGAAAATAGTCGAAAACAATCTTGTTATTACAACTTGTTTTACACCTTCATGAAAATCGGATAAAAACTACTGCCCTTGAAGTAAAATCGTGAGATCGGTCTATACTTGGGCTATACCAACACATGGGCTGATTCACCTCATTTCCATTACATCTATTTTTACATCTTAAAATAATTCTAGATTTTAAATTTAGGCAAATCGGATAGAAAGTACGTTTTCTAGAAGCCCAAAAAATAAAATCGGAAGATCGGTATATAGGGGCTATACCAACACAAGAACCTATAACCATCATTTTCTTCACACCTACACCCTCAAAAAAAAATCGCTTCTTTAACATATGTTCCAAACATATTTTGCAGGAAGCATATATATTATTGGATACTGCCGAAACATTAATATGTTTGTTTTATGTGAACATATTATATGTTTGGAAGCATTTTGAGCCCAAAAATATTGTATGCTTGGAAGAATTTTTCCCAAAGACGATTGTGCTCATTCCCTAACATACTCGTTATTTTCACTTCCACGAAATATTTTAATTCTTGGCACCTTTTTCTGTAATACAAATAATGTTGAAGAAATTATTCACTTTTATAAATTTTTTAAATTTTACCTCCCGTCTGCACGGAGAATCGAACCGAAGACCATACAGTTTGTAAGCCAACACACTATCCACTGGGCTACGTAACTGTTATAGTCACCAGCAAATAATTATCGTTATAAGTTACATTTATATAGCATAGTTTGCAGCGCCCACGAGCCCATGCAAACATAACATTATTTAACAGAAACATACATTTGTTTGCCACGTGGAGCAGTGGTTAGCATGTCTGCCTTGCATGCAAAGGGTCGTGGGTTCAATCCCTGCTCAGACCGAACACTTTTTTTAATTTAACTTTAAAACTTTGCAATGTGGGTTATTAAAGATTTATAGTCAGTAACAGTGCTTGATATAAACGAAACTGACTGATTTTTGGATAAAATATTATTTTTTTAAAGCAAAAATAACAATTTTGTAACAAAAAACTGTTTTTGGTATTCAAAAACTCTAACAAAAGAAGAACGTGGAGTCGAGTATAAACATACATAAGTAATTTTATAATATAAACATAAATTTATTTAGGCGTGAACAATTTTTTACTAGCATTTAACACCATCGCTCTAAAATGCCTTTTATTTTTCGTTAATAATTCATTTTAAAGAAAATAAACTTTTTAAATTGTTTTAGCTGCAAAACTCGAACTTAATGCCCGCTTTTATATTTGAAGGTGTCCGTCAACTCCTCGTGGACTACTTATTAATAAAGAAGAACTAAACTTTGTTTTTATATATTTTACTGTGTAATTTTTCACTATTTCCTCCTTATTTTATTTTACTATCCCAACTCTAAAAAGAGTATAGTGCCCTTTCGTTATTTTTATGAAGACCCCTGATTTCTTTTAACGAACCAAGAAAAAAGTGTGCCCATAATGCCAAAATGATAAACAAAACACATGTCCACACATACATAAAATGCTGCTCTCAAGGCGAAAACATATGCTGTTTGTTTTTCAAATGTCTATTCTCTTGGTTCCGAATGTCCATTCTCTTTATTCAAATTAAATAATATTTAGACTTAAGCATATCAAATTTTTGGCCTTATCATAAAACAGTTTTCTGAAACAACATACAACATTCTTTCGCTGTGTTATGTTGATATCTTTTGTCAACTCTCCCGGTTCCCATCTCTATTTCTTTCTCTATACTCTCTCTGTCGCTTTGAATAAAATATCACAACATATGCATGTTTAGTCGAAATTTGTAAATTTATATATGTTTGCATTCACACATATGATTTTTATGAAACATTCATGCCCCAAACATAATATATTCTAACATATTAACATAGATGTCCCAAACATTTAGTGTTAGTTTAGGAACATTACATGTTTGCACTTAAATATATTGTGTTTTAAAATTGTACCCGAAACACATTTTGTTTATATCGGAACATATGAAAAACATATTTTTCTAAGAGTGTATTTATGGTCCTAAAATACCTCTGTATTTCAAGTTTAAGGCAAATCGGATAGAAAATACGGTTTCTAGAAGTCCAAGAAGTAAAATCGGGATATCGGTCTATATAATCTAGAAGTATTTTAGGACCGCAAATAGGATTGCCAAAAATTGTTTCTATCGGTCCATGTATTTATATAGCCCCCAATATAAATACATGGACCGATAGAAACAATTTTTGGCAATCCTATTTGCGGTCCTAAAATACTTCTAGATTTCCAATTTCAGGGAAATCGGATAGAAACTATGGTTCCTAGAAGCTCAAGAAGTAAAATTAGGAGATCGGTCTATATGGGGGCTATACCAAAACATGGACCGATACACACCATTTTTACCACACCTACGTATGGTCCTAATATACCTTTAGATTTCAATTTTCAGGCAAATCGGATAGAAAATACAGTTTCTAGAAGCCCAAAAAGTAAAATCGGGAGATCGGTCTATATGGGGGCTGTACCAAAACGTCATCAATCAATCCCATTTTATCATTAAATAGTCCTGATATAATTATAAAGCCGTGACCGAAGTTTCACGATGATACCTATACTGGAAGTATTTTTGGCCGCTAACTCCATATACCACCGACCACAGTGCATAGGTGGCGTATACGTTATGTGTTATGAGTGCGTTACTAATCCGTATCCAAGTAAATGCTTATTGATATTCATTCTTCTACTCATCTATGATTTTGCTATTTTGTGAGTGCAGTTGTAGATTTTAACTACCTCTGTAATAAATTACGAATTGAATCACAAAGTCACACATCATCAAATCATGTACGAAATAAGCTTAGGTAGACAAATCTGTTTCCCTCCCATACCCTTCGAAGGATAAACAACAAAAAAAACTTGCAAATATTTTAAGGGCATAACAAAATATTTACACACTTCGTTAATATTGAAAAATCATGAAAGAAAATTTGCCAAAAGAACAAAAATATAAAGCCTGAGGAAAAGTGAGATAAGTACGGTATTTGTCACTCCTAGCAATGGCCCCATTACCGTGAATATGAAAAACATTCTCAGTTCTAATCTCCTTGTTATACTCTCCCCCTCGAACCTCTCTTTTAGCCTCTTTACTTAATAGCCACCAAGTATGATATGACGAAGCAATAATTTACATAGGCATTAGCAATGTCTTTGTACATTCACAACACATACATACATGCACACATTAAAGTGAGCTGTCGAAGAGAATATTACGTATGGTTCGGACGTATGGCTTGATACCGCACATAGACACATACACAAAGAACGTATTTCAATTGATGTTCGTCGTCAGCATATGTATGTGAGGGGGATTTAAGTGTTTTTCATTTGATTTTTATCTCTCTCGACAAATACTTGACGATTAATCATAATTTTTGGTGACAAATTCAATGTTTCCTTGACTGCAGATGAAAACAAAGGGAAAACATGGTCATGTATATCACATGCAGCAAAACAAGTCATAGGACACACATCTATACGTGACACATATACATGAGCACATGGGCATATGTAATTACCCTAATAAATACGCTTTTTATTAATGGTTCTTGATGCACTTCAATCAAATGTGTCCAATGGATCGAAAACCACACTAAACATCCCCATTAACCACAGTAAACTTCCCATTAACGACACCATTTTTAATTTCAGGTATGACTACTAATGGATAGACACTGTAGGAAATAATTTTAACTTTGTGACATTGAATGTCCTAGATTGAATACTGAGTCATACTATGTCATATGTTAGTAACATTGCCTTTGCATATTACAGTATTCAAACACTATCTAGCGCCCCATTGTGAATCATTCATGTATTTATCAATTTCGTTGAGGACGACTTTTCAAATTTGAGACCAAAAGGATTCACACAATGAGGACATATTAATGTCGCAAAAATATTGTTTTTTCACCAAAAAACATACATGCTTGCCGAAATCGGATTTAATAATTTCCAAGATAATAACATGTTTGTAAAAAACATATGACATAATCCTAGTCCTGTTGTGAAGGGTTATTAAAAAAGTATCTTTATGTCAAGTTTTAAGCATATTTTATACTTAATGAACCTGTTTGATATTTGAAGGATATCATTGATACATATTTGTTGACATGTACATTTCAATCGCGTTGGCTTTGTACTTTTGAGAAACGTTCAGCTACAATGGGTGCTGTAGCAATACATGTAACCCCAAAATATCTACCACGTTGTATCAAATGAAAACAAAAAACATCTTGTATTCGTAAACCGCCAAATGAAGATGCCCCACATTTCTGAAAAACTTCAAAACTTTCGCGTGAGAGATATCCTGCACCTAACAATGGGTCTGAGAAAGCTGCAGTTGCAATGGGTACCGCATTTGGTTCCTCCTGGTGAGACCATTTCAGAGCAGTGTATGTCACCGTCTGTGAGCAATACTGGGACGTTTTCATCATTTCATAACGTTTGACAAAAAATAATTCATATTTTTTTGAATAGTGTTCTCAAAAATTTCCAATGATGAAATTCACAAATTGTATGCACAAATTTCATAAATTAGAAATTACAAGTTTTGATTTTGTTTGTCTAGTATTGTATGTATGCTTGTATTGTATACATATAAGAGTACACTGGTAGAAAAATGCTTCGTACTATTAACGAACGGGCTTCGTTGATTATTTTTCGTTAATATAAGTAAATTTTTCGTTATAAGAACGAAAGTGATCGTTAATTCAATGAAATCAATCGTAAAAAGACAATTTTGTGTTTTCGTTTTTCGTTATATTAATGAAATACGTTTCGTTAATATTACGAATATAAACTTTGTATTTTTTTCGAGAATTAGAATAAAAATGTTTGCAAAGATGGAATTATTATAATCATTTGCAAATCCCAGCAAAAAAAATTTGGAAGTTCTTCTCAAGGCACAACTTTAAAAGAACTTCCAAAAATGCTCCTTCAAGGATGTTCTTTATTTTAAATGCACAGGAAGTTAATTTGAGTCAATTTCTTTATAACTGGCTTTTTTCATATTTTTAATGGGAAATTTTTTTTGTTTGTGTTTCAAATAGGTTAAAAACAGATTAAGAATTAATAAAATGTTAAAAATTATTTAAATTTAGCCGAAAAAAATGCTAAATCCTTTGTAGAAAAATATCGAATTTTTGAAAATATTTGATCACAAAAGTTCCAGACAAGCGTTATAATGCATTAAAAATTATAAAAAAAAAAATTTTTAAATTATTTATTTGTCAAAATATCACACAATTTCTTAATTCACATCCAAAACATTGAATTCGCCCCACACCTTAAGAAGTGATGCAAATTCAGTGCGGCGGCTGTTGAAATGGTGGACATCCATCGTATGACAAGCCCATGTTAAATTCATCGCTTCTGCGTCAATTTGGCACCACTTCCGGATCCAAAAAGAACATTTTCATTGCTATTTTGGCGACGCTTTTTTTGCTGGGATAGAGAGAAACTTTTGGAAAGTTTTAGCCCTTAAAAAACAGTCCTTTTATATACTACCAAACTGGAATTGAAAATTTCATTTATAAAACGAATGTGGTCGTTAATATAACTTAATAAATTGGTATCTTTCGTCATATTAATGAAATATGTTCGTTAATAGTACAAATGGGACTTTGAGTATTTCTGCCTCTCTATACTCTCTCTAATACGTCTCTCCATACTCTCTCTAATAAGTATGTGGCGTCTTTGTAATGTGTACATACACATGTATACATGACAATAAGCACATGTTTCCGTGTGCATCTTGAAACGGTAAAAAGTTCATCTGAAATGAAAATAGTTAATTTTTTCATATTCACAAGAAATTTGGTGTAAATTTTTGGAAGTAAACTTTCAGATGAAAACGTGTAACAATTACCGGGATTAACTTTAGTGGCAAAGAAATTGGAGAAATTGTATTATTTCCTACTGTATATAAATTATATTTCTAAGATCTTAACAAAAAATAATACACTACCAATGACTACACTCAAATACATTAATGGGTTAGGTTTCATTAGTATAACGTTTGTGTTCATTAATACAACGTTCGTCTTTCATTCAGACAATGAATGATTTTCATTCATACAACGTATAAGCTGCATCCATTCAATGAATAAGTTTCATTCATACAACGAATAATTTTCGTTAATACAACGAAAAGGCTACGTTATAGCAACGCAATTATTCGTTAATACTACGAAATGTATTCCATAAATGGTTTCGTAAATATAACGTAAAATTACGTTGTTATAACGAAATGCTACGTTGGCTGACTTTTAATGAAGAATTTCGTTAATACAACGTAGGAATTCATCGTATTAACGAAACCTTTTCTACCAGTGTAGCACCATATTGTGGCTCCCTCACGCTAAGAGAAACGCAGTATTTTTGCTTATATTATTTCAGCAAAAAAAGCGTCGCCAAAAGAGTAGTGAAAATGTGCTTTTTAGATCCAGAAGTGGTGCAAAATTGGCGCAGAAGCGATAAATTTAATATGGGCTTGTCATAGGGCGGATGTGATGAGAATTCAGTATTTAGGATGTAAATTAAAAAAAAAATGTTATATTTTGCCAAACAAATAATTGTTTATATTTGTTATTATTTTTAATGCATTCTATCGTTTGTTCGAAAAGTTTGACCTCAAATATTTAAAAAAATCGCATTTCTTTCTAGAATGGTTTTAGCATTTTTATCGACAAATTTTAAAATATTTTTTTTCCATTTTATTAATTCTTACTCTATTTTTAATCTATTTTAAACAAAAAAAATAAATTACTCATTGAAAATATGAAAACAGCGAGCTATAAAAAATTTAATTAAAACAACTTCCTGTGTAGTTAAAATAAATAACATCATTGGGAGCACATTTTTGGAAGTCCTTTTAAAGTTGTCCTAGGATGTAAAGTTTCATGCATTGGCATGTTTTTTTTTTGCACAGAGGCCATTCTGGAGGCCCAATTTTCGAAGACTTTTCAAGCATTTGAGGGCGTATTTCAGCAATGACACATTGAATATTGTTTTCCAAAGCGTCAATCGTTGCTGGTGTATCCACCTAAACCCATGACTTCAGGTATCGCCACAAAATATAATCGAGTGGCGTCAAATCACACGAACGCAGAGGCCAATTCACCGGTCCATTTCTCGAAGTAATGTTATCGTTAACATGTTCTTTCAATAAGTCCATTGTTTCGCCTGCAGTATGACAATAACATCATCCTGTTGAAACCATATTTTGTATACATCTATATGTTGAAGTTTTGGCAACAAAAATTAATTGATCATGATTCTGTATTGATTTCATGATGATTTCCCAAACGTCACTTTAACTGTCACAACAGCTTCAGACAACAGAGTAATTCATAATAAAAAAAAAAACTCATAAAAAACACCCTCTACAAATTTATGTACAATTTCACATTTAATTTTTTTTTGTTTTTTTTTTGTACATACTTCCACTATTTTCTTGAATTTCCAATTCCGCATCCACTACCTCGAGAAAGATATAAATTTACAGATCTGTATAAAAAATAATTATTGGGTTCATTCCATGCTATATTAATTTTGCCAAATGTTTCTATATACCAATAGGAAAAGATCTGCATAGGTTTCCATTTTGTTTTTCACCACTAAATTATGCGGTTGCGTGTTGAACTAATTATTTATTTTGATTTCTATTTAAAAAAATAAAATAAAATAAAATAAAATAAAATAAAATAATGACTATTAAACTTAATTAATTTAATTTTTTTAATTTAATTTGAATTCAATTGAATATTATTTTTTTATTTATTTGTCATATTCTTACGTTTGCAAACAGACATTTTTTGACCATGATCTTATTCGATTACGTCTCTTCAAAAGATTTTCTTATATGCACCAGTCCAAAGTACATAGGAAAAGTGAAATGAATACATAGCGAACATATTGGAATAACCAAGAAGCTATGAACCAATTGCTATCCACTTAAAATGAAACGAATTCCTCTATTTAGAAAAAAATAAATAAAGAATTGCGAATAATATGTCACTATTTGAAGAAACGATGAATTTAGGAAGCGATATTTTTAAGGGTGATAACATCTTTGGCACCTGTTGAACTCAATATAATTGGAAGATGTCAACAAATCTGGATACAATGGTCAAAAGAGCGAATAGCCAAATATTTACCAACAAATACAACGATGACATTATGCCGTCAGCAAAGTGTCCACGTCACATAGATATCTAACAGGGCAGATGGCTGGATGAAAATCAAATGGCAAAAAAAATTATTTCCAACTCTGAAAAATCGTCTCCTTGATAATGCATTGCACACTCCCATTGTATGGTGAGGGCATTTGGGTTTGTGAAATTTCGCTGCTCTCCTGCCAGTTTCAATTCAATCCCCCAAGCAAGAGCAGCAATTTCAATTTAAATCGCGGGAGATATCAACAAACCGCATATGTTACCAAAATCATAGGAGACAAACGCCGAGATCTTCTAAAAATACTTGTGGTTCAGGCAAAAAATAGACTACAACACAGCACAGCCACAGCGAAACAGCGACGACATCATCACGCAAAGAGGGAGTAACGACGACGAAAAACTAAAATGACATAACAGCCAAAATAGAATATTGTTGTGTCGGTTATCTTTAACGAGAAAACATTGAAATATTTTCCTCTGTGCGTCCATTGCACAGTGGGTGACAATACATGTGCAATACATTGCTCTCATGACTTCGACAACAATTTTTCTCATATTAGTGTGCTTGTGATTATTGTTAAAATGATGAGGCCCTTCTCTAAATTTATTATTTTTTTTTCGAAAAATTATACAATCCTATCTGCATGTTTCTTGCTGCAAGAAGTCAAGAAGTTCACCCTGTCCCGGTTACCAAAAAATTACATGTATGAAATTTCCATTCCCTGAAATTTTTGGGTGACACAGTTCAGCTTGTCTCATTAGAAAATGTGGAGGAAAAAAAAGTGTTCCCCTCTCCATTAAGAAACAAAAACCCTCACAGTCTATATTCAGAAAGCAAAAACGTAGAGAAGAAAGACGATCACCCCAAACATGTTTCAAGAGCAAAATGTTATTTTTTAGACGGAGAAAATGGAAGTTTTTTGTCCCAAATATGTTGTTTTCTCGCCAAAAATATACATGGTTGCGGAAATCAGATACATAATTTCTGAAAAAAAAACACGGTTGCGACGAACATATTACATTTTTCCCTGTCCAAAAGTAATATTTTTCTCTTAATGCTCATGTTTTGAGTCAACATCTAGACTCAAAACATGAGCAAGGAAAGGTCCGATTAAGCCCATGCACGGCGGACACATTGATCATTATACCACGGTGACAGTGATTTTATTCAAGTGGAAGCAAACGCTTCCAAGTGGAAGCAAACACCTCCACTGTGCAACAGCAAGACTTTTAGGAGACATTCAAATTCCAAAGAACAAAAAAAAGAACACACCCAGTGATTTGTATGTGCGTGTGTGTGTGTTAATGTGTAACGACCCATCTAAGAATGTAAAAGTAAAGCTAAATTTTAGTGCGTTTATCCAGTTCAAAGGGACAATGTGTAACACAGGTGCCTCCAAAAGTTAAGTGAACTCTAATGGAAATATTACACATGCCTTCTCCCCCGCCTCTTACATACATACCCATACATGCTAACAATAACACTAACAAACTCACACTCCACAATACACCAGCAAATTGATTTAAATGTGGGTTATAGCAACGCCATCATTGATCACCACACCACCCAACAGCAATCGGAAAAGTGGCATTAACGAGTCATTTGCGTCACACTTTTAAAATAATGTCGACTTTCTTCCTTGCTCGAAATCGAAAGGAATCGCCAAGAAGTCATTGTAGCCTTGCACTGCAGCACAGTAATCCCCCCATTATATGACGGGAAGAGTAATAAATGATTTGATGCCGACAAACATAATCGTGTCAGCAGGCGTTTAAATGCGTATTTGTGCACATTTCCCTACTCCGGATAACGAATACGATGTGGGTGACCTTAAATTGTGGCACTATTACAACTAAAATAGATCATTTGCTCATTTTTTGAATGGTAGAAGTTGGTCGAGAAATTTTCAATGAACGGCAAATAGCAAGAGAAAGAAAAACATTGGAATCGGTAAACTATCACACGATTCAATGTATCTCCCAATGACAAGCAATGAAGAAGCTACATTCAAATGGTTATGCATCCATTTAATAAGTTACAACTACACATAAATTTGGGGAATCTGGACTTTAAGAAATATTTCCGAATATGACTCAAATATGTGTTCCATCACGGCATGAAACAAAACAAGTATATACGGCCGTAAGTTCGGCCAGGCCGAATCTTATGTACCCTCCACCATGGATTGCGTAGAAACTTCTACGAAAGACTGTCATCCACAAATGTCAACTCACTCGGATGAAATTTGCTCCTCCAAGAGGCTCCAAAACCAAATCTCGGGATCGGTTTATATGGGGGCTATAAATGATTATGGACTGATATGGACCACTTTTGTCATGGTTGCTAAATATCATATACTACCAACACGTACCAAATTTCAACCAGATCGGATGAATTTTGCTTCTCCAAAAGGCACCGGAGCTATATATAATTATGGACCGATATGGACCAATGCATGGATGTTAGAGACCATATACTAACACCATGTACCAAATTTCAGCCGGATCGGATGAAATTTGCTTCTCTTAGAGCAATCGCAAGCCAAATTTGGGGGTCCGCTTATATGGGGCCTATACGTAAAAGTGGACCGATATGGCCCATTTGCAATACCATCCGACCTACGTCAATAACAACTACTTGTGCCAAGTTTCAAGTCGATAGCTAGTTTCGTTCGGAAGTTAGCGTGATTTCAACAAACGGACGGACATGCTCAGATCGACTCAGAATTTCACCACGACCCAGAATATATATACTTTATGGGGTCTTAGATCAATATTTCGATGTGTTACAAACGGAATGACAAAGTTAATATACCCGCATCCTACGGTGGAGGGTATAATTAAAAACTTACACACGACAATAAACAGAGAGTTAAGAGTGGAGTGTATAATCGCTTCTCCTTCGTGACTATCCGTGTGCCATATGGGAATTTCGATTAATAAAATGTTAATCATGATCTCATCTCCAGCTTCAACAATCTCTACCAGTGTAAAAATTGTGGGATCTGATTAGATATCAAAATTGGTCACTTTATATTTAAACAGATATACCCAGATATGGTGATATAGATTTAGATATAATTAGATAAAATTCCATATATGATGAGATCTAACGTCAGATCTAACTATATATAGGGATAGATATAATTATATCTAAGACATTAGATACAGGCCAATATTGAGATCATATCAGATCCATAGTAATCAGATATGAGTAGATCTTACCACACCGAAAAAAAGTGAACTGTTTTATAGGAAGAATGAACTACCACGCACGAAAATTGAACTAAATTTTACTCCACATTTTGAGATTTCCACAAAGCGTTGTTAAAACCAGGAAATTTTAATGCACTGTTGTACTTTTTAACTGCAGTTCACGAAATTACATTATCTCATAGAAAAAAAATAACTAAAAGTAAAGAAGAAAATCATTGGCGCCAAATCATGACCATTTTAACCATCGTACGAAAATCATCTTTTGCTTTAGTTCATATTGAACTTATGTGTACGGTCATTGAACTTAAAAAAAAGTAAGATTTTATTAAGCTGTGGAAAATTTCGATAAAAATAATAAAATTTAACTACAAGCAACTAAATGTTTTCCAATAAAAATAAGTTAAATTTAGCGTTAGCTTAACTACCGAAATTTTTTTTCTGTGCATATCTAATGGTAGCAAATTGGATCTCTCAATTTTTACTAGGGTTCTCACAAAAATGAAGCATTGCTTCAGGACGAAATTTTAAAAAATCCCACGCTGAAAAAAGCTGCCCGGTTCCGAAGATTTTGTCTTTATTTTAAAAGTTTTAGCATTGATTCCGAGCCAAAGAAACGAAAAATACAAGTAAGGATACTTTTAAGATACAATTCTGTTTTAAATTTGGGTTTTGTGTATTTGACTCTAGGAAGCAAATTTTAATTTTTCGCATTTTCAGCTTTTTTCTTCATATGCCATGTTTTAAGTAAAAAACCTCTTTAAAATAAAGTTTTGAAAAACATGTCCTATATTTGAACGAATATTTGCTTTGTCGTCAAGATGCAAAAAAGACAACAACAAATTTAAAGACAATTTCATTAATTTTAAAGAATTTTTCTGAATTATTAAATTCAAGTTGACCTTAGCCCAAAAATTTTTTCTTTCATGGTATGATGCCCATTTTTAAGTCAAATCACTTAATTATAAGGACATTCCGACTTCATTGAAAATTTTATCGACTTTTGGACAAGGAAAAAACTTTATATTAGAGAAATGCGTCTTATATGCTAAGCAAAATTTCCATTCATATTTTGAAGACATGAAATCTTTGACCTCACGACAATATTTTTTTCAGTGCATATATATTTTCTCACAAGGAATTTTCTTCACACACGGGCGAAAATTTCAAATGTATGGAAATTGTAAAAACGACTCATTGTAAAGAGATTTTTCCATCACAAACAAAATTTGAAGAAAAAACTACTTTCGTTCGTTAAAATTACATCAGAGAAAATTGTTTTTCCAGGCTAGCAAAAATATTCGTGTTTTGCAATGCTATGATAGAACCCATGGCGCTCTGTGTTCCAATCTGCCATGACAACTAATGCAGCAATATTGCTCATTTGACATTACGAATACGTCAGAATCCATATAATATGGGCACCTGGACATGCCGGAATAAGAGAAAACACATAAACAAATGAACTGGCGTTAAGAGCTAGGGCACAAAGAGAAATGAACTAGGGAAGGTCATCGAAAATCCTATGAGATGATCCAAACAATAAGAGAGTGAGTGACACGAAGTTGTCACGTCAGTCGTCAACAAAGTTCAAACCAACTCTCGTGATTATGCATAAATGGGATTAAAACAATTATGTGCATGAGCCTAAGTGAAAACTAAATTAGGTTCGTGAATGTGCGTGAATAAAATTTATGCAAAATTTTGTTTACCAACAATCACGCTCACGATGACGTTATAATTCTTGCTCATATGCTAATCACGCTTGTTATCTGAATAATTTAATCTGGCTGGCGACCATATTTTTTATTTTTGCTCATTCCTAGTTTCAAAATGCCTTGAATTTCTCGTCAGTCGTGTATCGTGCGTGAGTCTTTAAAATTTGCGAATGAACGAATCCCTCGTGAATCTACAGAGAACTATTGAAAGAGAGTAGGACGACAGTTATGAGAGCCGAGATAATCATGATCGAGCACCTAGGTAAACCTCTGCTGAATAGGAGCCGTGTGGATGTTGGTTGTGTAAATATAACCATAGCGATGGACGAACATTTGTTTACGTGACGACGGAATACCGTGACGGCTAACGGCGTGTCGCCAAATTACAATATATTCTAATTCCTTGGCGGAAAATGGTATAGTGTTGTGGTCTATTAGCTATTTTGTCATAATTACCTGTGATATTGGTTGCCTGATGTTACGACACGATTACACTATCTTGTGCATTGTCAGATTCTACCTTTAGAAAGTTTTGTTACACTCAGAAATTAATCAGCATATTATTTTCGGAAAACTTGAATTTTTTCTTGCACTTCGAAAACCAACTCAAACTCAATTTTTGGATATAACCTAACAGGCTTTTTAGAAATTTCAACATTTGGTTACATCAAAATGTGACTTTTGGACCCCTTTCTAATTTGTAGAAACGTTTAGGGGCGAGCCCTTTTGACTTTTTTGTGTGTAAAAAACCTACGAATAAATATTGAACACCATCCCTGCAAAACATACTTCAGCAGTAAGAGTTTAGTTGCGCTTTTTGGTATACAATAAAGTAGGCAGTGCATCCACACTGTATGAATCGGTGGCAATAACGTAAACGAGTAATCAAACAAGATTATGATCATTCGTTTACGTTATTGTATCCAATTCATGTAGTATAGATGCATGAACGGTAGTGCTGTTTTCCTTCACGACAACAAAGCTATACTCGAGATTATTTACCACTTCTGAGCAATATTTCTATTAAAATGAGCAATTATATCGGCGCTATGTAGAAGCTGCTCTAAATCGGGGTATCGCCCACAAAAATCAGCGCTTATTCGGTTGTTTTGTAAGCAGTTGGTACTGCCTCTCTCCCTTACAATCCTGATGAAATAGTGTTCCATTTTCTGCTGGGGTTGTCCACACTGCTCGCACAAAATGTCCCTAATAAAATTTGGAATATACAGCGTTGGCAGGTGTCAAATGGGGTCACTTAACAATTCACAATAAGTTTCATTAGTTGAGGAAAAGTTACAAAATAAGGTAAGTACTATGTTCCGTTTTCAAGGTGAAAAACATCTTATTTTCACAAGCAAAGTCCTGCAAGATGATTGGATGAACGGTCGTTTCGTTCTATATTTCATGCTTTTTATGAAAGATTTCGTAATTTTCATGAAAAATATTCGCATTTTTTATGAAAACGTCGCATACTTGGTTATAGTAACGACAATGAAAAATGTCATCAGATTGGTTGCCTTACTTATATTGGCAACTTTCTAACAATGAAGTGAGAAGTACTATAGACTTGCATTAAAGAATAGTATAAAGAAATGTAGTTGGCGGGAATTTGTCAACTTCTTCATAATTTTAACGAAAAATTTTCATATGCAATTTTAACGCAAAATATTCATAAAGTCGTTAAAACTTCTTCACCAAGCCAATGAGGTGCGAAGAAAGTTTCGTTGAAGATACGATCATTTTACAAAAAAAAAAAATCATGTAGGATATTTTGTATATTAGTAAAAAGTCCTTCGAAATATTTACGAAAATCAATGAAAAACTCTTTGCTTTTGTAAATTCAACCCTTACATGATAACCTTCACCTTTTTCATAGCGACCATAACTTACCTTGTTGTAGAAAAAATACAGCGATATAAAATAGAAAGTGGTCCAAAAATAATCCCTTTGGTCTGATTCGTAGAGAAGAGTAGAAAAATATTGATTTGCTTGAGTTATGCTGTTGTTGTAGAGATATATCAGTTGTTGTTGTTATTATTATTATTAATTTGTATAGATCATTATCATCGCTATAGTTGTGGGTTGTTTTGGATATGTCGTCGTCGTAGTCGTTGACGATGGATATTCAAAATAAGAAAACACTTTTCGTTAAAATTATTCACATTTCGATGCCTGGTAAAATACAACAACTTTTCTTTTTCAGTTTGTTTTTCAATTTTTTTTTTTTGCTTTTTATTTTCAAATTTCTTTTTTATTTCTTTTCAAAAACTTTTTTATGGCTTTGCTTTTTTATTGAGTTTTTGATGTAATTTTTTTTTTTACAATTCAACTCAATCTGGGAGACAGACACTCTTGCTCACTCACTCACTTTAAATTAAGCACTCAAAACTCGAAAATTCTTCCGTCGTTGTTTGTCGTTTTGATTTAATGAATTTCAAATCCGTATAATGATTGCAAATCGAGACGTTGCTGTTGTTGTTAGCGACGGACTATCGGAACCTGCTTGCGACGGATGTGGTGGACCAACAAATCTGAACTGAAAGCCCCCAGAAAACAAATCTCATTCTCTAACGAAAATCTTCCGCTTTTCAAACGAGCGTTGCACCGATTCTTTGCAACAACACAACAGCAGCGACGACGACATCTGTGTCCATTTTATTTTTGAAAATATCAACGGACAGACAGTCAGACAAGCCACCTGCCGGACAAACAGATGATGTGCATAGATATATCTACGAGGGGGGAAAAGATTCCTTCAGTGTGTAATAGTAGTTGTGGTCGGTGACTCGTTGTGGTTTTTTTGTTGTTGCTCACGACTCTTGTTATTAATGCTGCTGCTGCTGTTGTTGTCAGTTATTTCTATGTTCACATCCATTCTCACCTCGCTCTCTCTCAATCTTCTTTCGTTTGATTTCTGCGATTTGCTTGCTTTGGCTGTGTGGTGATGATTCGATTTTAGTTGGTGGCACTGTCACTCAGTCACCTAACCTTGCTCAATTTTGCCTTTTTTTTCTTTGATTTGTTACCCTCTGCCACTTTCAGTGGTAGTTGGGGTTGTTGGTCCACCCTCTTCCCACACCACCGCTGGCGACCCTTGTAGCCTGATGCTTTCAATTCGATTAATTCGTGACGTGTACGCACTCATACGATGATGAACATGACTTCTATACTCACTGTTCTCTGAGAGTGTGTGTACGTGTATGTAGCGTTGTCTGCCTTTGGTTATTGGATGGATGTTGGTACTTCTGTTGTTTGTTGGCTTTGTTCGATGTTGACGTTTTAATTGGTTTTATGATCTTCTGTGACGTACTCAAGTGTAAAAGCATTCGCAAGCATTAGTATGAGTTCGTTGGTGTGTGAAATTGTCACTGTCATGTTGTCACAGCTATCGATATCCGAGAGATGCAAGTGACTTCAACCAGTGACAAAAGAGAGCATGAGAAAGTTCAATTGAATTTTCAGGCTGCCGATACTACACGGTGTGTCAGTGAGCATTATCAATTCGCCACAAACAAATTTTAATGCACATACAGGCAACAACAAGGACTTCTTATACTCCACCTGCAAATATACGATATAAAAAGTCGAAAAAGCACTTTAGAAGATAAATAAAAAAATACACAAAGAAGATATTTAGAAAACAATAATGGAAATGCCATAGCAAGGCAACAGTGCAAAAATATTGAGTACATGTTTGCAATTATTTGGAAAGTAAGCATGCAAATTTATTTGCTAACTTATCAATCCATTTACTTAAGAATGTGAAAGGGAAGAAACATTCGGAGATGTAGTTTGGGTGTAAAAAAAAAACAAATAACCCTAGAGGGAACATATCCCTACAACTCAAATTTAAATTCAAACACTGTTGCGAAGACGATGGATTGTGGCCGACTCATGAATGTTGCTCATCACGGACCCTTCGTCCTCGAGATCATTCCGAGCCCTATTCTTGTTTTGTATCATAGAAGCGAAATTTTGGAAATTAAATTGCAAATTGCACTCTGAAGAATAGTATATAGACAACGAAATGCCGACAACTAGCAAGGTATGCTGGAAGTATTTAAACTGAAAAAAATTCCGTAGTTTAACTAACGCTGAATTTAACTTATTTTTATTGCAAACAAATTATTTGCGTGTGTTTTGGTTTTTTTTATTGTTGGTTTGGTCTTCAATCATATTTGTTGTTATGATTTCAGCTTAAAACCATTGCGTTGACTAAATTATAAGAGTAGCATAAGCACTAGAGCAAAAATATATTTGTCAAATTTATTTGCTTGTAGTTAAATTTTATTACTTTTTAATTATTTTCCACAGCCCAATTTTTTTAAGTATATATCAAACATTTTATGAACTAAACGTGGGTATAAAGTTCAATATGAACTAAACACATATGTTCAATATGAACTACTGTGCGCGTAAAAAGTCATGATTTGGCGCCAATGATTTTTTCTTTACTTTTAGTTAATTTTTTCTTCGATAAGAGGCTGTAATTTCGTGAGTTAAAAAGTACACCAGGGTGAAGTATAATCTAGTTAAATTTTCCCACAAATTAGTTCATTATCACTTTTTTGTGTTTATTCAGATGAGCTTCTAAAAGAACGAGTAATTTTTGCTTCGATTTTTACAAATATGATCATATTATAGTCACCGTGGGACAATTGTTAGCAAGCCCGCCTTGCATACAAAGGGTTGTGTTCGAGCGAACACCAAAAAGTTTCTCAGTAATGCTGGTGACATTTCCGAGTGTTTCTAAGCTTCTCTATGTGGTTTCACCGCAATGTGAAACGCCGTTCGGGCTCGGCTATAAAACAGGAGGATCCTTGTTATTGAGCTAAATATGTATCGTTCAAAAATACTATGTTTCACATTAGGCATGCACTGGTAGAAAAAAAATTAATGAAATTTTCTTTGTGTATATATATTTTTAGGGCGCCAATTGGTTACCTCCATTATTTTACTTGCAGGTCTCTCTTTATAAACACATATATGTTTATAGGTTATTTCTAAATTAATAGATGTTTGCATCCAAGCATATTATATTTACAAACATTTTATGCCCCAAACATAATATGTTCTAACATACTAACATATATGTCCCAAACATGTTATGCTAGTTTATGAACATTATATGCTTGCACTTAAAAATATTGTGTTAAAAAATTAGAGTTCCAAACATATAATTTTGACACCCAAACATATGAAAAACAGTCTTTTTCGTCCGTGCAGTGATAAGAAAGAATGTTACCACTGTGGTATCACAATAGACTGAATAGTCTACGTGAGACTGAAATGTCGGGCTGCCACTATACCTAACCTAACATATCTATCATATTATACTTATTTATTAATCCGACCCCTCCAATCTTCTTGTTGTACCTCATAAAATTGCAATATCACCCGCAACGATTTAGATATGGATGTAGCTCTCATATACACTGAAAAAACAGTGAACCCTTTTCCATTGCAAAATGAACTAAACTGTAGTAACATTGACCATGATTTAGCCCTTAAGATTTTTTTCAACTTGTCTAGTTTATAATTCTCTTAAGTTTTAGTTCATCTATAACATTGTAGTTTAGTTCATTTCTACAACACCATAAGATTTATATACCCCTACCAAGTTAAAAAGTCAGTATTATTTTGTTTTACTTGCTTATTTTGTGGGAAACCCGATAATAAAAATTGGTTAACAGTCTCTTTAAAATGTCGACGACTAAACTATTTTTAAATCAATCATTCCACAGTACAGAGAAATTAAATAATTAAAGGAACAACAAACCGTTTTACTATTATGAAAATTTTCATACATTAAAATTAAACTTTCTTTAAGCAAAAGTATTTTATTATAAAAACTTATGATGAAAGTTCTTAATACAATGTTTTTGTGAATAAAAATTATGACCACGTGGAACAGAGAGTAGTTCATTTGAACCCGCTGTTTGGACATTTTGACTTATCCTTTTTTTATTCATCGTAGGTAATTTTTTCACATATCTTGCTGGAAAAAATGGAAACAATAATGAAAATTGTTAAAAATTAACACCATGTAATGAAATATAATTTTAATTCTTCATTTTAGCTTGTAACTTACCATATTTGGGGGCATTTTATCGAATGGTGTAAGGAATTCAACTTTTCTTTGGAAAACGTATCTCATAAAATTGGTACCTGAAACAATTAGGAAATAATGAAGTATTCTATATAAACTCATAAAACTGTGTTGTTATCGATGTGAAGGATATAATAAAATAAATATTCTAGTTGAAAGAAAGCCAGAGTTTTAATATAAAACTTACCAATTCTCTATTAAATTGTACGCTGAGGGGAAATATAAAAAGTTGTCCAAATTTATTTGGGCTATTCTGAAATTAAATATTTATTTTTTACATTAAATAAAATTATTAAATAGGTTTCCAAAAAATCGAATGAAAAAAATAATATTATGCATAAAAAACACAAATATTCTGATTAAAAGAAAGTTAAAGAATCCTTACCAATTCACTATTAAATTACAAGCAAAGGAGTACCAACATTTTTTTCAAATTTTTAAGGGGTTATTCTGAAATTAAATATTTGTTTTTTTACATTGAAATATTACATTGGTTTCCAAAAAATTGATTAAAGAAATACTAAAATAAGGTATTAAAAACTATAATTTTGATGATAAAAAGGTCATAAAAACGTAAATATTCTAGTTGAAAGAAAGCCAAATTTTAAAAGAAAACTTACCAATTCTCTATTTTCGAACCCATCTGGAATTGCTCTGAAATTAAATATTGCTTTTACAACAAAGAAAAACATTAAACTGGTTTCCAAAAAAAAAAAATAATTAACAAATAATAATATACATACAAAATATTATTTTTAAAAGAAAGCCATATTAAAAAAAACAATACTTACCAATTTATGGCTAAACTATACGCTGAGATATAACAAAAATTGTCCAAATTCATCTGGAATTGAATATTATTTTTTTACATTGAATAATAAAAAATTTCAATACACTTTCAATTTCAACATATTTTCTAAAATATTCTTAATAACTTTTCTCGAAACTACCGATAAAATATTAATAACTTACATTTAAAATGTTTAATAAACAAACACCAATATATGTCTCAAAATTCCAAAATATTCCATGCCTTTATATTCCCTTGTTGCATATTAAAAGATGCAACAGCCCACGCCAACGCCAACTATACAACTGAAGCATGCCAAACAAAACCAAGCAAAGCCAAAACATTCCTACAACAACAAAAACACATGTGCCTTTATTGAAAACAACACCTCATCCAGCCAATAAACCATCCAAGAATAACAAACACACACACAAACCACTAAATAACCAAAATAAAAACAACCCCACGCTCATGTATACACAACAAAACTCAAGTAACATCATCTTTACATTAATCACATTCCACTATGCCGATAAAGATCTCTGTACTATGCATTAGTTCATCGCATCTGCTGACAATTTACTCTGAGAATAATATTCGTAAAGGCACACCAGTTTATGAACGATGAAACGTTTAACTTAAAATTTGCAAAATTTTCATGAAATGTTATCTACCATTTTTGACGAAAATGTCTATAAATTTAATTACATGTGAACTAAAAATATTTCATTGGGTAATTTTTTACCAACAATTATTAATTATAGGAATTGTCAGTAAGAAATTGCTATCCACTTTCAAGTTCATTTTTCGTAAAAAAAATATTTTCTCATACAAAAAAATCTTATAGTAAATTGCACTTATTATTTAGAAAATACTTTACATTTCACAAGTAGTTTTATAGCATAACAAACGAATTTTTAACTACCAGTTAAGAAATTTTTTAAGGAAATTTCCATCGTATTTTGTAGGCCATGAACTAAACGATTGCTACTTAGAATTTGTAAAATTTCCTTTCGAGTAGTTAATTTTCGTTGAAGATACGAAAAATGAACTAATATTCTGGAAAATTCTTGTAATAAATTATTGTAAAAATCTTCTTAAATTTACGAGACACTTTTTTTCTGTGTAGTATTATATGTAGCTCTCATATAGTATGTATTACCCGATTTTAACTAGTCTACTCTCTTAGGATAGCTCCGTGATGAGGGTTCGTTTTGTATTTAGCATCAGCACCTGATTGCAAGAGTACATTACGTTCTTCTCCTCGTTTCAGATGGTTACAACATTATTTTCACATGAAGAACACTTGTTTACTTTAACATAATCTTGTATGACACATTTGTAGATTAAATGTTCAATATTTATTGAATATAACGCTGCGGATAATAAAAAGTCATAACATTTTATGGCATTTAAGGACACACATGCTTCGTGTACTTCAAAAATCGCCACACACAAAGACAGCATTAAGGAGACCTATGTTTAAATTGATTCTAGGAGGCACAAAACGGAAGATTGTAGAGAGATTTCACATTAACAACAAGGAGAACAGAGAACACTCTTCTGAAAGGCATCTCTCAACTTCTCTTTGTCAAATAATTATATTATCTCCTCGTCATCTTAACAAAATGTTGCACCATACTTCTTGCGTGGTAAGGAACAATTAATTGCTACCCTGCGCAGACATGTTATATGAGTGAAGCAGGGAATGTTGCAAAAAAACCTTGCCCATTTATTGTCTTTAGTAACGTAGGCCTTTGGCAGAAAAAACAAAACGAGAAACCTTTACAACAGAAATTTAAGTGATTGTCTAATGCAAACACACATATGAGTGGTCACAAAGCTAAGGCTGTTAAGTCCATTTGCCGTACAAATTGAATTAATTATACAATTTTATAGTGCATGTTCATTAAAAGCTTTCTGCACTGAAAAAAGAATGTCCGGTTCCAATGACTTTGTCCTAACACTAATGAGTTTGCTATTGATTCCGAGCCGAAGGGACGAAAAATTAAATACTCATAGAAAAAATCATGAACGGCGTGCTCATTTCAAAACGATCCGTTCATGAAAGTGAATCAACATACATGTGGTGCCAAACTAAGAACAAGCGGTGTCAATGTGACAACGATTAAATGACAACATGATCATTTCAAAATGATCCGTTCTTGAAATGAATCAATATACATGTGGTGTCAAACTACGAAGAGGCCGTGTCAATTAAATGACACCACGCGTTGTCAAAACAACAACCAGTGTTCATGATCTGAAAACGCAATGGTTACGAATCTATAAACAAAATTTCCGCTACCGTGACTCGAACCTGTTTGTCTGCACCATACGCATTAACAGTCACCTTAGCACATTGCACCACCGGCGGGGTTACCATAACAACGTCTAACGATAATTTTAAGACTTTTCATGGCCAAAGAAAAACGAATGCCTTTTATGAAATAGTGAACGCCAGTGGACGAAATCATGAACATCCCGTTTTGATGTTTTGTTAACGTTTCCGTTTAATTAACTAAATCCACGTCTAAGGCATCTTTCTCGAGGTGGGCCTTCAAGTAAACACACATAGAAGGAATATGATCACCTCAAACCTGTTTTAAGAGCCTTTTTTCGTTGGGGGGGAACATGTAACATGTTTGCTGCATCCGTGTTATTTTTTCGGAAATTATGTATCTGATTTCGACAATCATATTATATATCTGGCGAAAAACCAACATTTTTAGTCCAAAATATTACATGTTCCCGATCCAAAAATAACATTTTACATTTTACTCCGGAAACATTTTTCAGGTTATAATATTCCTCCTCTGCGTGTGGTAGACCCATCATTAATTTCTCAGTCGAATCTTTTTCCAAGGATATAATTATTAGATTAACTTATCGCAAAAGTGGACTTAGCAACCTTTGCCATACTCTCACTCTGGCATATATAAACTCCCGCGCACACATGGCTACCACTAGCCAATGGGTTTCTCAATGTATTCAGACTTGTCATTCTTTGCATTATGCAATGTTACAAAAGAAGAAGAAAATATTGTCTTCGAATGAGTCTTGAGTGAACAAAGTGCAAAGTGTACACAATAGGGCTGTCAATCGCACCACTATTGAGGTATTAAAATGACAATCCTTGAGAATGACACTTTATGGCAAACGTCAGATTTGAATATCAATAATTTGAATTGATGCTCTCACACTCTCATTGATTACGTCGTCATAACAAAGCTTGCCAATAATGTTTAAGAAGAGAGTGGAAACACTTAAGCCTGAAAAAGGGTATCCTTCCTATTCTAACCTTTTAAAATTGCCAATTTCCTGTCAGAGGCAGATAATTTGAATACAGAAGTAGACAATTTCGTAAATTTTAAACTGAATAACTAAGTTAAGGAATTACCTCTCCCCCGGGGGTAAAAGACAAGCAATCCCTTTCGTATATGCAAATAAGAATGAGATTCATATGGGAAAGATAGATTTGATGCATTCTGAGATATTCATAGTATAAATATTTCATCAATGAGTCAATTCATTTCATATGAATGTATGCATGCATTAAAATGTATTGGGTGGAGTAGCCATTTGAATGGAACAAAAATAATATAATATTTAATTTTTATCCGACTAAGTGATCATAGAGCTGTGCAATAATTTGCAAGTTATTAAATACCTTTATTAAATCGATTGTCAATCGCAAAGTGGTGAAGTTGAAAAATTTAGTACTTCTTCTAAGCAATTGAAGAATTACTTTATCAATATTTCCTAATAATAAGAATAAGGCCGTACGTTATCGTATCATAAATAAAATACACTATGAAATATTCTACCTATGTGAAAAACTTTATTGGTAGATCTCCTTTTCGAATATTTTGTAGATCATCTAATGATTTTCTGAATTCAAATAAGGAGGAAGGTAAATCAAACCCAACATTTTAAATCCGATAAAATCCTTTTAAAAACGCAAAATTTAAAGTAATTTAATGAGATTCATATGAGAAAAATTAATACAAGAAGAACTTTCGGTTTTCCCACTAAAAACATGAAGACAGTAAGGTCCGCTTTCTCATTGTCTTGTTTTTATTTATCGTGTCGATAAAACAGTTGATCCAATATAAAATTTTTATTAACCGTTATTGTATCCTCCGGTAAAGTATTAATCGGAGGAGGATTTTTATAAAATATTTTCAAAACTTAAATGGGAAGATTCCAACAAATTGATTTGTAACAATTTGCCTTTTGATATTAAACAACCACCAAAGAATAATCTCGGGAAGAAATTGTTTTCGACTCGAAACTGAAACATATACATAAACAACGTAATATTGCAAAAGAATGACACCTCATTTTTCAATATCTGTTATCACAGATGCTATTTACTCCAAAAGTTCAGAAAAGGGAAATATAAATCCCACGACAAAACTTCGATAATTCATTGCCTAATCCTCTGACTACCGGTATCCAGTACAGAGGGCATTCGAAAACGATCCCAAACTCTAAATCCGCACTTAGTTTCAATTTATTGCTCGAGGTTATTTTAAAGTAGAGGCTGTAATCTAAATACGCTACAAATATTTTCCATCGGTATGCCCATTTGGTCACAATTCAAGAATCAAGTTTTTAAAAAAAACTCATATAGCTTTTTAACTAATTGAAGTAGGTCCAAAAAATTAAAAATTTTCTACATGCTTTTGGTAAAAGCAAACAAAAGAAGAAAATTTTAAGTTTTTAATAGTAGGTTTAATTCGGCAGGGAACAGGTTAGTGTTTGGGCGATGCGCTACGTCTTTCCCTGCGACGACGGTTGGGATTTCTGAGTTGTTGGGTCGGTGAAAATCATATTTTTAAGATTAACAAAACTTAATCCCATTACCTTAAAATGTAAGTATTTTATTTAATACTTTAAGATGATCTTTTCATTTATTCACTAGGGTTCGTGTGGAATATAACATAGTCCACACTGAATCACTTTGGGCATCTCTCAATTGTTTTTTTTTATTTTATTTCCATATTTCACTACAGTACTCGTTTGTATCCTTGTGACCCTTTAAAGCAGTTTCAATTTTATCAATATCGATTTCATTTGCAACAAAATTCGTTCCACTTAATACACACATCACATGGCGAACATAATACAAACAATCTGAGCAAACATCTCGAGCCTATCCAATGTTCATGCATTAATAATTCGGACTGCCATCTGTACGTTTGCATCAGTAAACACATGTAAATGTTGATTATACCCAGCAAACCAAAACACATGCAATGAGTTCATTTACAACTTTTTTATTTATTTATGTTTTTTTTTTTAACCAATTTAACTTTTGGTTATTAGGTTAGGTGGCAGCCCGATGTATCAGGTTCACTTAGACTATTCAGTCCATTGTGTTACCACAGTGGTGAACTTCTCTCTTATCACTGAGTCCTGCCCGATTCCATGTTAAGCTCAATGACAAGGGACTACCTTTTTTATAGCCGAGTCCGAACGGCGTTCCACATTGCAGTGAAATCACTTAGAGAAGCTTAGGTGGGATAATCCACCGCTGAAAAACTTTTTGTTGTTCGGTCGAAGCAGGAATCGAACCAACGACCTTGTGTATGCAAGGCGGGCATGCTAACCATTGCATCACGGTGGATTCCACTTTGGGTTATTACACTAAAAAAAAGCATGCCCGTTTCCAAAGATTTTGTCTTCACTTTAAAAATTTTGGTATTGATTCCAAGCCAAAGAAGCGGAGAATACAAGTAAGGATACTTTTAAGACACTATTCTCTTTTAAATTTGGGTTTTGTGTACTTGCTTCTAGGAAGAAAATTTTAATTTTTCGCTTTTTCAGCTTTTTTTTCTTCATATGCTATCAAAGCCCTTTAAAAAAGAGTTAACGACAACATTATTTTCCAAATTAAGACTCAACTTCCAGTAGAAATTATGATATGTTTTAAGTCACAAACGTCTTTAAAATAAAGTGTTGAAAAACATATCCTATATTTGAACGATTTTTTGCTTTGTAGTCAAGATGCAAAAAGACAACAAATTTAAAGACAATTTCATTAAATTTAAAGAATTTTTCTGAATTCTTAAAGTCAAGTTGACCTTAGCCCAAACATTTTTTCTTTCATGTTATGATACCCATTTTTAAGTGAAATCACTTAATTATAAGGGCAATACGACTTAATTGAAAAGCTTATCGACTTTTGGACTAGGAAAAAACTTTATATTAGAGAAATGTGTCTTCTATGCATTCTTATTTTAACGACATGAAATCTTTGACCTCACGACAATATTTTTTTCAGTGTAGAGCCGCAAAATCGACAACTGAACAAGAAGTTTTAGAATATAGTACATGAACTAAAAAAACGTAAAACATCTCACATATGTGTCCATGTTCGCATATTCGCTACCATGTTAAAGTGAATCATTACCACCATCTTGAAGTTCTAATCTCCATATTCTCCGTGAAATAATTCACTTGCAGGTTATTATGAAAGATGAATTATGATCAGACGAATAAAAAAGACTGGAGGTAATCGTTGTACCGATTTTAAATAAATCGCTCTTTGCTCTTAAAGAAAATTCGTTTGTCTAAAATTTCGTTCAAGGGGAAAGTTTTTTTCTTTGGGTGCACTACATTTTCAACCTTGTGAATTCTTTTGCGATTTTGTTAACGCAGATTACTATTAATTCAAAAACTCCGTCGAAATTAGAACACCCAATTTTCAAGGAACATATACATGGCTGTCGAAAAGAGATACATAATTTTCGGGAAAATAACACGGTTGCGACAAACATGTTCCATGGCCATCGTCCAAAAATAGCATATTGCTCTTGAAACCTCTTTGGGATGATCATATGAAATGAAATGATCATATGAAAAAATGAATATGCCAACATGGGGGATAATTTTGTTCTACCGAATCGAATGTCTCAATCGACACAGAATTAATGAAAACACCACAATAACGCGTGTGTTCCAACCTAGGCAAGGTCGAATTGAGCTGCGACTTCGAAACATTTCATAATCGCTTTGCCTAGTGTACATTAATTTTTTTTTTCTAAAATATCGTACGAAGTTGAAAATGCCTGTTTGATTGAACCTTCTTGTCTTGCTCGCATAGTTTGATAGGTACGGATGTGATTTATCTAAATAGGCATTGTTGGTGAATGCTTGGGTTTGTGTAATACATTTGACCATCTATTCAAATATCCGTCCGTGTGCCGAATCAATGTCAATGCCAGTGATAGAACACAAATAAAATCCTTGTGACGCCACACTTGCAGCCCAACAACTGCACATTTGGCGCAACCTTTAATAAAGAACACACTAGTTTTCAATTGTTCCCATACACTCAAAAAACTTTACTTGGATCCTAAGATTTTGACTTTCCTTTAAGGATTTTGGTATTGATTCCGAGCGAAAGATGCAGCTCCTTTAAAATAAAGAAAATTTTTAGCGACCTATCGGCTTTAAATCTAGGACCAATAAAATTAAAATTAGGATATAGATCTAATTTATCAAATATTAATTCTCTGTTCGCGGTTTATTAATAAAGGTACTCACGTACTAACATATGCCAGTTTAAAAATCCAAATTATAACGGATACTTCAAAGTAACAAATGTTTTTTTTTAATTCCAAAAAAAACTTTAAACCAAAGATGCCAAATCCTAAAAATAAGTCTTAGCCTATATTTGAAGAGTTTTTATCTTTAATCTAAAGTTTCAATATTTCACTTAATTTAAGGACAATCAAAAATGTGTTTCTTTACTTTAAGGAAAATTAGCCTTAGTTCAAAGACATGCGACTTTAACGGAGGGACGCAAATTTACAAAATGTATGTCCTAAATTTAATGAAACAAATTCTTGAAGCAAAGATTATGAACTTTATTTTAATTAAAATTTCATTATTTTAAAGAAACTTGTCCTTAATATTTTGTAAATTTCGCATCCTAAAATTTAGGTTGCGTAATCTTTAATATCGCGCAAATATTTTTTTTAGTGTAATTGCGAGGGTCGAAATTTTGTAACTAACTTCGAAAAATAATTGCGCTACCAGTTTAGGGAATCATCGCGAATAGTTGACACACCAGCATAGCACAGGATAGGTCATGGCTTTAATCCGCTGCCATAAAAAATCAAATTCCGAAATGACAAAACAAAACTTCTAGTTGCTCCATGATAAGTATTCTCCAAAACGAATATCAATTCATTTCCAAAAAACTACTGAAATTGTTGGTCGAAATTTGTTCCACTGCTATTCACATTTATGAATTTTTAGCTCAGTATGCACAACTATAGAGTTATTGCCATTCGTGAGAGTGAACTTGATGGGAACGCCTTCGATGTTCTATCTTTCATCCATTAGTTTGAAATGTCGATTTTTGTTATTGTAGACGAATGTTTTTGGCATCGCATCCTTCTAGTAGAGAACATTGAAGCTTTGCAACAATGCCCTTACATTCAAACCGCATAAGATAAGCCCAATGTATAAGGTCAGTGAGTGGTAGCCTAGGTGTCTTGAGTACAAAGATATGGGCTATACTTATGAAATATCCAACACAGCCACGAAAATCAAACAAAAGAGCAAAGACCATGGAATATCTCCATCTGCAATATTTTTCATTTCCTATGGACTTGTAATGGGTTTGTGTCTTAAATCGCCTCGCCCTTGTATGAAATACTTTGGAGGTCCATAATAAAGAAAAAAAAACAAAAGAAGTAATGCCAAGCATGGAACATCTCTAATACAAAACTGAAGCAATGAATTTCTGTTGCCGTTTTTAAGACATTTATTTCATTTTTATACGACTAATGTTATTTTTATGGCAATTGTATAAACATTAAATTCAAGCCTCTGAGATATGGCATTCCCTTAGAGACCGAATAAATGAACGAACGAAGCATCTGTTGCCTTTTAAATATTAACTAAATTCAATGCTAATTTAATTCCAATACACTGCTCAAGCATATCGTCTAAATAGGGGGATAATGTTGACCTGAGCTGATTATATAATAAGGCAGGGTTTCACAAACACTGGGCGGCTAAGATGTTGCTACAATGAATTTCAAATATTTTGAAAATTTGATCACAGTTAATAAAAGTTATTTTTTCTTTTTAAAGGAAATCCTATATTTTTAGGATCATGGGTCATATTTTCAATGTTTTAAGAAATTTCTAATAAAAAGCTTTTTTGAAACCATGTTATGGTCTACAGCTATTAAACGATTGTGATTATCGTGTCCATGAAATTTTTTTCTTCTATATATTCTGCACACAACATATATTTTCTTAAGATATTTTTCCTATATTTATAATCTTTAGGTTCCTCTCGACTTTTACTTATTTTTACTTAGATCCTTACTAATTATTAAAATTTTTATATCTTTCAAAAAACATGTTTTTATTATTATTATTTTTTTTAAGCATATCTTAAGGATTTTCAATCCACTCAACGACATTCTCCACTTATTTCTTTTTTGTTTGTCTCCGCCCACTGTGTGTCGGTAATTGTGTATCTAATTGTTATCCTACTCATATTTCCATAACTAAACGCCAAGTAATTTCTCTTGTAAGTAAGCTCACTTCAATCACCTAAAAGAGCTTTACGATGTATTCGCCAACAATAACGGCAATGTCTCTTAGATACACGAACATACATAAGTGGTTTACAATCAGAGTTGCCAGATTATTTTTTCACATAAATCGGAATAAACCATTGATGGAAATGAAAACATTGTGGGAGCCACCGTGGTGCAATGGTTAACATGTCCGGCTTTCTTACAAAGGGTCGTGGGTTCAATCCCAGTTTTGACCGAACACTAAACATATTTCATCACTAGGTAATGCTTGTCACATTTCACCGTCATGTGAAACGCCATTCAGAGTCGGCTATAAGAAGGAGGTCCCTTGTCAATGTGCCTAACATGGAATCGGGCATCACTCACAGAGAAGTTCACCACTTTTGATATTACAATAGACTAAATGGTCTTACCTAACCTTGACAAAGTTGTAGTTCAGCCTACACGCGAAAAAACCGGTGAGTTCACTGTTCTTTTTTTTTTCGTGTAGGCTGAATTACATCTTAGATAGTTAGAAAAATTTTTGGTTAATTTTAGAAAATTTTAACTAAACTATATTACAAACGCAGATGTCACCTGCATTTCACAAAAATAAATAAATATTTTTCGACCAATTCAAGAAAATTTATCAACGTAATCAATTTTTTTTCACTTGGTTAAGAAATAATTTTGAAAAAAAATTGGAGTTCAAAATTGTCATACGAAGTTCATGATGGGCGAATTATTGGTAAAATTTACAAATTTTAAGAAATTCTGAACTATTTTGTGTCTGAACTATTCGTTTCGAATTTAGTAAAAATGTATGCTTCATTTGTGTATAACGACAACAAAACTTGGATTAGACTACTCCGTGATACCAAAAAAAAAAATAAAACCAAAGATTCCAAATCCTCAAAATAAAGTTTAGCCAATATTTAAAGTTTTTTGTCTTTAATCCGAATATTCAATATATCAGTTAATTTAAAGATTATTTCCTAAAGATCTTTTTTAAGGAAACTGAGTATTTCTTGAAAGATATACGAAAAATGAAATTTAATGAAAAAATGTTAAGATTATGATTTTAAACTTTCATTTAAACAAAATTTCTATATTTTAAAGAAATTTGTTCTTAATATTGTGTAAATGATTTATTCTAAAATGTAGGCTGCACAATCCTCCATATTAGGAACAATATTTTTTTCAGTGTAGGTAAATTAAAAAATTCCGGTAATATCTTTATACTTCTGAAAATCGGTTAGTACACGCAAAAAAATAATTCTTTCCTCCCAAACGAAATTTTAGACAAACAAAGATCGTTTCTCATTAGCTTTTCGTTGAAACGAAGTGTATTTGGAAGAAAAGTATATACTTTTTGTTGTAAAAGTTTATTCTTTTCCAGGATGTAAAAACAATTCCATAAAGACAAACTCAAAAAAAAAACATTGTTTTCTTGCTAATTGCATTTTCCCTCACATCTTTCTTACATCCACAAGGTTTTTTAGTTCTTAACACCTTTTCCTGTAATACCAACATTGTAGAAGAAATTATACGATTTTATAATTTTTTTTACCTTTCGCCTGGACGGAGAATCGAACCGCGGACCATGCACACTAACCACTGAGCTATGTACCTGTTATGGTCATCAATAGATAAATATCCATATAAGTTATATTTATATAGCATAGCTTGCGGCGCCCACGAACCGAATAAACAAAGTTTATTTAACAGAAACACGTCCGATTTGCATGTCAAGGGTCGTGGGTTCGATCCCTGCTTCGACCAAAGTTTTTTTTTTACATATATTCCAGATATGTTCGGAAGATTCCGAAAAAAAAAAAAATTGTAGTATATTAAATTTTGAACTGTAAAATGTGTCTTATTAAAGACCTAAAGTCAGAAAAGAACAGTGTTTGATATAAACGAAATGGACTGTGTTGTTGTTTCAAAAACAACTTTTTTTATTGAAAAAATAAAAATTTTGTAACAAACGAATTTTTTTGGCGATAAAAGTTTAAAAATTTCGAAGCAATTCAAAAAACTCTAACAAAAGAAAAACGTTTTCGGTACATGTTTTCCAAACTTTTTTTTTTTTTTGCGTGTACATACACGATTTACACGACAGAAGTATGAAGATATATTACCCGAACAATTTCAGCACAAAGTTTTGTTTGGTACTCCTCACAAGCTAAAAGCATCTTTTATATATCAGCCGACTTTGACAAATGAATTCAGTTAGTGATAAGTCGACCAAACCCCACTTCAGCTATTTTCTACTTATTCTATTCTTTTACTGACTAATTAAATAGTTTCCCTAATTACGGTGGCCACTGGCTATCACTATTGGCAACACTGTGTGTAATATAATTCTATGAATTTGAAGGTTTAATTGTGTTTCCCAATGTAGAGAAATCTAATTATACAACATCATCAGCATAATATTAAGACGTTCTTTTCATATTTTCTTTTAATTTCACTTCCAAAATACCTTTTGCCAACGGAAGGAGGGTAAAAAATCGATAACATCGTCGTAACAGTATCAACAAATCTATGAATAGAGCCATCTAGACTTACATAAATGCATGGGTCAGGATTTCTCAACGTGCTAACTGTATAGAGTTTCACTTCCCATACAATGTTAGATCCTTGATTGGGATTTGTTTAGTTTTTAATCCAAAACAATTGTTTTCATTTCTCTCAGAGAAACGTTGACTTTTGCAAATTCATTAAATTAAATATTGATGTTTTGTGTTTTTTTTTTTCTTTCATTACAAAAACTTTTAATAATGCTTGAATTCTGAACTGTGGAGTTTTGAGGGTGTCATTTAAGAATCTCTGGAAGAAATATCAAAGTTTGAGTGAATAAATGTGAGAAACTGTATCACCGAGTCTATTTATGAATGTGTGTTATACCTACTGACACACCTACATACAACAGTGCATAGGTATGTATATAGAAATATGTATATATGTGTGTGTGTTTAATATTAACCGTGTATGCACATAGAAAATGTAAACGAATCTCTCAATAAGGACAATGGAGAACAATCGCCTAATAAATTTTCGTTGTACATATCAAAATGCAAAGGGCAAACGAAACAAGGCAGACACACATAGACATCGGCTTCGGCTGCTTGCTTTACTTTACTTTGCTATTATCGCCAGACTTCCAAGAATTTCATTGAGGCAAAAAATGGCTTAGAATAAATATTCAACGGCTAGAACGTTTTGTAACTGAAACCACGGAAATGACAATATGAGTGTGTGTGTGTGTGAGAGAGAGAAAGAGAGAGAGAGAGAGTGAGTGTGGATTTGTTTTATTTTTCTTTTCGATTTTTCTCCATCAGAGGAAATCAAAACAGTTTACCCAATGAATAGTGCCAGTCCAAGCTTTATGCTCTTGTTACGCATACAAATTTATTATTCCGGTTGAGTTTCCATCTTCCACAGCTTGATGAGTGACGTTACCAACAACCAGCAACATGAGAAGCTACGTTGGTAATTGGTAGGAAAACTTTTGTGGGAAAGGGGTGACGGCAATAGGACTGTGGGTAAATATGTTACATGGTAGTAATGAATAAATGAAACGGTTATAAATAACGGCGTAATAAATGATATTGTATGCGAAACAGGTACATCTGATCCAAATACAGATACACTCAACATCCTCATCATCATCGTCTTCGGCATCCTGGTTTGGTTTATTTGACCTAAACGACCTTCTTCTTCCAGACTATCATCCAGGCGAATTGTTGTAATGCGTGCCATAGATAAACAAATCATAAAATGCCAACAATTTACTCATTGCCCATGAAATGATGAGAGCAATGCAAAACAAAAGAACAAAACAAAAATATTTGCACATTCAAACAAGGAAATTCCTAAAAATGCTGTGGTTATGATATGTAAGTAAAGGGTGATTTGTTAAGAGCTTGATAACTTTTTTTTTAAAAAAAACGCATAAAATTTGCAAAATCTCATCGGTTCTTTATTTGAAACGTTAGATTGGTCCATGACATTTACTTTTTGAAGATAATTTCATTTAAATGTTGACCGCGGCTGCGTCTTAGGTGGTCCATTCGGAAAGTCCAATTTTGGGCAACTTTTTCGAGCATTTCGGCCGGAATAGCCCGAATTTCTTCGGAAATGTTGTCTTCCAAAGCTGGAATAGTTGCTGGCTTATTTCTGTAGACTTTAGACTTGACGTAGCCCCACAAAAAATAGTCTAAAGGCGTCAAATCGCATGATCTTGGTGGCCAACTTACCGGTCCATTTCTTGAGATGAATTGTTCTCCGAAGTTTTCCCTCAAAATGGCCATAGAATCGCGAGCTGTGTGGCATGTAGCGCCATCTTGTTGAAACCACATGTCAACCAAGTTCAGTTCTTCCATTTTTGGCAACAAAAAGTTTGTTAGCATCGAACGATAGCGATCGCCATTCACCGTAACGTTGCGTCCAACAGCATCTTTGAAAAAATACGGTCCAATGATTCCACCAGCGTACAAACCACACCAAACAGTGCATTTTTCGGGATGCATGGGCAGTTCTTGAACGGCTTCTGGTTGCTCTTCACTCCAAATGCGGCAATTTTGCTTATTTACGTAGCCATTCAACCAGAAATGAGCCTCATCGCTGAACAAAATTTGTCGATAAAAAAGCGGATTTTCTGCCAACTTTTCTAGGGCCCATTCACTGAAAATTCGACGTTGTGGCAGATCTTAAGTCTATTCATGATGAAATGTCAAAGCATACTGAGCATCTTTCTCTTTGACACCATGTCTGAAATCCCACGTGATCTGTCAAATACTAATGCATGAAAATCCTAACCTCAAAAGAATCACCCTTTACATATATGTAATAGGGTGACACGAATATGGGTATTTTAGAGAATTTCTGTATAACTAAGATTTATTGTTTTATTTTAGTACCGGAAACTAAGTCATGAGGGACTAAAATTAAAAGCAAATAAGCGAGTTTCGACATTTGTATTGGATTATTCTGTTCAAATTGAAACAAATGTTTGCTAATACCATAACTTATGGCATTTACAGCTGACAATTTGATTTGATTGCAAAAAATCAATGTTTAGATGCGACGCAAAATTCCACTTTTTGTCTCCAAACAAAAAAGCATAAGTGTTTTTTTGTTTGCCTTTGCCGAAAGTACTCGATGAGAGGAGAAAAGTAATTTCTGGATTTTGCGATAAAAGTGGTATTTTTTCGACATTTTTGCGGGTTTGAGCATGAAGATGAAAATTTTACGAATTAATACATGCGGCATTTTTGTTGACCGAGTCAAGAGCTACAACTTTGCTGAATACCTCAAAAATGAATTCACAGCATTTTTCAAGCTATGGTCATACGAATATTGCAAAGAGTGCTCAAAATCGAATTTGGCGACAAAACTTTAGAGGCTCATAAAAGACGAACGGCAACCAATCTAGCAAAATCGAGACATTAATTTTCTTCTCTCATCGAGTTCTTTCTGCTGGGATAAGTGGTTTTCTGTTTGGATTTTTTGTGTTGCACTGTATAATCTATTGTGAAGCGATACCCGATTCTTATTACAATCCAGCGATACTCTAATATACACATATGAGAATAAACAACTGGTACACATAAGGAGTACAAATGAAGACATTTTCAAGTCGTTTATTAAAAATATTTTTCATATTCACACCCAAGGACAATCATACGCAAAACGAGAAGTATTAGTTCTTTGGCATATCAAAAGGAAATATTTGAACGAAGGTTGAGCATAAATATTGTCAACTACATAACAATCGGCATGACATGGAAATACCAACACAAAGAATTTTGGATGAGTTCTATTGTTGGACTTAAAGATATTAAAATGTATGATGTATTAAATAAATAATGTTTTAAACAAATGTAAAACCTCATGATTGTTGTGATCATTTTTTCGAGTTTCATTAATTTTATTTCTTTGTCTAAATATAACTTGAATTATTTTCTAACTAAGGTCTGTTGTGGTCTATAAAATTGATTAAAAAAAAATATTTAAACAAAAAATTCCTGTATAAATTATAGGTTATCTAAAATTAGTCGAGGTCCTAGGTGAATTTAAGGTTTAATATAAATAAAGATATTTTTTTTACACCCCCCAAAAAAAATCGCTTCTGTAACATATACCAAAAACACATTTTGCTTCAAGCATATATATTTTCAGGATTGCTCCAAACAAAATATTGTTTGTATTGTTCAAACATATTATGTTTCAACTTAGGGCATACAATGGTAGAAAAAAAATTAATGAAATTTTCTTTGTGTGGATATATTTTTAAGGCGCCATTATTTTACTTGCAGCATACTCTCTAGTTCTCACATTCTAAACACATATATGTTTATAGGCCATTTCTAAATTAATATATGTTTGCATCTAAGCATATTATATTTACAAACATTTTATGTCCCAAACATAATATGTTCTAACATATTAACATATATCTCCCAAACATGTTATGCTAGTTTATGAACATTATATGCTTGTACTTAAAAATATTGTGTTAAAAATTTGAGTTCCAAACATATAATTTTTACACCCAAACATATGAACAAACATTAGGTTGACGATATATAATTCTACGTCTTGATTTATTTATTGAAACTGTGAACTAACCAAGCGTACTGATTGTAAAATAGCTAAAGTGACCGATCACTAAGACACATTTCGTCTAACTTCTTCCCAATATGACAAAAATATTGTATTATTTAAATGATAGAAATTGAGACCATTACAAGGTCAGGAAAATCATGTACCTGCTTTCGTGAAATTATTTTTTTTTTTTACTTTTTTTACATCGAACTATTCAATCCATTGTGATACCAAAAGGGGTTAACTTTTCTCATATCAATGAGTTCTGCCCGATTCTATGTTAAGCTCACAGCAAACTACTGGTACGTTTCACATCACGATGAAACCAATTTATAGAAGCTTCGAACACTCAGAAGAGAGGTATAAACCACCGCTGAAATATGTTTAGTGTTCGGACGAAACTGGAATTGAAGCCACGGCCCTTTGAATGAAAGGCTGACATGTTAACTATTGCACCACAGTGGCTCCCTTGAAGAAATGTTTAAACTTCTCCTTGGAGCTAGTATCTGTTACCTTAACATGTATGTTTGTTCTAGAAAGGGTGAAAAGTTCACTGAAGTCCTGGTAGTACCATCTACAGAGATTATTTTCACTTTAAGTATGCTTTGTCCCTTGTGTAACTTTATCAGAATATTATCCTAGGACCATTTAGTACCTCCTTAATGTGGTATTAATGATTATGAACTTTTCGATGCTTTCCGACTCTAGGGTGGCTGAATTATGTATCTTTGTTAGTAATCCATCCATAGCCAACTGTAGCTCAAAAACAAAAACGCTATTAGCGAACTTCAATTCATTTTCTATGCATTGACAAATAATTATCCTTCAAAATAGGCCTAGGAATGGCCATGGTGTAGTTTGGAGAATAACCCTGGAGTAATCTAGAGAATGTAGATTTAAGGTGGAATAATAATAGAATCGATTTTATAGATACCATTGAAAATTCGATTATTCAATTCACTACAAATCAACTTCATCTTTTTTCGAAAACAAGTGATTCATCAAAATTCGACTTTTTGTTCGCTAATAAACTTCTTAAAGGAGATCTTAAATAGTTTTGAGCAACTTTATCCCATGCATAGTCCGCAATAGAATCACAAAACTTTTAGATTCCATGCTATTTGCAGCTTTATACAAACTTTGATTTTCGTTGTAAATCCATTTGCCAAATTCCATCACTACATCAAATGGAATTGCCGTCCATGCCAAGGCTAAACAAATTGTTTCTTTAAGCCATCAATAGCCATGAGTTTGCCAATGCCTCACATGCAATTCCATTTGCGGCTATAAATTCGCATTTGATTACCTATGTCTGTCAGTTGTAATTTTACTAGCGAAACACAGACATATGACAGCCGTCCATCTCAATCAGAGTTAGAAACTTTCGCCCCCTCCCCCCATGAATCATGAATCCCGACAGCAGCTGATGCTTCCGCTCCTGCTTTTACTACTGTTTGAACTTTAAAACAAATCATAAAAAATGCCTACCCAAATATTCCTTTGGTCATGTCCTTTCCAAACATCCACGCCACATTCAGACACACTTGTAGGGAACGGAGAACAAAAAAATCCCAAAACAAACTTTGGTAATGTACAAGGACTCTGGTGTTTGCTGTCGCAAGTTCACTTTAAGTAGTCGAAGGCAAATTGGGCTACAAGAGTAATAACAATATCATCTCACACCACCCTCTCCCCACTGCCCACCCCACCCAAGATTACTTCATAAGTATGCGGTCGCTTTTAAAACAACAACAAGCAACCGAAGGGAAGATGCTTCCAAAATCAGAGGCCACCCCAACACCACCGGAGAATTTCGTGTGAGTGTTAAGTGTATAATTTGGTTACAAGTTGATTCCTTCTTCCTTCACAGTATCCCCTACTAGTATTATCCCATCCATTCATTCATTCATTCATTGTAGTGTCCAATGCTTGGCGGGCATTCTTGTCGGTGGCTCACATGCCAAGGAAATAAATGACATTATTTACATTTTTAGGAGGCAATTTAATGTTACAGTTTATTAAGAAACATTATGGCGGCATTCCAACTCCGACATTCTCTCGGTGGCCTCGGACAAAACTTGAAAGTGTAATAAATCGGCAAGCGCGGGATAGGGAATAGAATGAAATTTTTGTAATATAAGAGGTGATTGTCAGAAATAAGGCTACGCCTGTGAATGCTTTAGGTGCGAAGTTATGAGAAGTAAACGTTACGAAATCTTCGAGAGTCTTCAGTTAACATTACCTCAATAAGTATTGCATTTATCCTTAATGGCTGTAATAGAGATGATTGATGATGACGGTCATCATCAGTTATCATATCTGACTACACCGATATTTATTAATTTTTGACCAGATTAACCAGAATAAGCGAGACCATACCAACATACAAACCTACCAAGACATCGTTTTAATAATAAAAACCGGCCACATTTCAGTCATTATTTTGCTGTGTTTCAAAAAAGATCGACTTTTCTTCAAGAAAGTATGTTCGAACAAGAATACAAAAGTATGTTTTTCAGTTGTTCCGTAGTAAAAAAATTGTGTATTCGGGCTCGATTTTTAACACAATATTTCTAAATGCAATAATACACAGTTCCTAAATTACCATAATAATATTTAAGATATCAACATAACATAGAGAGACCATCAAATCAAACCAATTTGTTGTAACTCTGAAATAGCTTGTATGTAGTTTCGAACAATATTTTGTCTATGGCGCTTGGTATTTTAAAAATATTCCCCCCAAAAATTGGATGTGCTAGGTTAGGTTAGGTTAGGTTATGTGGCAGCCCGATGTATCAGGCTCACTTAGACTATTCAGTCCATTGTGATACCACAGAGGTGAACTTCTCTCTTATCACTGAGTGCTGCCCGATTCCGTGTTAAGCTCAATGACAAGGGACCTCCTTTTTATAGCCGAGTCCGTTCCGAGGCGTTCCACATTGCAGTGAAACCACTTATAGAAGCTTTGAAACCCTCAGAAATGTCTCCAGCATTACTGAGGTGGGATAATCCACCGCAGAAAAATTTTTTGGTGTTCGGTCGTAGCAGGAATCGAACCCATTGCTAACCATTGCACCACGGTGGCTCCCAATGTGCTAAGTCAAAATATTATTTAATTTGCACATTAAAATGTGTATTCGAAAAAAAGAGCGAGAAAGAGAATAGACATTTGAAAAACAATAAGCATGTGCTTTTGGATGGAGAGGCAAATGTTGTGAATGCGTTTTTTATCTACGTTGGCAACAGGTGGCGTCAGAACAAATTGCGACGGACTTTGAGTAAGTCAACATATTCGAGCAAAAAAAATTAAAACAGTGAAAAATATTTAAATTTTCCAAAGAGAAAGAGGTTACAGAAAGTCCACAATCCACTCTAGACTCCATACACTCAACAAAAAAAGTTTATTTGGATCCAAAAATTTAGACCTCCCATTAAGGAACTTGGTATTGATTGTAAGTCTAAAGATTCGGCTTCTTTTAAATAGAGACAATATTTATGGTGTTTTCTAGCTTTAAATCTACACTGAAAAAAAAATATTCATCCAATGTGAAATATTTTCATCGCTAAATTTTTTATTAAGTACAAATTTCTTTATAATAATGAAATTTTAATTAAAAGGAAGTTTATAATCTTTGCTTCAAAAAATTGTTTAATTAAATTAAGGACACGAATCTTGGAAATTGACATGCTTCCGTTAGAATCGTATGGCTTTGAATTAAGGAAAATTATCCAAAAAATAAAGACAACATTGACAACTGATTCTTTAGAGTGGTAAGCTAAGACTTATGGTGTTTTCTTTTCTGAAAATAAGTGCTTTGCCTTCATTGTGTCTGTACAGAATGCGCATGTTGACAGCAACATAAAAAAATGCTATCATTTCAGCGGGCAAAAAAATCGAAGAAGCAATCAGAGCAATCGCACACTCTTAGAAAAATATGTTTTTCATATGTTCCGATATAAACAAAATGTGTTTCGGGCACAATTTTAAAACACAATATATTTAAGTGCAAACATGTAATGTTCCTAAACTAACACTGAATGTTTGGGACATCTATGTTAATATGATAGAATATATTATGTTTGGGGCATGTATGTTTCATAAAAATCATATGTGTAAATGCAAACATATATAAATTTACAAATTTCGACTAAACATACATATGTTGTGATATTTTATTCAAAGCGACAGAGAGAGTATAGAGAAAGAAATAGATATGGAGAGTTGACGAAAGATATCAACATAACACAGCGAAAGAATCAAAAGAGAACAATTTCTGTGAAACCCGCTTGTATGTTGTTTCGGAAAACTGTTTTATGATAAGGCCAAAAATTTGATATGCTTAAGTCTAAATATTATTTAATTTGAATAAAGAGAATGGACATTCGGAACCAAGAGAATAGACATTTGAAAAACAAACAGCATATGTTTTCGCCTTGAGAGCAGCATTTTATGTATGTGTGGACATGTGTTTTGTTTATCATTTTGGCATTATGGGCACAATTGTTTTCGAAAGGGCACTATACTCTTTTTAGAGTTGGGACAGTAAAATGAAATAAGGTGGAAATAGTGAAAAATTACACAGTAAAATGTATAAAAACAATGTTTAGTTCCTCTTTATTAATAAGTAGTCCACGAGGAGTTGACGGACACCTTCAAATATAAAAGCGGGCATTAAATTCAAGTTTTGCAGCTAAAACAATTTAAAAAGTTTACTTTATTTAAAATGAATTATTAAAGAAAAATAAAAGGCATTTTAGAGCGATGGTGTTAAATGCCAGTAAAAAACTGTTCACGCCTAAATAAATGTATGTTTATATTATAAAATTATTTATGTATGTCTATACTCGACTCCACGTTCTTCTTTTGTTGGAGTTTTTGAATTCCTTCCAAATTTTAAAGTTTTGTACCAAAAACAGTTTTTTGTTACAAAATTGTTATTTTTGCAATAAAAAAATAATATTTTATCCAAAAATCAGTCAATTTCGTTTATATCAAGCACTGTTACTGACTATAAATCTTTAATAACCCACATTTCGAAGTTTCATTATAAAAATTTAATATAGTATAAATATAAATGTGTAAATTAATACAAAAAAAGTGTTCGGTCAGAGCAGGGATTGAACCCACGACCCTTTGCATGCAAGGCAGACATGCTAACCACTGCTCCACGTGGCAAACAAATGTATGTTTCTGTTAAATAATGTTATGTTTGCATGGGCTCGTGGGCGCTGCAAACTATGCTATATAAATGTACCTTATAACGATAATTATCTGCTGGTGACCATAACAGCTACGTAGCCCAGTGGATAGTGTGTTGGCTTACAAACTGTATGGTGCTCGGTTCGATTCTCCTTGCAGGCGAAAGGTAAAATTTAAAAAATGTATAAAAGTGAATAATTTCTTCAACATACAGAAAAAGGTGCCAAGAACAAAAATATTTCGTGGAAGTGAAAATAACGAGTATGTTAGGGAATGAGCACAATCGTCTTTGGGAAAAATTCTTCCAAGCATATAATATTTTTGGGCTCAAAATGCTTCCAAACATATAATATGTTCACATAAAACAAACATATTAATGTTTCGGCAGTATCCAATAATATATGTGCTTCCTGCAAAATATGTTTGGAACATATGTTAAAGAAGCGTTTTTTTTTTGAGGGTGCAACACTCTCGTTTGTCGTCAGTGCTGAAAATGCCCGCAATTTGCCTCTACGTGTGGCACAATTTTCCCAAGAGAATTTGAAGCGTTTTCGCACTTTTGCCTGTAAAAAGTACATTTTCCGGGCAAAATGCAAAAAAAAGTTTTTTGTTTGGAATTTGAAAAAAATAATTTTTAAACTGGCATTTGTACTTGAATTGTTTTATTAATATATAAGTAAAGGAAAATGAAAATTCGACATATGAGATCTATAACCTAGTTTTAATATTAATGATCCTAGATTTAAAGCTAGATAGGCCTCTATCTTTATTTAAAAAAAAACCGCGTCATTGGATGAGAATCAATAAAAGAATCCTTAAGGGAAGGTCAAAATCTTTGGATGCAATTAAACTTTTTTTCAGTGTTTAAAAATCCAAATTATAGCGAAGTGAGAAATATTTTCTTGATTTAGAACAAATTTACACTAAAGATGGGCAATCCAAAAAATAAGTTAATCCAAGTATTCAATATGTCGCTTAATTTTATAGATTATTTCTTTAAATCGTGTGTTTTATTTACTTAGAGGAAAATGTGTCTTACTTCAAAGACATATGATTTGTGTTCTAAATTTAATGAACGGTATTTTTAAAGCAAAGATTATGAACTTACTTTCTATAAAACTTTCTTTATTCTAAAGAAAATTTTCTTTTATATTATTTAGCAAGTCCTAAAATTTAGGATACACTCTCATCTATATTAGGTCAATATATTGACAACTTCACGCCCACAGCAAAAATCTCTTTTTTCGTATCCGAACCAATTCTAAACCTAAATCTATATAAAAAAAATCCATTGGAAATCTCACTGGACAATACCTCCTACTCCACAATTTATAAGTGAGACATTTCTCATCATTCTATCTTATGTTATTTTTAAATGGATTGGACAAAAATTCTAAAAGCAAAAAATGGCTTTAACATCGCAAGTTAATATGTGTTCACACCGTATGTTATGAATCTCAATAGTTTAGAAGTTAAGCTATTAAAGTTTTAGAAAAAATTGAATGCTGTCTCTTATACAGACTTTCATGATTGGAGTGGGCTTTAGCATTGGACCACAACTATAACAAAGACTACATTGGATTCAATCTTGCTGAAGATATTTATTCTATTATAACACACCTTCTCATCTCCCAGCATCCAAAGGCATTGCGAAACATGTTACTCGACTTCCATTGCAATCATTCGAATCTAATGGGAAAGGATGTCCACAAAAGGGGTTACCAGCGTATTTGATCTGGCTGAAAAGAAACAACAAAACAATTCCTCCAAACTCGATTAAATTTGAAATAGGGGTATTTATTACCATTGTACTTTGTCAACATTTTGGTGAGGAAAAACTTTTGCTATATACAAACCTGTCGACTTTGAACTCCGGAGAATATTCGAAGATTTGGCCTTTTGTAAATAATTCAACAAGAAATGGTTGAACGTAGCGTGCAAATCTACATTAAAGTCAGACGAATGTAGACCACAACTACATGAAGAATACTTGTCATAAAATGTCAAGCCCTCTGACAACTCTTGCATTGGCTATACACAGTCGTGAAACAACCACTGCATCGATTCTATACAACCTCCTACCACATCTACACCACTCTTGCAGGTGGTTTGGAGCTTCACCTTCCCCTGGTCATGTCATAGGTTCGAGGAAAATTGTACCGCTATTTTTGTATTCAAGATTTTTTTATGGCCTCTTCCTAAACTTTGTTATGCGTTATGCTAAGTGAATAAACATGTTTTCATTAGGACAGAGAATATACGGTATGGAGTATGGGGGTGGAATATTTGCCTCTTCCCCCATTTCCAACCACTTGGTTGTTCGTCAATCTTTATGAGAATATTAAATGCTGCCTCCTCCTATGATGGTTCACAAGTGGGTTTATCGGTCTTTTGCTTTTAACCGAAGAATGAATGGACAAAAAAGTAAAACTCAAGCCACAAGTCCCATTATGGAATCAGATGACTATGCTGAAAATCATTATCATTTTGTTAGACTGATATAGATGTAGACATTGAATACCCAACGATTAGGTGGTTCCCTAAATGTGTAGAGCGTTTATATGTGGATAAAATTATGCTAATTTGAATTCGAGACAATTTCTGTGAGCTTGCGGATCGAAAAATATTCTAATAGCTGCAAAACAAGCTCAATAATATTTCGGTAAGTCGAAATATCCCAAAACGTAAATAACGAGAATCAATTGAACGACAGAGATTATCCTGTAACACTCATTTGTCTTTTTCATTGGAGACCTACAGAGTATGCTGCAAGTAAAATAATGGAAGTAACCAATTGGCGACTTAAAAATACCCAAAGAAAATTTCATTAATATTTTTTCTACCAGTGTATGCCTAAGGTGAAACATAATATGTTTGAACACTACAAACATATATATATGCCTGAAGCAAAATGTGCTTGGGGCTTGGGACTCAAATTTATGACAGTTATTTCAATGTAAAAAAATGTTTTCTAAATTTCAAAAAACTTTAAATTAAACATGCATCCTTTATCAATGAGCTACGCCCATTTCAAACCGGATAGCGTATCACACTATGTATAAAATCCATTAGGTGCTAAATTACTTCTGAAAACTTTTTATTGCTACTTAAGTGTTTCGGATATTATTAAAGAAATAAATAATTAACAACTTAATATTTTATATTTTATTAGATTTTTATCTACATTTATTTTATTTGCATTTATTTAATTTAACTTGTTTCTCCAATTTGACGTAAACACATCAAGAAGTAAATATATGCAAACCATAGTACGGTAGTTAAATATACCTATGGTTAGGTTATATATAGGGGAGCCCAATATTTTAGGCTTACTTACACTGAAAAAAGCATGCCCGGTTCCAAAGATTTTGTCTTTACTTAAAAATATTTGGTATTGATTGCGAGCCAAAGAAGCGGAGAATACAAATAAGGATACTTTAAAGACACAATTCTTTTTTAAATTTGGGTTTTGTGTACTTGCTTCTAGGAAGCAAATTTTAATTTTTCGCTTTCTCAGCTTTTTTTCTTCATATGCTATCAAAGTCCTTTAAAAACGAGTTAACGACAACTTTATTTTCCAAGTTAAGAATCGACTTCCAGTTAGAAATTAGAAGCATTTTACTTGAAACATAGCAATGTTTCAAGTAAAAAGCTTCTTTAAAATAAAGTGTTGAAAAACATGTCCTATATCTGAACGATTTTTTGTTTTTTAGTCAAGATGCAAAAAGACAACAAATTTAAAGACAATTTCATTTAATTTAAAGAATTTTTCTGAATTATTGAAGTCAATTGACCTTAGCCCAAACATTTTTTCTTTCATGTTACGATACCCATTTTAAGCCAAATCACTTAATTATAAGGACAATACGACTTCATTGAAAAGTTTATCGACTTTTGGACAAGGAAAAAAACTTTATATTAGAGAAATGCGTCTTCTATGCTAAGCAAAATTTGCATTCGTATTTTAAAGACACGAAATCTTTGATCTCACGACAATATTTTTTTCAGTGTAAGCTATTCTGCCCATTTTGATACCACAAGAGGTGAAAATCAGTGAGTGCTGCCCATTCTATGTTCAGCTCAATCACAAGACACCTTCTTTTTATAGTCGAGTCCGAATGGCGTTTCACATTACGGTGAAACGACTTAGAGAAGCTTGAAAATGATGAGAAATGTCACCAGAATTATCACAAATGTTTGATGTTTGCTCGAAACTGAGATTGAACCATTGAACGAAGGTGGCGCTCATAGCTATAGCCGGTTATGTAATCAGCCCTTACCCACACTAAAACAATATTGATTATGAATCCTAAATTTTAGGATACGCAAATTATATAAATATTAAAGGAAAATATCTTTAAAATAAATGTTAAATGAAAAGAAATTTCAAAATCTTTGCTTTAAAATTTGTATTCTTTCAATTTAGGACAGAAAATTTTCAAATATGCGACCCTCTATTAAGTTCATACGTCTTTAAAGTAGTGAACATTTTCGTTAAACACACACCCTCAAAAAAAATCGCTTCTTTAACATATGTTCCAAACATATTTTGCAGGAAGCACATATATTATTGCATACTGCCGAAACATTAATATGTTTGTTTTATGTGAACATATTATATGTTTGGAAGCATTTTGAGCCAAAAATATTATATGCTTGGAAGAATTTTTCCCAAACACGATTGTGCTCATTCCCTAACATACTCGTAATTTTCACTTCCACGAAATTTTTTAGTTATTGGCACCTCTCTGTAATACAAATAATGTTGAAGAAATTATTCACTTTTATAAATTTTTTAAATTTTACCTTTCGCCTGCACGGAGAATCGAACCGAGGACCATACAGTTTGTAAGCCAACACACTATCCACTGGGCTACGTAGCTGTTATAGTCACCAGTAGATAATTATCGTTTTAAGTTACATTTATATAGCATAGTTTGCAGCGCCCACGAGCCCATGCAAACATAACATTATTTAACAGAAACATACATTTGTTTGCCACGTGGAGCAGTGGTTAGCATGTCTGCCTTGCATGCAAAGGGTCGTGGGTTCAATCCCTGCTCCGACCGAACATTTTTTTTTGTTTTTTTTTTTTAATTTACACATTTATATTTATACTATATTAATTTTTTTAAATGAAACATCGAAATGTGCGTTATTAAAGATTTATAGTCAGTAACAGTGCTTGATATAAACGAAATTGAATGATTTTTGGATAAAATATTATTTTTTATTGCAAAAATAACAATCTTGTAATAAAAACCTGTTTTTGTACAAAACTTTAAAATTTGGAAGGAATTCAAAAACTAACAAAAGAAGAACGTGGAGTCGAGTATAAACATACATACATAATTTTATAATATAAACATAAATTTATTTAGGAGTGAACAGTTTTTTACTAGCATTTAACACCATCGCTCTAAAATTCCTTTTATTTTTCGTTAATAATTCATTTTAAAGAAAATAAACTTTTTAAATTGTTTTAGCTGTAAAAGTCGAACTTAATGCCCGCTTTTATATTTGATGGTGTCCGTCAACTCCTAGTGGACTACTTTTTAATAAAGAGAAACTAAACTTTGTTTTTTTACATTTTACTGTGTAATTTTTCACTATTTCCTCCTTATTTCATTTTACCGTCCCAACTCTAAAAAGAGTATAGTGCCCTTTCGTTATTTTTATGAAGACCCCTGATTTCTTTTAACGAACCAAGAAAAAAATAATGCCAAAATGATAAACAAAACATATGTCCACACATACATAAAATGCTGCTCTCAAGGCGAAAACATAAGCTGTTTGTTTTTCAAATGTCTATTCTCTTGGTTCAGAATGTATATTCTCTTTATTCAAATTAAATAATATTTAGACTTAAACATATCAAATTTTTGGCCTTATCATAAAACAGTTTTCCGAAACAACATACAAGCGGTTTCACAGAAATTGTTCTCTTTTGACTCTTTTGCTGTGTTATATTGATATCTTTCGTCAACTCTCCCGGTTTCCATCTCTATTTCTCTCTATACTCTCTCTGTCGCTTTGAATAAAATATCACAACATATGTATGTTTAGTTGAAATTTGTAAATTTATATATGTTTGTATTCACACATATGATTTTTATGAAACATTCATGCCCCAAACATAATATATTCTAACATATTAACATAGATGTCCCAAACATTTAGTGTTAGTTTAGGAAAATTACATGTTCGCACTTAAATATATTGTGGTTTAAAATCGTGCCCGAAACACATTTTGTTTATATCGGAACATATGAAAAACATATTTTTCTAACAGTGCAGAAGAAACACTATTTAATTTAAAGAAATCTTCTTTAAATTAACTATGATATTGAATCTATGCTGATTAAATATTCAAAGTTAACGATACAAAAGCAAGAAAACTAAACAAGAAAAATTTATATGGTTAAATTCAGTATATGCTGCAAAGCCTCATGAACAGTTTTAACTAAGTTTTCTTTTTATTTTACCCACTTTTATTGTCTTAAGGTGTGTTTTACTACACTGAAAAAATATTTACGTGATATTAAAGATTTCGCAACCTAAATTTTAGGATGCGAAATTTACAAAATATTAAGGACAAATTTCTTTAAAATAATGAAATTTTAATTAAAATAAAGTTAATAATCTTTGCTTCAAAAATTTTTTTTTCATAAAATTTAGGACACAAATTTTGTAAATTTGCGTCCCTCCGTTAAAGTCGCATGTTTTTGAACTAAGGCTAATTTTCCTTAAAGTAAAGAAACACATTGTTTATTTAAAGAAATTGTCCTTAAATTAACTGAAATGTTGAAACTTTAGATTGAAGATAAAAACGCTTCAAATATATGCTAAGATTTATTTTGAAGATTAAGCATCTTTGGTTTAAAGTTGTTTTGGAATTAAGAAAACATTTTGTACGTTGATGTATCCGTTATAATTTGGATTTTTAAGGTGTCATTTGTTTGTACATGAATAGCATTATGAATATTCCGCGAAAAGTGAATGAAAACTCGATAAATGGAATCTCTATCTTAATTTTAATTTTATTGATCCTAGATTTAAAGCCAGATAGGTCACTAAAAAATGTCTTTATTTTAAAGAAGCCGAATCTTTGGCTTGGAATCAATACCAAAATCCTTAAAGGAAGATCAAAATCTTTGGATCCAAGTAAACTTTTGTTTGAGTGTAAAAGCTTCCTGATTTAATGAAGCCCGCCTAAAGGCAAGATTGGGCATTAGAGGGTTAAACTTCGTGTGGCAATAAAGACATTTTTGCAATTTTGAACTCCAATTTTTTTCCTTCAAACCATGAACTTTTCTTTAACATGTGGAAAAAATAATTATCAAAGTATGGAAGAAATGCAGTAATACTTACATTATATATTTTATTGCCGACCCGTTATATTGTTGACAAGCCACTAAAAACAGTTACGTCAGAGATTTTTGAAAAATAAAGTTTTTCCAACTTAATGTTTTCTAACGAGAATAATTTCCCAATTTATAAACTACCAAAAATAAAAACGATTTCTAAAAACACTAAGCGCAATAGACAAGACATAAGGGTGATCATTCTGAAATGTACAATATTTCCACACATTTTACCATTTGAATCAACAAATCAACTTTTAGGTTTTTAATTATTTTTATTGGGCTATTCATGGTCAAGTTTTTAAAAGATGCAAATATAACAATGTTAAGTCAGACTTTCTTTGACAAATCTTTTAAAGCAGAAATAATTAATATATATATATAAATTGGTTTTTTGATTACTTTCTATGTATGGCTTACATTTTTTACAAATATTTACAGAAACCAAAACATACTAGGTTCATTTTAACTTATAGCATCTCGTGTTAGTTACTCTTTACCTAAACCAGAATGTAAAAATAACTTATTCTCTAGCAGTTAAAAGTCATCTGGACTAGACTAAATTATCTCCCATAGCCTTATCATCCGATAAAGAGTAACAATAAATATCCTCGACTATTTTATCGCAACGATAACACTCACACATAATTAACATTCCTAGGTGAAATGGTGTGAGCACAATTGTATTGGTGAACATATACGTACATTAGGGGTGATTGATTCGAATCGATAAGGGAAGTTAGCTGTCTAACCTAAAAATAAATAAATTTAGTCATTCATCATGCCGTTAATATGCACCAAGTTTTGTCAACCAACACAACCAAATTGGAACATTCATAGGTAAACAAATTCATAATAGCAGAGAAAAAGACGTCGTCTACATGTTCTTCCTCAAATTAATAAAAAAATTATATTTATGATTAATATTAATTTGTCTTTCTTAGCCGTGAACGAAAATGATAGCCTATTTTAAAAAAAGCTAGGAAATATTTCAAAAATCATTACATTTTTAATTATGAAATTCTCTATTCGATTTGTCGCACTTCCTAGGAAGTTATGCTAAAGTCTTAAAAGGCGTATGTAGACACATGTGCCCAGATTCTCTTAATATTATGTTGCCATCTATTGTCTTCAAAAATAGCAATGACGGAGTGCCCTTCTCCAAATAATGCCAGATCTACCAATCAGAGTTGAGTATATCCTGGCGAACCCTTGAAACGAATTTAAAGCACAGACACCTGGGAATAAAACATAAAAGTGTAATGGCCTACTCGAAGGACATAAAACTTCAAATTACTCAAAAATGAATTATTAATTCTAAGGATATTGTATGGGTTTGCGACATTTACTGCTTTTTGAGCATTTTATACTCGTTCCACAAAAAATCTAAGGTGAGTACTATGTTCGGTTTTCGACTTGAAAATCACTTTATTTTCGCGATTACTTTTCCTGAAATAATCAAAATTATAAATGAAAACAAACATATTTCCATAATGTCTTGCCGACATTATGGATGCGCATAAATTGAGTTAATTTATCTACTTTATATTGAACTTTTTTAATAAAGTAACCGCGAAAATTTCAACTCGAAAAGCGAACATATTTCTTACCTTAACACACACCCAGAAAAAAGTGTCTTCGAAACTAAAGGAAAAAATGTTCATCAATTTAGTTTAGCCATTTTATTTCCATAAAGTTAAATTTTTGTGTGAAATAATAAAATTTACTTGTTTCAGTAAAAAAATCCTAAACTGAAAGCAGTTAGAAATTGTTCATTAACTAGAATAAGGCATGGAATTTTACTAATACTGTTTTCTTCGCTGGGTATAAGAATTTACTACTGAACAAGCAAATTTTATTCACTGATAACAAAGCATTCGTAAAAATAAACAAAAACCGTACTAAAACCAAGTTTCCTTAAATTTAGTAAAATTTCTTATAGAATGATAATTCTGACTTCCTTTATTATAGAAAGCTTATCCTACATACGAATAACACTTGGCATAGAAATATATTTTAGTTCATTCGCACTAAGAAGTATTCAATCCTTTCAAAACTTAAGGAAGCATACTTGTTAGAAAATAGGAAATTTTCCTACATCTCTTTTGTCTACCTGTAATCGATACCTGTCATCGGTGTAATCGATATGTTTGCGCGTGGGTTGTTTTTTAGTTGGAATCGCGTTGTTATGGTATACGGAGAGATTGTTAAAAAATAATATAGTAAAATAATATAATAAATAGCAAATAAAATATATAAAATATGTGTTATTTTAAATTAGTGAGAACAATTTTTGTTTTTTGAAAATTATTAAACATAAATAACAAACAATAAGTCTATCAATGTTCGTGATGGTGTACAAAGAAAGAAAACCCAACAGAATAACAACCCCTTCATTCATTCACCCAGAAAAAAGTTACCCCTTCTTTAAGTTAAAATGAACTCATTGTGATGAAAGTTGAACTTCGTATAACGCCAAAGACATTTTTATTTGTTTGAATGATGTGATTTTCGTAGAAATTAGGTAGAATGCATTCCGTATATTAGTTAACATTTTCCTATATTTATGTACCACTATACTACAGAATGAAAAAATTTAACTGAATTGAATTCATATATGGAATGATTTTATTGAACTTTTTTTCATTCATTTGGACAAATCTTACATATTTGTGGTAAACCTTTTACATCAAAGTTAGATCTGCTTACCTTCGTTTTTAAATACAATTTTATGTATTTATATAAGTAATTTTTTCTTCAATAAAAGACATGTTTTATTAATATATTAAATATATTTATTTAGAATCAATAGCATCGACTGGCATTGAGATATTAAAGCACATTTTTTCTTCTTGTAGTACCTTTCACTTTGAATAATTTGCTGCCTAGCAATTTTGTCCACCTTCTACAATTTCAATACCTACAAATATAAACAAAAAAATCCAAAACCAAGTTTTTCACAAAAGGTTAGCGTCACTGAATATTACCTGATAATTTAAGATTCCAAAATGAAGTTGAATGAAGGGGTTGTTATTCTGTTGGTGTTTTCATTTTTATAAACCAGTTTTCAAAAAACGAACATATTTCTCACTAATTTAAAATAACAAATATTTTATATATTTTATTTGTTTTTTATAATATTATTTTACTATATTATTTTTTAACAATCTCTCCGTATACCATAACAACGCGATTCCAACTAAAAAAAAACAACCCACGCGCAAACATATCGATTACATCAAAGACAAGTATCGATTACAGGTAGATAAAAGAAATGTAGGAAATTTTCCTATATTCTAACAAGTGTGTTTCTTAAGTTTTGAAAGGATTGAATACTTCTTAGTACGAATGAACTAAAATATTTTTCTATGCCAAGTGTTATTCGTATGTATATTAAGCTTTCTATAATAAAGGAAGTCAGAATTATCATTTTATAAGAAATCTTACTAAATTTGAGGAAACTTGGTTTTAGTTCGGTTTTTGTTTATTTTTACGAATGCTTTGTTATCAGTGAATAAAATTTTCTTGTTCAGTAGTAAATTCTTATACCCAGCGAAGAAAACAGTATTATTAAAATTCCAGTTCTAGTTTATGAACTATTCCTAACTGCTTTCAGTTTAGGATTTTTTTACTGAAACAAATAAATTTTATTATTTCACACAAAATATTAACTGAGTGGAAATAAAATGGCTAAACTAAATTGATGAACATTTTTTACTTTAGTTTCGAAGACACTTTTTTCTGGGTGTTCGTGAAAAAATTGGTTTATGATTTTTTATATTTGAAATTATCAAATGGGGACAAAATCGTTAGGCAGCAACTTATTAAAAGTGAAAGGCACAAGAAGAAGAAAAAAATTACGTTTTACAGTTGATAACATTACATGGAAATTGGAAATAGTGGAATAATAAACTAATATTTCGATGCTGTTTATTCTTAACAAATATATTTAATATATTAATAAAACATGTCTTTTATTGAAGAAAAAATTGTCTATATAAATAAATAAAATTGTATTTAAAAACGAAGATAAGCAGTGCTAATTTTGAAGTAAAAGGTTTTCAACAAATATTTAAGATTTGTCAAAATTAATGAAAAAAGTTCAATAAAATCATTCCATATATGAATTCAATTCATTTAATTTGTCTTTGGCGGTATAGGAAGTCATTTTATTTGGTACACACCAAATTGGACATGCTATCTGTTTTAACATTTGATTTTGTCTTGCCATATAGTTGGTCCTTTTAGTTTTGTTCTGAAAGCGACTTGAATCTTGTCCTTGTTTTTGAACCTATCCTCTGCCTTTGTTACTAATGTGTAAAGACATTTTTAAGGGACCTATCCAACTTTAAATTTAGGATCAATAAAACTAAAATTACAATACAGATCTCTCTTCTTAATTTAAAATAAAATCTTTTAAAATCTTTAAATTGCGTCAAATAAAATTTCATCTATCATATTAGGTCAATAATTTTTTGTACATGTACATTATTTGCTGGGAACTTCAAGACTTCAGTCAAAAAAATTTAATTCCCAACTCAATATTCGCGGATTCCTTAGAAAAAAATTAAAAATGATTTATTATTCATGGATATGATGCCCAGCAAACTTTTATTGCCAACCCTTAATTAAAAACAACAACAACAAACAAATGCATTTATATATCAAATGCGGAACAACAACTTGTTCCGACAAGTTTGTAGTCGGGTATGGAATGCAGTGCCCTGGAATTATAGGGCCGATAAGCATCCAATTGAATTACACATTCATCTTCAAGTCTATACTGTGCATATTTGATAGACATGCCATCGAGTTGCGAGTCATGCAAGCGAATTGATTTAGAAAGTATGTACTTGCTTGCCTTAGTAAATATTAGTCAACGGTAACCGCCAACTGCACAACTTCGTTCTAATTTCATCCCATGCAAATGGCCACAACAGAACAACTGGTGTACTACTACGATTATGTGACTCCATTGCCGTGAATCACGAATATTAGTGACACCGTTGGTGTTAACCAACTAACGTAGGAATATACACGTAATAGTATGACATGGAGTGCAATTCCTGAGTGTAAGGAAAAATACGCACCGTCACATACAAATCACAAAAAAAGTGAAATAATTTCGATTGGTGAACATTTTGGTAACATCAATGCACTACAGAATATTTTTCGGTTTTTGGAATATGTATATCGGTCAGACTTTTATTAAAGTCTTCAAATCAATTGACCTCTTGAGCATGTAGAAGTTGCAGGCAGGGCTACACGCAAAAAAATAATTCTTTCCTCCCAAACGAAATTTTAGACAAACAAAGTTCGTTTCTCATTTGCTTTTCGCTGTAAGGAAGTGTATTTGGAAGAAAAGTATATACTTTTTGTGATAAACGTTTATTCTTTTCCAGGATGTAAAAACAAATTCATAAAGACTAGCTCAAAAACAAAAACATTATTTTCTTGCTAATTGCATTGTCCCTCACATCTTTCTCACATCCACGAGGATTTTTAGTTCTTAACACCTTTTCCTGTAATACCAACAATGTAGAAGAAATTATACGATTTTATAAATTTTTAAAATTTTTTTACCTTTCGCCTGGACGGAGAATCGAACCGCGGACCATGCACATTGTAAGCCAACACACTAACCACTGAGCTATGTACCTGTTATCGTCATCAATAGATAAATATCCATATAAGTTATATTTATATAGCATAGCTTGCGGCGCCCACGAACCGAATAAACAAAGTTTATTTAACAGAAACAAACATTTAGTTTGGCACCGTGGAGCAGTGGTAGCTACGTCCGACTCTCATGCCAAGGGTCGTGGGTTCGATCCCTGCTTCGGCCAAAGTTTTTTTTTTGCTTTTGTTTTTTTTTTACATATATTCCAGATATATTCGGAAGATTCCGAAAAAATGTTCAACATTACATTGTACTATATTAAATTTTGAACTGTAAAATGTGTCTTATTAAAGACCTAAAGTCAGAAAAGAACAGTGTTTGATATAAACGAAATGGACTGTGTTGTTATTTCAAAAATAACTTTTTTTATTGAAAAAATAAAAATTTTGTAACAAACGAATTTTTTTGGTGATAAAAGTTTAAAATTTTCGAAGCAATTCAAAAAACTCTAACAAAAGAAAAACGTTTTCGGTACACGTTTTCCAAACGTTTTTTTTCTTTGCGTGTACCAATAAAATTTCAAGAAAAATCCTCACATTTTTCTGAAAAAATCGAAATAATATATGTGTTTTTGTTAGACACAAAGCAAAAGTATTTATTTCGCATAAAAAAAACAGAAAATTAACATGAATTTCAATTCATGTTAATCAAATTTAGATATTGCCCCCATATTCCATATTCCCATATAGCCCAATTTCAACGAATGTGGTCGTATTGCGCAAAATCTTATCGAAATCTCTTCAGATTTAGATATAGCTCCCAACTGTAGTCTCTCTCCATCTCTGTTTTCCTGAATTTTCTGTGTAAACGAACGACTTCCAGTAAAATTTTTTGAACGGAGCTTATATCGCCATTTCAGTGGTATAACTTCAATGTGAAGCATCGTTCGGACTCGGCTATAAAAAGGAGATCCCTGGTCATTGAGCTAAATATGCACTCAAAAACCAGCCAATTTAACTTTATTCCAGTTCACGGAATTATTATGTTTGGAGAATGTTTCCTTTAATCTAATAATTTCTTACGTTAGTTAAATTAACTAAACAAAGGGAAAAAATTATACACAAATAAAGTATAAAGATTTACTAAATTCCTACTTCTCACAAAATAGTTCATTATTTCTTTATATTTGTAAATTTTACTACAAATGCGCCCATCTTGAACTTCGTATGGTACTAAAGACATTCTTGCAATTTTAAAAGCCAATTTTTTCCTTCAAATTACAAAATTTTCTTTAACAAGTGAAAAAAATAAATTATGTCTACTAAATTTTCTTGAATTTGTCGAAAAATATTTACTTATTTTTGTGATATCGGCATGAGGTCGGCGTTTATTATATTCTAATATTTACCAAACTTTTCTAAAATGAACCAACATTTTCCTTACTGATGGGTTCACTGTTTTTTCAGTATGGAATCGGGCAGCACTCAGTGATAAGAGAGAAGTCCACCACAGTGGTATCACAATGGACTGAATAATGTCTAAGCGAACCTGAAATATAGGGCTGTCACCATTAGCGTAGCTAGACAATTTTCCTAGGGGGGGCTATAGCCCCCCTAGCTAAAACTTTATCGACTGAACTTATAGGTTCAACTAATGTTTAATTTCATAAAATTGAATAAAAAATAGACATCAAAATAACTCGCGAATCAATTTATAATAAAGCAACTAAAAGTACCCTACGGGAAATTGGTGCAAATTGCCACTGACGGACCTATCACAGAACTGGTACCTGTGCTCCAGTTAGTTGCAATTTTAACATTTAGTGAAATAAAATTATCAGAATAACCTTTTGTTCGACATATTTAAATTTTTTTTCATTTCGGGTTCGATTAGGGGCCCAAATTGAAAGAGATTTTTAAGAGTTTGTCCGAGACTGGTTCCTGAGGACCTGTTTATGGGTTGATCCTGCTAAATTGTCCCAGGACGTGTCCTTTGGGGTGAGTCCAAAACGCGTCCTAAAAAGTTTACTCCGTCAATGACAAACCCATGTTAAGGTGGACGGTCCCTTCCATACGTTGTGATCAGAACTGGGACTGGTCCATACACACCAGGGACTAGTCCTGTACCAGTTCTGTGGTTGATCCATTTCCCGTAGGGTAGTTCCACACTTTTCCCAGCAAAAAATTGGGAGTTGTTCTAAAGGCACAACTTTAAAAGCACTTCCAAAAATGTCCTCACAAAGAAGTTAACTATTTTAACTACACAGGAAGTTTTTTTACTTCATTTTTTATATTTTAATCCATAATTTTTTGTTTTCTTTTTTCAAATAGTTTAAAAAAAGGGTAAGAATAAATAAAATGGTACAAATTATTCAAATTTTGCCTCAAAAATGCTAAATCCATTATAGAAAAATCGATAATATTTGAAAAACCGTTTCAAACAAGCGTTAGAATGCATTAAAAAGCATAAAAAAGTATAAAAATTATTTATTTGGGAAAATATCACAAAATTTTTAATTCACATTCAAAACACTGAATTCAGATCACACCTTAAGAAGTGATGCAAATTCATTGCAACGGTTGTTGAAACGGTGGACATTCGTTCTATGACAAGTTTATATTACATTCATCGCTTCTCCGCCAATTTTGTACCACTTCCAGACCCAAAAAGAACATTTTCACTTCTTTTTTGGCGACGCTTTTTTGCAGCATTTATGAAAGAATAGTTTTAATATCAATTACTATTTTTTATTCAACTAAATCATAAGTTCAACCACAGCTTTATTTCATAAATATCAGACTTCCACCACAACCCAAGTAATTCGATTGTGCATGAAAGTCTTTTGTACGAGTATATACTTGTTTAATTTTTATAAAAATGTAAAATCGTAAATAGGTTTTCAAATTCTGGGGGGGCTAAAATTTTTCTGGGGGGGTCTAAGCCCCCTCCCCAGAGGCCTTCCTACGCTTATGGCTGTCACTACACCTAAAGCTGAGTACTATGTTCAGTTTTCAAGCTGAAAACCAGCTTGTTTTCACGGTTACTTTTTTTAATTAACAAATTTAAAAATTTAAAATTATTTGCAATCAATTCCTTGGATCTTTTCCATCCATTATTTGGAAAGACTCGACCGATAATCGATAATTGTCTTCATAAATATATTTGTACTTTTAATTTAGTGTTTTGGTGAAAAAGCCGAACATAGTACATACCTTAACCTAAAATTGTCATTTTCGAGACAAAAAACGGAAAATTTGCATTTGCTATTTTTTGATTAAAAACTCGGCAACTCTGTTGTCAGGCCTCAGCTACGCAGAGCATCGGGCATCATTTCATTTATTCAGAATTGTAATACAGAAGCCGTCGGTATTAACAACAACAGCCCAGCCATAACAAACGATAAGTAAAAGTAAAAAAAAGTTTACTTGGATCCAAAGATTTTGACGTTCCTTTAAGGATTTTGGTATTGATTCCGAGCCAAAGATGTGGCTTCTTTAAAATAAAGACATTTTTACGGACCTCCCTGAATTTAAATCTAGGATCGGTAAAATTAAAATTGGATACAGATCTCATTAATCGAATTTTTATTCTCTGTTGCGATATATTAATAAAGGTATTCATGTACAAAAAAAAATCCAGTTTCAAAATCCAAATTATACCAAGTACTTCAAAGTAAAAACTGTTCTCTGAATGCTAAAAAAAACTTTAAACCAAAGATGCAAAGCCTTAAAATAAGTCTTAGCCTATATTTCAAGCGTTTTTATCTTAAATTCAAAAATTCTATATCTCAGTTGAGTTAAAGACGATTTCTTTAAATTAAAAATGTTTTTCTATATTTTAAGGAACATTTGCCTTACTTCAAAGATCTACAAATTCAACAGAGGGACGCAAAATTTCAAGATTTGTGTCCTAAATTTAATGGAAAAACTTTCTGTTAATTAAAATGTCATTATTTTAAAGAATTTTGTCCTTAGCATTGCGTAAATTTCGAGTCCTAAAATTTAAGTTGCATAATCTTCCATATTAGGTCAATATTTTTTTCAGTGTGTGTAGGGACAAAAGTTACCTATATTAAGCAAAGATTTGTAGAATGGAAATAAAAGGTTATCAAATATCATTCGAATAAAAATTTAACAGTTTAAGGTGAAACACATTGAAAAGAGTTTCCCCCTCTCATTTCATGTCTAGATACCCGTTTCACCCAAGCACCCAAAAAGTTGTTCAACGATGGTTTATCCCCTCTCAGCCGTTCGACTTCTAAAGGTTGAGTTACATAGCATGCGTTAATCCGTGCGTTGATGGAAGGGTTGATATTTTTCAGTTTGAAGCACTCTAACAAAACTGTTGCTTTCAAAGCGAAAATTCAACTCTTCAATCAACGGACGCATTAACGCAAGGTATGTAACTCAACCTTAAATGTTAAGAATTTTGACATTTGTTAAATTAAATTTTCGCTAAATGGGGTATTCGTTCAACAGATCTTCGACTGTATTGCATTTTACTTCAAACTTGTGTAATTGCATATTCTTCCATAAGTTTTCGCAAATTTTAATCTCTAAAGTTTGAAATTAATTGAAGTGTTGCATTCAAGTTTGCAGCTGAAAAACAAAACATAAAACAACAACAACACCTAACATACAAATTAAAAACATCAATTAATTATTCTATTTGAGAATAATTTTCCAAAATTTCACCCTTATTGCAGCAAAACGAAATGAGTTACAGATGGCCTATGTAAAATTCATAATATCCTTGTGTGTGTCTTTTGCGAATAGTGAGGAAGTGTGGTAAAGTTTACTTCACGAAATTATGTTAAATACCATTACACACTCTAGCAGCATTAAGGACCAACCCGAGAACACACTCAAAAAAAAGTGAACTCACTATTTCACTAAAGCCAATTTAACTATATTTTAGTTCATGAACTTATTATTTTTGGTGAAAGTTTCATTTACTCTAATAATTTTTTGCGTACGTTAGTTAAATGAACTAAAAGACGGGAAAAAATTATACACAAGTTGAGGATAGAGATTTACTAAATTCGTATTTGTCATAAAATAGTTCAGTATTTCTTCAAATTTGTAAATTTTACTACAAAAGTGTCCATTATGAACTTCGTATGTCACTAAAGACATTCTTGCAATTTTGAACTCCAATTTTTTCCTTCAAACTACAAAATTTTCTTTAAAAAGTGAAAAAAATTATTTAGGTCTAATAAATTTTCTTGAATTTGTCGAAAAATATTTACTTATTTTTGTGATATCGGCGCGATGCCTGCGCTTGTAATACTGTTTAGTTAAAAATTTCTAAAAATATTCAACATTTTCTAAAATTAATCAAAAGTTTTCTTCCTTGTTGGGTTCACTGTTTTTTCAGTGCAATCTCGTCACACATGACGAAGGATTATTGCATGGAAAGCACATTTCCACACGCATATATAAATAGGTATGCATGTGAATATATTTATGCACCTTAAGGAGGATAATGTTTGATTGTTTAATAACGAAAAGTCTAAATCAATATACTGAAAACAAAAATATAGTTTTGAACACAAAGATTTCTTATACTTAAAATACGAATGCCAGAAAACGCATGTCTCTGATATAATGTTTTCAATGGAGTCGATTTGTGCTTATAGTTAAATGATTCGACTTAAAAGTGGATATGAAAATAGGATATATCTTTAAACATTTAATTTTAAAGACGATTTTTACTTGAAACAAGGCATAATTCCTACTTGTTGTTTCCTAGAATCAAGTACCCAAATCTCAAATTTAAAAGGGAATTGCGTCTTATTATCCTATTCTTTGGATCCGTATAAATACTAAAATCATTAGTGTTTCGTTTGCTTCGCTTCGAGTATTTTCAAATTTTTGGCCTGAGAATTCATTGAAATGTTAAAAATGTTTATTCTTTTTTCTTGACACATATTCTATACGTTCGTTTCATACTCGAGAACAAAATATGAAGTGACATGCCTTTCGAGGAACCAAAATCATTTTTCTTTCGTTTGAAATAGACCATTTTCCTTTCCTTTCTTTAATAAACCATTTTAGGGTTTACAAACTTTGTGAAAATTTGCTTTGGGCTATTCCCCATCAAGTTATAATAAAATTGGTAACAAATATGTATAATTTTATGCCTTTTTTGCCGATTTAGTTTTCACTTTAGCGGCTAAACTCAAACTTAGTACTCTCCTTTAGATGTATAAGCATATAAATGTCTTGTTTTCATATTTTTTGTGACGGGATAATTCGAAAATGTTTGTTGGGATACTTTCCGAAATATGTAAGAAAATACATGTGTCAAAATTATTCAAATATACAGTCGAAGCTCCATTTTACGAACGATATATAGTCAAGCCCCTTCGTTATTTAGAAAAATTCGTTAAATCGAACGGTAATTTTTAATTTTAATTTTTATTGAAAATCATAAGCTTTTACCATATGGGATAAAATTCATAAGCATTTGTCAAAATTAAAGTACTACAGAGGTACTTAAGCAATTATTAATAAGAAAAAAGATCACCACCTGTGGTATCAAAGATACTGAATATCACAGTTTGTCGCAATTTTTAAATGTTCATATAGTTTATTTCAATACTCCCATGATTTTAAGATATTATTAGATTTAGACATTTACCTATGGTTCAACATATTCCAAACATTTCTCCTTTCTGGTGCAATTTGGATGCTCAGGAAACAGGTTCTTAAGAGTTTATCCCAGACTGGTTCATGAGAACCTGTCTAAGTTCTCCCAGGACATAGCCTTGGGAATGAATCCAAGTCGTGTTCTACGGTGGAAATTTATCCCGTCAATGACGAACCCATGTTAAAGTGACTGGTCCCTTCCATACGTTTTAAAAGCTTTTTCGTTAAATCGAGTGTAAATTTTGTTCAACCGTTTGTTATTTAGAATACTCAATGATAAGAATTTGGCCGTTCGTTAAATTAGATTTTCGCTATAAGGGATATTCGTTAAACAGAGCTTCGACTGTATATGTATGTTTTGTATAGGTTTATACACACATATACTGTTTGTATGGGATGTTAACACCAACGCACATAAACATGCTAACATTTCGGTCTTCCCCAATGTCAATCAGTAAGGGCACAGACATAACATGTTCTGTGCATCAAGGGAGCGAACGTTTTATTAGAAAACTGTAGTCCTTCAACTGTTTTGATATAAGGACGAAACGTCTTTGTTTTATTAACTGCGTTTTGCACTATAAGTGATGTCCATCAAATTAAATAATCCACCTACACGGACGAAAAATACTGTTTTTCATATGTTTGGTGTAAAAATTATATGTTTGGAACTCAAATTTTTTAACACATTATTTTTAAGTGCAAGCATATAGTGTTCATAAACTAACATAACATGTTTAGTACATATATGTTAATATGTTAGAACATATTATGTTTCGGACATAAAATTTTTGTAAATATAATATGCTTGGATGCAAACATATATTAATTTAGAAATAGCATATAAACATATAACATATGTGTTTAGAAAGAGAGACCTGGAGTAAAATAATGGAAGTAACCAATTGGTGCCTTAATAATATGTATACCCAAAGAAAAATTCATTAATATTTTTTCTACCAGTGTATGCCTAAGGTGAAACATAATATGTTTGAATAATACAAACAATATTTTGTTTGGACCAATCCTGAAAATATATATGCTTGAAGCACACTGTGTTTGGTGTATATGTTACAGAAGCGATTTTTATTTTTTTGAGGGTGTAGTGAAAGTAGCCAAGCACCCTAGACGTTTGTGACATTAGAATTAATTTTAGAATACAGGGTCAGAATCGATTGCGAACAGCAATCGTCTAATAAAGGAAACAGATGAGAATGGAGAAACAGGAAAGTCTTTCGATTTCTAATTTTATATACTAAAGTACAAATTACTACACCCTCAAAAAAAAAAATAACCTATGTAACATAAACTCCCAAACATGTTCTACTTCAAGCATATATATTTTCAGAATTTCTTCAAACAAAAAATTGTTTGTACTGTGCAAACATATTATGTTTTACCCTTAGCATATAGCTAACATTACATTTTCTAAACATTTGTGTGACAATGTGTTATATATATAAAGGGTGATTTGTTAAGAGCTTGATAACTTTTTTCAAAAAAAAAAACGCATAAAGTTTGCAAAATCTCATCGGTTCTTTATTTGAAACGTTAGATTGGTCCATGACATTTACTTTTTGAAGATAATTTCATTTAAATGTTGACCGCGGCTGCGTCTTAGGTGGTCCATTCGGAAAGTCCAATTTTGGGCAACTTTTTCGAGCATTTCGGCCGGAATAGCCCGAATTTCTTCGGAAATGTTGTCTTCCAAAGCTGGAATAGTTGCTGGCTTATTTCTGTAGACTTTAGACTTGACGTAGCCCCACAAAAAATAGTCTAAAGGCGTCAAATCGCATGATCTTGGTGGCCAACTTACCGGTCCATTTCTTGAGATGAATTGTTCTCCGAAGTTTTCCCTCAAAATGGCCATAGAATCGCGAGCTGTGTGGCATGTAGCGCCATCTTGTTGAAACCACATGTCAACCAAGTTCAGTTCTTCCATTTTTGGCAACAAAAAGTTTGTTAGCATCGAACGATAGCGATCGCCATTCACCGTAACGTTGCGTCCAACAGCATCTTTGAAAAAATACGGTCCAATGATTCCACCAGCGTACAAACCACACCAAACAGTGCATTTTTCGGGATGCATGGGCAGTTCTTGAACGGCTTCTGGTTGCTCTTCACTCCAAATGCGGCAATTTTGCTTATTTACGTAGCCATTCAACCAGAAATGAGCCTCATCGCTGAACAAAATTTGTCGATAAACACATTTCGAACCGAACACTGATTTTGGTAATAAAATTCAATGATTTGCAAGCGTTGCTCGTTAGTAAGTCTATTCATGATGAAATGTCAAAGCATACTGAGCATCTTTCTCTTTGACACCATGTCTGAAATCCCACGTGATCTGTCAAATACTAATGCATGAAAATCCTAACCTCAAAAGAATCACCCTTTATATATATATATATATATATATATATATATATATATATATATATATATATATATATATATATATATATATATATATATATATATATATATATATATATATATATATATATATATATATATATATATATATATATATATATATATATATATATATATATATATATATATATATATATATATATATATATATATATATATATATATATATATATATATATATATATATATATATATATATAGAGCTTCGACTGTATATGTATGTTTGTATAGGTTTATACACACATATACTGTTTGTATGGGATGTTAACACCAACGCACATAAACATGCTAACATTTCGGTCTTCCCCAATGTCAATCAGTAAGGGCACAGACATAACATGTTCTGTGCATCAAGGGAGCGAACGTTTTATTAGAAAACTGTAGTCCTTCAACTGTTTTGATATAAGGACGAAACGTCTTTGTTTTATTAACTGCGTTTTGCACTATAAGTGATGTCCATCAAATTAAATAATCCACCTACACGGACGAAAAATACTGTTTTTCATATGTTTGGTGTAAAAATTATATGTTTGGAACTCAAATTTTTTAACACATTATTTTTAAGTGCAAGCATATAGTGTTCATAAACTAACATAACATGTTTAGTACATATATGTTAATATGTTAGAACATATTATGTTTGGGACATAAAATTTTTGTAAATATAATATGCTTGGATGCAAACATATATTAATTTAGAAATAGCATATAAACATATAACATATGTGTTTAGAAAGAGAGACCTGGAGTAAAATAATGGAAGTAACCAATTGGTGCCTTAATAATATGTATACCCAAAGAAAAATTCATTAATATTTTTTCTACCAGTGTATGCCTAAGGTGAAACATAATATGTTTGAATAATACAAACAATATTTTGTTTGGACCAATCCTGAAAATATATATGCTTGAAGCACACTGTGTTTGGTGTATATGTTACAGAAGCGATTTTTTTTTTTTTGAGGGTGTAGTGAAAGTAGCCAAGCACCCTAGACGTTTGTGACATTAGAATTAATTTTAGAATACAGGGTCAGAATCGATTGCGAACAGCAATCGTCTAATAAAGGAAACAGATGAGAATGGAGAAACAGGAAAGTCTTTCGATTTCTAATTTTATATACTAAAGTACAAATTACTACACCCTCAAAAAAAAAAATAACCTATGTAACATAAACTCCCAAGAATATATATTTTCAGAATTTCTTCAAACAAAAAATTGTTTGTACTGTGCAAACATATTATGTTTTACCCTTAGCATATAGCTAACATTACATTTTCTAAACATTTGTGTGACAATGTGTTATATATATATATATATATATATATATATATATATATATATATATATATATATAAAATTTCTACGAATCTTCTAAATTTATATATGTTTGCATCCACATACATTTTATTTAAGAAAATAAACATATACGTCCCAAACAGCCAATAATTGTTTATGAGTATTATATGCTTGCACTTAAAATATATATTGTGTTTAAAAGTTTGATTTCCAAAAACAAAATTTATGCAGAAGTCTAATAAGATACCAATGCCATTCAATTTCGACGTGACTAATTATATCATGTTTATTCTTTACAAAGGTTATTTTTGAATTCGCGGCACTAGTTGCCTTATAATTGCAACCATGTCATGTAAGAGAGATATCATCGCTGTAAGCAGCGTTGCCATTTTGTCGGATCGGACTAAAATTGGTCCGATGATCGGACCAAATATAAATTTATCATCCATTTTTTTTTATTAATTAATTTTTTTGTAACATATTTAATAATCTTTCAACTATGGGATTAGATACCATTTGAAACAACTACCAAATGAAATGTTTTAATTCTCATTGTATTAAGACATTTATCGAACGTTTTGTTTTCATAAAGGCGATGTTGGATGATTTGTAACACCGACCATTCCAAAAGGCTTTTACCATAATAATATTAATCATTTTTGATTTAGTTTAATTTTTAATAATATAAATTAGTTTTTAGGCATGTTTATTCTAAATTGAAAATTTGGTCCGCTGGAGTGAATTTTGGTACGATATTGGAAACAATTTGTTCCAAAATAAAATGTTATTGTGGCAACGCTTATTGAAAAACAAATGAGAGAAATAAAGTCATTCGTAGTTGCAAAGCTAAGTAGCAAAGCTAACCCAATAAACACAGAATGAGCGTTTTTCAAATGCAACACCTTTTCAGTTTGAGGGTAAATATCATTTTCAACATAAATTCAACTTGACTTGAAACAGCTCATCTTCAATACATCTTCAAATTGTTTGCGAATTACAACCAATTTGGCAAAATGTTGACGAAAACTTTGAAAATGTGTTGAAGATAATTGGAGAAAACTTTGACAAAACACTACCCTGAAATGCAACGAAAAAACCACATGGTTTTCAATACTACTTTGGACAACAAAGTTCGTGGAAGAAATACAAAAATGTGGAAATTTTTTAATAATCAATTGAAATTGCTTATAATAATTGGTAAGTAAAACTAAAACACGAAATGAAAACTTTAAGGAAGTCACTAAAATCAAATCTCTTTGCAGACAACTAAAATATTTGGATGCTGATTCTTGGACACATTAAGAGACTGGCCGATGAAAAATGATAGTGGCTTATCGAGAAGAGAAAGTTTCCATAAATCAAAGTGCAACCAAAAAAACTTGGTATTTATTATATTCCATATCAACAACTACTGGATGATAATTCGCATCACATCGATAGTTTAATTTACATCGCATCATCGGTTTAATTTGTTATTTTGTGAATTGAAATTGCTGGAAATTTATTCCAATTATCTAGTCATCAAGTTCCTGAAAATTGCCCATGTTTTAATAACAACAATTTTGTAACACCAACGTTCTTGAGGAAAACATGAGGTACGTGGTCAGTTGGAAGAAATACAAATTGGTAAGTCAAAATAAAAAGTGAAATGAAAACATAATGGAAATCACAAAACTCGATTGTTTTGCAGAAAACTAAAATCATTGGATGGTATATTCTTGGAAGATGTTGGCCGATGACAAACCGATGAAGGGAACAACAAAGAAAAGTTTTCAGAAAACTTACAAGGTGCAACCAATTAAAACAAAGTGCAACAATTCCTTTATCAAGAACTGGATGAAAATGTGCATTACACCAATTTACATCCCGTCATCAGTTTGATATTTTGTGATTTCCTCTTGCTGGAATCTATTCTAACACACAAGCCAGCAAGTTCCTCGATAGTAATTATTTCAAATTGCCAGGATATTAATTAATAGTTATTTGACACCAACATTATGGAGGAAATGGAATTATACATGTAAAAATGTTTAAGATATTTAAAGTTGTATTCATAGTTTTATTTATTAATACGTTTAATAAGATAATTACATTTTGATTGGTATTATATTATTATTTTTATATATTATTAATGTTATTTTTAAGATTATTATATTTGTTAACGAAAAAAATAATAAAATTTACAAAATCTCTAGAAATTTAGTATTGACTTTCAGTTAGAACTAGGATTGACTTTCATACAAATTGTGGTTTGAAAGTATTCGCAACAATGCTAATTTTTTATTTTTATCACATTGAAAACTGTTTGAGAAATTATTGAGTAGCGATGCATTTCAATTTGAGGATTACAATTGAGAAATTATTGCTATTGTGTTGAATTTTACTGTTGAGGGTAATGTCTGTTTTTTGTTGAGAACGCGATTTTCTCAACAATTTCTCAACTTGAATATTACCCTAATCCTTTGAAAAAATGTTTGAAAAATTATTGAATTTTAGTATTTTTCAAACGTTTGTGTTTGTTGGGAAGTTAACATGACATACTTTCACCATATAAGTAAATCGAAATCCAATAACATTTTCTTTTTTTTATCGTATAATCAACTTTCTGATCGAGAGATCTTATAGTGAGAAGAAAAATGAAAAAGTTTTGTGAAAAGATGTTAGTTTGCCATACGAAAATACCGATGACACCTGTTTACTCACGTACTACGTATACGTATATCGTATAGGTGCATGCATTTATTTTGTACATACAGAATACAATTTTTCTTTTTTTTTTTTCTTTTAATGTTTGCTCTTTTTTGACATTCAAGACAAATAGCATTCTTTTGCATTTATTGGGAATACAGATGTGTGTGTGTATGAGCATATTTCCGTTTCCGCTGGTAAGCCTTTGCTGCCTTGTTAACTTTGTGTACAGAAATATAAAAATTGCAAAAAAAAAACATTTAAGCTTCTATATATGATCAATACATACTTTTTAGATAGTTAAATTAATAATCTGTAAAGGTCACTATTATTTGTTACATATATTTCTTATTAACAGGCCGTTTTGTTCTTTAAGAACTGCAAAATTAGGTCCACAAAAGTTTCAAATTACTTTGGGCTTTCAGCTTTTCGCATTTCACGCAGACACACGTTTCTTGAAACTTTTGATGTGGCATGTGGCGATACGAAAGTGCACTTTTCCCCCACTTGCATGCTGCCCTTTGGATTTCTCCCGGGATGGCAGAATGAGAGTTTGTATTACTTCCGAGTTTTACGTTCTATTTCATTGATGCTCGTTTCGATTTCATTTCAAACGCATAGCGAAACCCAGGTGAACAAATTTTAAATTAAAAAAAGGAAACTAAAAAAAAACAAAGTCCTTGTTTCGCTTGAGTTTTTTTTTCGATTGTATATAAAATGAGCTTTTAACGACACCATTCACACACTGAAATATCAACCGTTCCGTGCTAAGGCTACAAATCTACTGAATAGGGCTTTTGTAACTGGGGTCTCCTTTCGAGTTTCCCAAGTGATGAGTAAAGCGAAAAACCTGAGTATTCTCCACTAACTTTGTGCTCTCTTTATTCTTGCAGTTATAGCAGTCGATGAGTGAAACCATTAGCATATCAGCTGTAAGAATTACTGGCATTGTGGTGCTATTTGTTGTTTTTTCGAAAGGGAATCAAGCAAGTGGTTGTTTCCGTTTTTATATACACTATGCAATAATATCCCAGCAAACTGAATAAATGTATGAAAAGTTCCCGTTTAAAAAGTATTAATCTATATATAATGGAAGAGTTGCGGGCTCTCGCTCTTTTTTAGTTCCAACAAATATAATTTTCACGTTAAACTAATAAAAAAAATAGCGATCTAGTTTGATGTGATCAAATCTGAGAATAAGAATGACATTTTATGTGTAATTAGTACTTGAATATTCGGCTGTGGATATATTATTTATTTCACACAGTTTTCTGTTGCTCGATTAGTAAGGACCAAAATATCACAGCAATAGTTAGAGCAGACAAAAGCTGATGAAACAACTAACTGTTTTGCTTATTTTTTCTCAGTTGAAAATTGTGGGACATCTCATAATCACTGACATTTACTTTAACAATTTGTATTGATAGCTGATGGCCTTAGCAGCCAATGCTACTTTTACTGTATGATTAAAATAAACAATAAATAAATAAAAATTTGTATTGTTGGGTTATTGATACGCACAATTGGGCTTACATACTCACATAGCTCTCTCGTGCTCTCCAATGGTAGAAATGTGTTTGCGCAGTATTCAATGCGTGAGAGAGCATTTATCTACCAGACAGGGCTATATTCACCTTTTGTCAACCAAAACTATTATGAAAAAAAAATAGCATTGAATATTAGTTACCAGTAATTGTAACACTGACTGTGAACTCCATATACACAGACAGCCATGCGGGCATATTTACCACATAGTATGAACATGTAATACTTGGCGCCTTCTTAAGAATCTTTTGACCCTTTTTTATGGTTCCTTCAAAGAGAGCTCGGGGATATATCATGCATATAATGGCTTCCCTACGCGAAATTGATATACCTCGTGATATACCTAATCGCCAGTTCCAGTTCTGGTCAAAACGTATTGAAGGGAACATGACGAGATTTAATTTAATTTTTACACGAATTTGAATTATTCCAAAGGACACGTCCTGAACTACCCCATAAGCAAGTCCTCATGTACCAGTGTGGGATCTACTCCTGGGAACTTATGTAGATAAAGCATTAGTCGATAGCATTTTGTTATATTGGTAGTACATCATAATAATCCCTGTCTATCTGATATTTTAAGCCGAATAATTTTATTTCCATTTGTACCATATACTGGGCTATCCAAATAGAAGGATAATATATGGTTCTTTCTGTGAAAAAAGCTATGATAAAAATTTGCAAGGCTAATAGCAAACGGAGCAGACGTATTCCTTATGATTCCTTCTATGAGGTTGCATTGAAAGGCCACAAAGAAATTGTGTTTTTCGCCTTTAAATCTTGATTTGTATTGCACATTTATTAAAAAACAAAAACGGAATGTTTGGGCAGTAAAGACATTTGTACGAGTATAAATTGTAAATATTTTTGTATAAAATTGATTAAGTAAAATTTAGGAATTTCTATTTCTGCTTCTTGGAAAGTTCGTGTTTGACAGGTGGTATCCAGCCGCCGAATGCCTCTTCCAGAGCACCAGCAATTTGAATACATAATTTATCTTTATATGGGGCGGCTACTATTTGAAAACCAACTGGTAGACCTTGACTGTCCAGTCCCATGGGAACATGTGTTGATGGTAGCCCCAGAATATTAAATATCAATGAGTAATCTACAGCCCATTGTGCCAAAGCAGAAGTGTGGTGATGTACAGCGGGAACGGGAAATGTGGGGAAAAAGAGGACACCATCATTACCAAGCAAAGACTAAAAAAATATAATTCAATGAGTATAGATTGAGTAGCATGTAGCATGTTTTCCATACAATTATTTCCTTCTTCAGCTCTTCTCCCTTGGTTTTGTACTCCATCAATTTATCTTCAGATCCCATAAAAGCTCTGGTTCGCCTCATGAGTTCAAATGCTAAACCTTCCTTCGTATATTCCGAACATTTCCATACACACTTTGTCAGCTCAAATAGTAATTTTGTAAGAGTGATATCTTCGGCCATGAGGTAAGGTAATTTTTTCAACCGAGAAAGGCCACTAAATCCTATTTCAGACGAGTTTTCGAGTCCTTTTATACTCGCTAACTTGGTAGCGAGTCCTAACTGGTTAAGACATTTAACAGCTTTTAAAATAGCAATTTGCATGTCTGCCGTAGGGCTGTGGTGCAAAAAACCATTTAAACCGGTAAATCCAAGCATGTAATATATCTAAAAAAATGTCAGTGGTTAAGATGCGTTTAGTTTTATAGAATCTAGTACCGTAATACCACATATTCCCAACATATTAACCTTTATTTGTTTGGTATCAACAGGCGATGCAAAGTCTAATTTGATAGAATTTTCTCCAGCCATAACGTGTAAAATTAGACTTAAATCCGAAGCAAATCTAGTCATAACTCCTGGTTGTAAATATTGAGAACAATCGGGCTCTTCTGACGATGGAAATATATTAGTAATGGGTATTAAACCTCCTGTGGGTTTATGACCAAATATTCCGTTAAAGAGACTAGGAATGCGTATAGATCCGGCAATATCCGAGCCAATACCAAACAAGCTACAACCGCTGCCATTAAGTGCTCCCTGAAAGGAAATGTGAAGAACATTTAGAAAATCAAAGATAAAGTTATTATCACCCTTCTTTCCTGCTGTATTGGAATACTCAGGAATACGGAAAGAATTATTAAAAGATTTAATAGGAAATTGGATAGTTCATCCGTTTAGTTGGATTAATGATATATATAACGCTAACAAAATGGGTCGAAATAAAATCATAAAACTAGTGCGACAATCGATGATCTGTTTTTCTGAAGTAAAAGGTGCAGAACCGAGTTCGTCCTCGCAAAATTGCAGGCAAGGTAGTTACTGCAAATAATTGACATTGAATGTAGATAAAATGATACAACAAAGTTTTTAATAGGGATATCTTGTACCTATTTTACAGATTTCTCTCCTCACGAATTAAGAAAAGAATTGTCAACGCTAATCAAGGTTTTACATGTATTCATAATTTTCACAATTATTTCTATGGAATAAGGGCTGAAGCTTAATAATTTTTCTTACTTCGCCACCAGATGATCCACCGCTACTCCTCCGGAAATCGTAGGGATTAAGGCACTTGCCATTTGAATATGATATCGTCTCAATGCTAAAGCAATACTCAGGATTTGATGAAACTAGCAAAGGTATAGCTCCTGCTAAACGCAAATTTTCCACGGCCTCATTTTCTGTTTTCGTCTTTAGTCCTTTACGCTGCAGGCTACCAACTACAAAAGACATACCTAATGTTCCAAAGAAAAGATTAATGTACGACATTATTGAAAGAAATTTCTTACTCCTTACCTTTTACTCCCACAGCTTCTTTAACGGTAAAAGGCACTCCTAGAAGAGGATAGCGTTTGTACAAGTGCGACAATTGGCTGTTAGAACATTTACCTAAAATGTCATCAGCCCTCCTGGCTTCCGTCATTGCGTCTTCGAAGCGTTCTTCAACAACTGCATTAATACGCGGATTTACTTCTTTTATGCGATCAATATAAGCTTGCACAAGTTGCTGGGAAGTTAACTGCCAGATCCAAAAGTCCAAATAGAATATGTATTGACACAGTTATACGATTCACTCACCTTTCGAGCCCTCATATAATTAACAATTTGAACTAATGGCAAAAGTAAAATTTTATTTTTAATTGGAGCTATTTGATCTTTATTATTGCGTGGTAAGAGCACTATTAAAATTGGATATATAAAATTGTAAACAAGTTTTATAATAAATTGAAGGAATCTCAGTAAAAACTCCATATTTTTGGAGGTGGTAACAAATATTGTATTTTCCAATTGTTTACAAGATAAAACATAGACAAAGAAAATGTATAGACGTCTTATGTCAATTCACAATGATTTTGTTTATTTGCAGTGCACCATAGATGAAGAAAATGTATAGACGTCTTTTGACAATTCATCATGGTTTGGGCATAGACCAATTAAAATAGAGACATACCTTGATAATTCACCATGGTTTTGTTTATTTGCAGTTCTAGAACAAGAATAAATACATGACTTGGTATCCAATACGAACGACGCCAATTCCAACTTTGAAGAAAATTCGAAATTTTACTCTCACAAACTGAGAAGCAAGTGGTGAAAGTTAATATGGGAACTAATTTTTTTTTTTTTTTTGAGAATGTCTGTTTTATTAGAAAATTAAAACAAAATAAGGGCGACGACACGAAGTATGAAGCATGGTTGGATTTATGTATGGTCTCAAAATACACAACACAACAAAGACCAAACATAACGTCAAGTGACTCAATTTCTTTTTGGAAAACGAGAATTACCGTACAAATCAGTCAATTTGCATTACAAAAAATGTGTGGATGTATAGAATTTTATATGCTTTTACAATAGTTGGTGTTTCATCAAGAAAACAAAGGAGAGAACACAAATTAAAGCCAAATTAAAAAATCATTCAATTGCAGACAAAAAAGAGCCATCTATGGTGTGCAGGCAAACTACAGCGCTTGTGAATTCACTTTCGTTGTCTATGCCTTCCTTGGACTATGGTGCAATGACTGCGCACTGCAAAACAAAATCATTGTGAATTGTCATAAGACGTCTATACATTTTCTTGGTCTATGCTATCGATAGTGACACAAAAAAGTAAATATCGCTGTACCACGTGCGTCAAAAAACAATTGTTCAAAATAAAAATTTCAAAATGGATAATGAAGACTTAGACATGGAAGTGGTGGAGCCAGAGGATGCCGAGAGCGACGACAATGATGGAATTGGAGATGAGAATATGGAAGGAACAAACGAGAAGGTTTATTTGCCGGGTAAACCACTCCAAGCAGATGAAGAGTTGGTGTGCGACGAAACCGCCTACATAATGTTGCACCAGGCATCTACGGGCGCACCATGTTTAAGTTTTGACATTATTCGAGATGAACTTGGTGTTGACCGTGAAGAGTATCCACTAACAGCTTATATGATCGCTGGAACACAGGCTGCTCGAACGCATGTCAACAATTTGATTGTAATGAAAATGCATAACCTGCACAAAACTCAAGCAACTACAGATGAAAACGAGTACGCCGAAGATGATGAGTTGGAAGATGACCAGGACGACGTCGCGGAGGATACCGGAGAATTGAAGAAACCGCAAATGAGTTGCGCTTTAATAAAGCATCAAGGTTGCGTTAATCGCGTGCGGTCACGACGTTTGGGAAATTCGGTATTTGCTGCCTCTTGGAGCGAATTGGGTCACGTTAATGTATGGAACCTATCAAAGCAATTGCAGGCTGTTGAAGACACCCAGCTTCTGAAATTATACGAACGCGAGGTTGCCAATACCCCTTTTAAACCAATTTATACATTTGGTGGTCATCAACAGGAAGGATTTGGTATTGACTGGAGCCCAATTGCCGACGGCGTTCTTGCTACTGGAGATTGCAAGTAAGCGTTCAAGAAATAATACTAATAACTAATAGCAAATGTCTGTCGTTTTTTTTATTGGAAAGAGTTTGGGTTATTATGACATGAGGCACTCGCCAGTCTAGATAAAAGGGAATTGCAGTACCAATCCTATGACGAGGGTTCTATAACCGAAATAATCCGAACTGTTCCTCCCTATATTTATTTTTTTGTTTTTTTCTATAATTTCACATACAAAAGATTACAATCTCATAAATACAGTATGTGATTCAAGATGATTAAACAAAATATTTAGGATATCATAAAACGAAATAAGGATTAATAACATATAATTAGACATAAAAAGAAAAACATAATATAAAATTAGGGCGAAAATAGTTTAACATATCTTCATTATTCGCTATTAAATGAAATACTTTAGGGATCTAGCTATGTCAAGATTAAATTCATTAGGTGAAATGAAACTTTTTTTTTTCCAAAATCATAGAAAACTTGAAATGAAATTTTTGACTTAACCCTAGCTTAGGCACCAATGTTTTTCTACATTATCTGCCACTATTTACATATGTAAATATTTTGTTTCCTTTGTTATTTTTAACTTTTTTTTTGCATTCTGATATTCGCTACAGAAAAAATATTGTTGTTTTTGAACATTATCTGTTCGACATTATTGAAATCGGTTCAGAGTTAGATATAGTTCCCATATATATATACACCCATATTACCACAGACGCCAAAGTTTTGCTCCGATCTACGTGAAATTTTGCACAGAGAGTAGAATTAATATTCTTACTATGCTTGCCAAATTTGGTTGAAATCGGTTCAGATTTAGATATAGCTCCCATGTATATCTTTAGTCCGATTTATACACATATGACCACAGAGGCCAAATTTTACTCCGATTTACATGAGAATGAAATGGGGGAATGTCATATAGAAAACGACGGTGAACTATCTGAATTAGACAGGTAGCAATTTTTGTTTAGTAAAAACGGATTTAAATTGCATAAAGATCCTCAATGGAGCGAAAACATGAAATTTTTCGTGAATCTTGTTTTAACGGCTCTAAACCAATTACAAAAAACAAATTGAGCATTGTAGACACATTATCGATGAACCTATACAATCGTTTGCTATTTGGTGATGAAGGTGATAGAGGATATTCAAAAGTAAAAATCGCTTGCTACAAGGCGAAAATCTGGACAATGTAAAAAACCAGTCTGCAAATGCTACAGTTGCCCAAAATATATATTTTAAGTTTTTATTTCCCCTTCTTTTATTTGTATTATTTTCATATGAAATTATTCAAAACAAATCAACTAAAAGTATGTTAAATCACAATATTTACTTATGTACAAAAAAATGTATTGAAAAATTGCTATATTATAAAAAATATTGCTAAATTTGTACATATTATGAAAGAGCACGAAAAATTAGCCGCTGAGTCCAAATTTCATAAAAATTGGATAAATATTATTGAAATGGCAAGAGTGTCAAAAATGAAATATTTACATTTGTATATAGTGCCAAAGCTAGGGTTAAAACATGCGATGTTTTTATACCCATCACCATAAAATGGTGATGAGGGTATAATAAGTTTGTCATTCCGTTTGTAACACATCGAAATATCGATTTCCGACTACATAAAGTATATATATTCTTGATCAGGGAGAAATTCTAAGACGATGTAATCATGTCCGTCTGGCTGTCTGTCTGTTGTAAGCACGCTACAGTCTTCAATAATGAAGCAAACGTGCTGAAATTTTGCACAAACTCATCTTTTGTCTGCAGGCAGGTCAAGTTCGAAGATGGGCTATATCGGTCCAGGTCCCATTATAAACCGACCTCCCGATTTGGGATCTTGGGCTTATAGAAATCGTAGTTTTTATCCAATTTGCCTGAAATTGGAAATCTAGAGGTACTTTCGGACCATAAAGATGTGTGCCGAAAACTGTGAGTATCGGTCCATGTTTTAGTATAGACCCCATAAGAACGATCTCCCGATTTAACTCCTTGGGTTTCTATAAACCGTAGTGTTTATCCAATTTGCCTGAAATTGTAAATATTCTGGTATTTTAGGCTCACACAAATGGGTATCGGATTTAGTTTTTATCGGTCCATTTGGTAAGGCCTCCATATAGACCGATTTCACTTCTTGGAGGTATGGAAGGCGCACTGATCATGAAAATTGCTTGAAACTTAATGTAAAATTAAGATTTCAAATCAAGACGTTATTTTATAATTTTCGTGCACACTTACAAGAGATATTAATGATTTAAAACTCACACAAAAAAATGTTTCTTATAAATCCAGAATCTGATAGTCTTCATAGGTAAAATCTTTAAATTTATCTTCGGGAAGTGTACTGGTTGAACTGCTCTGCTTGATCTGTCATCAAACCCCCCTGAAATTTCAAGGAAACCCTAATATTTGATTCATGGTGGTGGATATTTAAGATTCGGCCCGGCCGAACTTACTGCTGTATATATTTGTTTTTATTCAAGTTGGTAACAACATAATAGGGATAAAAACGCTTTGGAATAGTGATTTTTTCTCATATGGACACACAAAAAATATGTTTCTGATTCAATCACGAAATTAACTGATCCAATTCATTTTTTAATTGGAATGTCTTCAATCACAGAAATGATAGTATCAATTAAAAAATTAATTGACAGCCAATTAAAAAATTAATTGATACTATTAATTTGTGTGATTGATTTTTATTTCAATTAAAAAATTTGTTGAATCAATTAAATTAATTGAATATTTAAAAAAAAATCTTAATTAAGATTTTAATTGGAAAAAATTTCGTAAAATTTTTTTGTGTATATACCGAGATCTCTATCTGAGGCAAAAACATACGCATTTTATTGAAAAATTACTATTCTTTCTATTTAGACGTGATATACATATATGGTCTCCTCTTGAGGACGGTACCTGGAAAGTCGATCAACGACCATTGGTCGGTCATACAGCATCTGTAGAAGATTTGCAATGGAGCCCCAATGAACGAAGTGTATTAGCATCGTGTTCAGTTGATAAATCAATACGAATATGGGATGTTCGAGCCTCTCCCCAGAAAGCTTGTATGCTAACATGTGATGATGCCCACCAGAGTGATATCAATGTGATATCCTGGAATCGTACTGAACCCTTTATTGCTAGTGGCGGAGATGACGGGTTCCTACACATATGGGACTTAAGACAGTTCCAAACTAAACAACCTATTGCTACATTTAAACATCATACAGATCATATAACAACACTAGAATGGAATCCTAAAGAATCAACAGTACTAGCTTCCGGGGGAGATGATGACCAAATTGCACTCTGGGATTTGGCTGTAGAGAAGGACACGGACCAAGAATCCAATGAATGCGACGAAGACCTAAATAAGCTACCACCGCAACTTTTATTCATCCACCAAGGCCAAAAGGAAATAAAAGAACTACATTGGCATCCACAATTACCGGGAGTCGTTTTATCTACAGCACATAGCGGTTTTAATATCTTCCGTACAATAAGTGTCTAAAAGAAGACTTGCAAAGTACATTGTAAATATACGAATCCAATACAAATTTAAAATATAACTTTACCTTTAAATATTCTGGTTGTTTAATGTTGGTCTTTGTCATCATCATTTGTTAACATTGCATAATTTATAAGATGTCGCATTGTTGGGCGTCCATGTGGACAATTCTACAGTAAGGAAAAAAAGAAAATAAATCACTAATTATTTGAGTGCGAGAGATAACGATCGTGTTTGCGAATTAATATCTTTTAAACTCGGTTGCACTAAAACTAGGGATAACTAGGGATATTATAACAACAAAAAACTTTGATCAAAAACTTAAATATTTCTCGAGTGAAGTCATAACTGCTAACAACAATTTTTAAAAGCAGGAATATACAAAAAAAATAGTTTTGGCTCTTGAAAATAGCATTTTAAAACCTAAACATTTTGCGATTTGTTCGAACTACTTTTTTCGGTAGAAACTGGTATTGATCTCAAGAACCTTTGTATGTAAGGTGGATCACAACTTCATGTATATTAAAAAAAATCGCAAACAAATTTTTGATTTCTGTAACCTTGTTTCTAAACAGTTTTGCCTTACACTTTCAGCCACTTCGCACGAATTTAACAATAATAATGAGATCCATATCATTGTGTTCAAAATAGAATCGGGCTGCACATATTGATTTGAGAGAAGTTTCCCCTCGTACCTTGTTCCAAGTTTTACTACATTTTACTTCTAATAATAACCAATTTAATTTAAAACATTGAAATTACCCATGGTTGATCTATTTCGCCCATGTGTTTCACTAATACTTCCATTGTTGTTTTCTTCAATGCTTGGCCTATCATAACTGACTTTCGACAAGCTCGGGAAGCGAACATTGCTCTTATGCGGGACGGTCGGCAAATTGTCCCTTCTGGGGCATCTTGTAGCATGAATATTAATTCATCTATATCCTCCTTTCCGAATTCCCAATTTCTGCTAAACGGTTTACCCAATAAACGAACTTTTTTTGTGGGTTGGGCTGCAAAGGAAAATGATTTATAAGACATAATACATGTTATGTTGGCCAATTTGAATATTACCGTATTGATTAATTTCGAACTTAAAACCATTTTTCTCAAATACAGATAAGTGATCAATTAAAACCATCTCGTTAACTGCTGTCAAATCAAGTGCTTGGGGTATAGTCAGAGGTTGATGTTGTAATGCAGTAATTTTTTGCAGGGTTTCGAAGTTGTATTTCTCGTCCGTAGCATGTTGGTCGACAATGAAAAGATCAGTTTCAAGTTTTGTTATAATAAAACCAAGATTGAATTGACCCAAGATTTCCATCTGTGCAAAATGCGATTTGTTAATCTCTTTTTGAAGTTCTTCCTCAGCCGATTTGTTCTGGTTGGGATTGATTTCACTTTTAAAACGCAATCGTTCAATTTTACTTTTTTGCCGATTTTCAATCATTTTAACTTCAGCTCTTAGTAATGATTCTATTTCGGTTATTGAAGTTTTCATTTCATTGCATGTTATCTTTGGGAAATCGTCGTCAGAATCGCTTTTATCTAGCTCAACTATTTTTTCGTTTTCTGTATTTATTTCCTCATCTTGGAGTTTTATTTGCTCGTTAGTATCCAGTACATCGTGTCCAAGAAGCCCTTCTTTGCAAACCTCCAATTTTGTGACGGTTTTCGACCCGATGTTATAGATTCCGGTAGCAGTGTTTTCTAGAGCATAACTTGAACTTTCCTTATTAATATGGGAAGTTGCGTCGTCATCATCAGAATCTGATTTATAACTATATGATTCATCCACTTTTCTTGGTGGCTCTTCCCTTTCTAAGTATTCTTGTATTTTTTGCATTTTTAACGTTCTTGTCGCTATTTCATCTGCACACTTCCTTTTATTTGTTTTAATAATTGATGTTGCTCCCTCTGTATCGCCTGTACATTTCCATTGAGATAGTACCTCATAAAATTTTTGTGTGGAGGGAGTAGGAACGTCATCCTCAATTTCTTCAGAGCCACGATTCCCAGTTGATTCATTCTCAACCACATTAGCAATCGCAATATTTTTGTTCTCAACATTTTCGCTTTTTATCATTAAACTAGTGATTGTGGTATTTTGCATTTTGTATGTCGATGGAATGTTGCCAAAAGTGCCTATCAACGCCTTCGTTATTAAGGCTAGTAAAAGTTTTTCGTTATTTAAATTGAGTTGCCTTTTATCGGGAGTCAAATTTACATCAACTGTTTCCCGATTTGTTACAATGTTGAGGCAGACGAATGGAAATTGATGTGAATTATAGCGGTGATAAATTTCGTTAACCACTTTGGATATCTGAAAATGGAATGAATATTCGATATGGGATTATATTTATGTAATCCCTATAGTATTTGCCAAAGAACAAATCTTATAGACTGAAAACATATCCGACAAATACATACTTTTTTTGGGTCACAGGGCCTTGAATTCACATAAAAGAATTGCCTGTCCTTAGATGAACGTCCGCTGCCATGACAACAGCTGGATATATAACCTTCCAGTTTAGAGTTTAATATTTGCTTAATGTCTTCCTCCTTGAGCCGAATCGTGTTATCACCTAGTTCGTCTCGTAACTCTTGCATGAGCACATCCACCTCTTTTAGTTCCCCACTACTTTTATGCAATGGAGATTTTAGTTCTAAAAGATCACTAACTTGTCGGCTTCCAAAAATGGCACCTATATTAGAGAGTACATCATGGGAGCCATGCGATTGTAATATAACTGTCTTGTTTCCTTTGGCAGTTTGGTTGGTACATTTGATTCGCACTTTGGTAGACACCAAACAATAAGCTTGCAGAATTTGACACATATTATTGAACTCCTTTTTAACGTTTTTAACAAAGGATCTTCGACGAACTGGCAGATTTTCAAATATATTCGACAGTGTAACAGTTGTACCAACTGATCTAGCACAAGGTTGACGTTGAATTATTTTTCCTTCGTGGTCCATTTCAATTCTTGTGGCCACTTCTACCCCGGCACTTCGTGTAGTTATTGACATTTTCGCCAAGGCACAAAGCGAAGATAAGGCCTCTCCACGGAAACCAAACGTGGCTACTGATTGCAAGTCCACGAATTCTCTAAGTTTAGATGTATGATACTTGGCGGCTGAAAGGAATTACACAAAACATAACATGAAAATGAACTAAACACATTCCGACAAGTTAATATACTCATTCCTTCCAAATTGTGCTCCTCTACGCCGCTGCCATTGTCACTCACTTCAATCGATTCCAAACCCTGCTCAATTAACTTTATATCGATAGATGTTGCCCCAGCATCTAGGGAATTTTCCACTAGTTCCTTTACTGCTACAGCAAGACTAAGAACAACCTGTTAATTTAATTTATTTTTATTATTTATTCATTCAGTCTTTTAGGCCAAATCAAGTAATTACAATGTACTACCATAGATCATAGACAAAAAAGAAAAGATGAGGAAGATGAGGAAAATGATGAAGAAAAAAATGTGTCACAACTAAAGGTGGGTATTAAGTTCGACTTTTTTCACTAAAGTGAAAACTAAAACAGTAAAAAAAGGCATAAAATTATACATATTTGTTGCAGATTTTATTATAACTTGATGGGGAATAGCCCAAAGCAAGTTTTCAAAAAGTTTGTATTCCTTAAAAAGTATTATTAGAGAAAAGTAATCGTGAAAAAATGGCGATTTTAGCGGCTAAACTCGAACTTAATACTCACCTTAAAGAGGGAAATGCCAACAATTGCAGTAAAAAAAAATTATTAAACGAGGATGATGCAGTATGTTATTGACTGAAACAATGCAGTATCCTTATTAAAAACAATATATTATTTGAGGATATTATTAGCTCTACCTATAGAAGTCTGCTCCTCATCGGGAATATCTTTGAAATTTGAAAAACTTTTTTGCAGTAAATTTGCGTGGTACATCTTCTCAATAGTGACGGCGCGACATCCGACGAGTTCTGGATGTCGTATACGATTGTTCTTTCTCAGAAGCGCCGTCAAATTCAAAAAAAGTTGGCAGGGTATGTTCGGTTTTTGAGTTGAAATTTTCGAGGTTAAAGGTGTGTATTATTCGAGATGAGCTGCTAAAATCGTTATTTTTTCACGATTACTTTTCTTTAATAATCCATTTTAAGGAATACAAACCTAGTGAAAATTTGCATTGGGCTATTCCCCATCATTATTGGTGCTCGAACTTCGGGAGTGATAGTCAAAACAATACTCTCCGGTAGTGTTGCCGACAGAGATGGCAGGCTGAAATCAGGAAATCATATATTCCAAATAGGTGATGTCAATTTACAGGTGTCCGAACAAGTTGCAGCTGTTTTACGCCAGTCCGGGACACATGTGCGATTAGTTGTTGGGCGTGCGATAGAACATCCTTCACCACTTGGATTGAACTTAGAGCCTGTCGTTCCAGCGCGGGTTGGAAAGATATCTAATATCTACTGGGTATCCTGAAATATTTGGGGAAAGTTCCAATGTATCTACACCTCAAAAAACAACAGGAGACGAAAGATTTGTTTACAGGGGCGGAACTAAGCCTATTATTGATCTGATAGGAATTTTTTTTATGAACTATATCCATAAGCCTCTGGGGGGAGGGCTTAGCCCCCTCCACAAAAAAATTAGCCCCCCCCCCCTAGAATGTGAAAACCTATATATGATTTTCCATTATATATTTTTACTGTAGTATAGATAGGGGGTTAAAAATGTCTAGATACGGCAATGACTATATCCGTGTTATATGGCGAGGTGAGTGTATGCATAATAGATAGTTTATTATCTTTAACCAGCATTTTGTGTCCTGTTATTATCTGAGAGTCATATATTAAATATATATCCTCGAATTACTAGGAGACAACAGTATATTTGCAAAGTTTAATTTTATGTAAATAGCTCACCTGACCCGAACAGATTTTATGAACATTGTCCCGGCTAATTGATTTTATACTTTTGGACTCTTCACTTGTCGCTGGCACGGTTATTATTTCGTTGTCATCCATAATGGCAGAAATGATAAAATAATTAAAAACCTTTGTTTATTTTTCGCGCGCGCCGAATGATGTAAAGCAATAGAAGCGTTTCGATCAGCTGGTAGAATCAATAGCCAATCTTGTCATTTTACGTTCATAGTGTGAACTTCACACTATGCACAAAGATAATTGAGAAGAAGATGCAGTCTGGTCATAGCAAAACTGAAGCACCAGAGGACTCTGCCAACAAAATATCATAAAGTTTGCGTCTACGTGTCTCTCAAATGTACTGCCGTTTGTGTCGGAAAATATCATAACATTTGTGTTTTTCATAAATTTCTGAATAAAAACCCATAAAAGCAATACCAAAACGATTGTAGAAAATTAAAATAAAACGTATGTGTATTTTAAAGCAAATATTCATTATGGTTTTATGTGAATATTGCCGTTTTAAATTTATTCCTGTGCAAAGCTGCTTTAGAAAAAATTGACAAATAAAACAATTTTTTTCTCATTGCCCTCTACACCTTGACATTTGTTTTCTCTTTATAAGAGCACAATGCTTAATCTTGTTATACTCAATTATCTTTGCTATGCACGAAATCTTGGTTTTTTGAACGTCAAAAAATGTGATATCGAGGAGATTGTGAACGTAGTATCAATTTAATTTGTTGTCTGCCCAATAAACACAGGATGAGCGTTTTTCAAATGCAACAACTTTTCAGTTTGAGGGTAAAGGGCGGTATGTACCTCTAGCGAAATTTTCGGTAGCAAAAATTTATTTAAGTCTACAACAAAAAAACACAAATTTTAAACCAGCTAATCGCTTTTAAAAATTGTTAATATATGTTCCAAATATTCCTCAAATAAATTGTTTATTATTTACAGACCTTTTAAAACTTTTACGCACAAAATGATTGCAATAAATTAAATGTTTGCTGCCAAAATATGCTTTTGACAACCCTGTTATTTTCATTAGAGGTGCGTACCAGCTTACGAAATTGAACGCTACCGAAAATTTCGTTAGCATAAATATCCTGCCAGCATTTCAATGTTCCAATTCATCCTCATCGCTACCACAGACTCGTAAGTGACACTGCAACAATCGCCAACTGTGATAGTATTTTGCCATCACTATTCGCATGAAAGTATTTTGCCATCACTATTGTTACAAGAGCCATTTTATATTTTGTGAAACACCAAGCGCAACTGGCTTATTATAATTTATTTCAATAAAAACGAAAATAAAGTGCTGAAAACATAGTTATTACGCTTAAAATTGTGAAAAGTAAATTGGTGAACAACTTTTGACTTTCCAAGTGGAATAAAGTGATACTTTTTCAAATATTTTTCCAGACACGCTGCCTCCATTGGGAATAAAAGTACTGGCTGATAGACGCTACAACATTTAACTTACAACTTGTAACTCAACATCAATATCTTATTAATGCATAATAAAAATGTGTTAAATGTGATGTGATAGCCGTATAAATGTTATATTTATGAGAATTTATAAATGTTTCATAAAATTAATAAACATCTAAACAATCGTGTTTTACTTGACCACAATGATTCTTTTACAACTATCTTAAAATGCACTTTGTCTGATTGTTTGAAGGGGCTCTTATTGGCGTCCTTCTAAATGTATCCAGAAGGGCTCCTAATAATTGCACTCATGCGATACTTTTTTGTAGTAACTTGGCGTGGTACAACTTCTCAATAGTGACGGCGCTTTTCCGAGGAGTTTTGGATATCGTATACGACTGTTTTCGACGTAGTGGGGATTCTCTGAAGCGCCCCCAAGTTCAAAAAATGTTGGCAGGGTAGCAATGCATTTCTTATGGGAATGACATTTTTCGCTAGAGGTGCATACCGGCCTTAAATACAATTTTCAACATAAATTCAACTTGACTTGAAACAGCTCATCTTCAATAGATCTTCAAATTGTTTGCAAATTACTTCCAATTTACCAAAATGTTGATGAAATCTTTGAAAAGGCGTTGAAGACAATATGAGAAAACTTTGACAAAACACTACCCTAAAATGTAACAGCTGATGACAGTGTTGCATATTTTTGGAGATGTCCTGGATAAACGAGTACTCTGTTTTCTTTTAGTCCTTCACGGCTTAGGGTATCCAGTGCTAAAAGAAAACAGCCCTAATAATCGGTAAGTCAATATGAAAATTTAAATCAACATTTTAGAGAAGTCACTAAATTTAAATCTTTTTGCTACATTCTTGCAAACATTAAGAAGCTGGCCAATGAAAAATGAGTGGCTTATCGACAAGAAAAAGTTTCCAGAAACATTTCAAAGTGCTAAAATCAACAACTTCTGGATGAAAATCGTTCATAATCCGTTTATCCAGATTATGGAAAGCAATTCCATCTGATTATAAGAACTTTCCGTAAGTCTAAGTGCTTTTAAAAGTAAACTAATTCAGTATTTTAATTATAACAATTAAATTTAGGGCTGTTTTCTTTTTGCACTGGATACCCTAAGCAGTCACGGACTAAAAGAAAACAGAGTACTCGTTTATCCAGGACATCTCCAAAAATATACAACCATAGACCAAGAAAATATAGAGACATACCTTGATAATTCACCATGGTTTTGTTTATTTGCAGTGGGCAGTCATTCCACTCAATTGCGCAGTCAAGTGACTCAATTTATTTTTGGAAAACGAGAATAACCGTATAAATTAGTCAATTTGCATTACAAAAAAGGTGTGGATGAATAGTATTTTATAAACTTTCACAATATTTGGTGTTTCAACGAGAGAACAAAGGAAAGAAAACAAATTAAAGCCAAATTAAAAAATCGCTCAATTGCAGACGAAAAAGAGCCATCTACGGTGTGCAGACAAACTACAGCGCTGTGAATTCACTTGAGATGTCTATACCTTCCTTGGTCTATGATGCAACACTGTCATCAGCTGTTTAAAAACAATCACAGAAAACAAGTGAAATCTTAGCCTTTTAATATATGAAATCAAAGATTATCTGATTTCCCAAGATGTCTAAATTCTTCCCCTTTTTTCTAATAGGCTCATGAGTTTAGGTTCATACATGTATGAGAGAGTTGGAAAAAAATGGGTATGATGTTACGAATCTAAAAAAGAAAAGAAAATGAAGAATTTTCAATTTGGTTAATAGGCCTGTTTCTGCACTCTTTTCATTCAACATTTATGCCAAAAGAAATTACTTCAAGTAAATTGTGTTTATTTTTATTTTGTTGAGTATTTATTGGTACCGTATCTTTACAAATTACATTGCCATATAAGACATAATGACTAATATGGTTTATTTATAATTATATGACGATAAAAATGGCAATTTTAACGGCTAAACTGGAACTTAATACCCACCTTAAGTCATTAAATCATTAAGATATGTCTATTATGCTCCCTGGTGTTCTTTCTACGTTAAGTTTTCTACAGTTTTTCTGAGAAAATAGGAATTTTTACTTTACAGTTTTAATTTTGGAAACACGCCCGTAGTAGCGGCCAATTCAAAATGTTTCCCTCTTTTAATTTCTTTATTTGTCAATTGTTGTTTTTTATCTCTTTTTGTTCGTGTTTTTGTCTAAACGAAAAATTTTAGAGTCACAAATTATTATACATTATTGGTCCCCCGAACACAGCTATTTAGACACATGATTGTTACGAATACAATTTTAAAGAGGAATTGGAGAAAATGTTGCAAAGAAACCTTCCAACAAGCAAAATAGATAACGAACGTGTGTGAACTTAAAGTCGTGCACTTTTATCTAATAAAGAACAAGAGGCAATTTGGACATCTTGTTATAATTACAAAGTCTTTGTATGAAATGCTCAAATAGTTATAAATATGTACTGCTGCGATTATTCATGACACTGTATCACTTTGAATTTCATGATATTCGATAAATTAGTCACAATAAACTGCTATTGTGAATCTAAAAAACGTCACTTTATCAAAATGCAATCTGGTAACACCGACTCGACTTGCACTGATGGGATGTTCTGGATAGAACACCAGTGCAGCGATGTTCTGGATAGGCCATACAAATGCTGCATCCAGTGTTAAAAGAAAACAGTCCTTTTGTTTTTGTATCATTACTGATAATACCACCATATGCGGTGTTGCGTTTTTTTGGTGTTTAAGCCTAGTACTAAGATAACGTTTTCGCACGAAAAACTGTTATACTCCATATAAAAAACGTTAGCGCGGAATAAATGCGAAATCTTTGTTTTGAGCATTTTCAAACACATATTTGTACAACCCTGGATTTTTCGCACGAAAAAATAGGCAGGTATATTATTTCGCATAAATAAGTTAACATCCCTGGGCTTGAGACCCTATTTACGGAGATAAATTAAGATATTCGTTTTTCGCAAAAACGAACTTAGTACTAGGCATTAGGTAAAGAAATGTGCGTGTAGTTTTTCAGCTATTGAGAATATTGCATTCACATTAGTTTTAAGTATTATTATGATTTTTTTCCTTTGCATTTGTAGTTTCTTTAGCTTGTTGTACTTTTTTTTCAAATCTATCAATGTATGGTCCAAGAGGGCTTAATTGATTAAATAAATGTTTGAATTAAATTGAATTGAAAAAAACAATGTGCATCACATCGTTAGTTCAATTTACATCCTATTATCAGTTTAAAATGGATATTTTGTGAATTCCTGGAAATCTATTCTAACACGCGGTTTTTTTTATGACACCAACAGGAAGGAAATCGAATTATCAATGCAAAAGTCTTTACAAATAATGTTTAAGATATTTAATATTTTGTTCTTATTTGTTGATATGTTAAATAAGATTATTATTTTTTCAATTGGTATTGTAGTGTATTATGTAGTGTACACCCAAAGAAATTTGTTAGTAGGGACAGCAGAAAAGTCTGCTAAAACAGCAGAAAGTCTGCTGAAAAAGGGACAGCAGTCACTGTTTGCTGAAATAGCAAACATTTCCTGCTATTTTTGATGCTCGATTACACTAAAACATGTTTTATTTTGGCTAAAACAAATAAAAATGTCAACTTAGGAGCTATCCTAACATAATTAAGACAATATTTTATGAATATCTATAGCATTTGACCAAAAATCTGAATATTTATCAAATTGAGGCATAACAGCAAACAAAATGTTTGCTGATCGTATTTAGGAGCTTGTAAGTATATTACAGTGCAAAAATATACCAAAAACTACTTTTGGTTCTTAAATAGGCTTTGGGGAAAATTTTATAACCTAAAAATTTTATAAATTGTTGTTCATTACGCCCTGAAGTACAGTCAATACAATTGATTCTTTTATTTTATTTCTAACAAAATTTGCGAAGTACCTCTGGAGAGAAATATTTTGCATACTCTACCAAAACATCAAGAATTCTACCAATCTACAATTTTGGGAACAAAACGGAAATCAAATGGATGAGTGTTTTAGGCAAAGATTATCTAAGTTAAAATTAGTTAATCTTTCGCAGTGTTGTTGATTATGAATGCCGTCATTTTATGATACCGTTTCCGATATATGTACAAGGGTATAAAGGTAGAATTACATACCATGCGTTCAATGCGTACAATTCGTCCGATGATTGAAGAGTTGAAATTTCTCTTTGAAATCAAAAGCTCGAGAATGTGGAAGAATTGCTCTAGACAAACTTTTTATTAATTTTGCTCCAACTTTTTGAAAAAGGATATCGAACACATCGGGACTCATCCTAGTTGCCATAAAGAATCGCTCTGGGTCATTTCTTAGCGTTTCAAAGGTCGTAGCAAAAAAGTCCTGAAAATCCCTATCCAAAAACAAATCCCGTACACAAAATCGTCTTTTAACCCGTTCAATAGACATCCAACCAGATGCAGTACACAACGCGATAATTATTAGATCAAAAAAAAAATATCGAGGAATTCTTTTCTAACGTTTATTAGAAAACATTTTGATAATTTCAAATAAAATATACATTCGTTAAAATACATATCAAAACATCTGATGACAAAACGCTTTTAGTTTCCGACGCATGTTGTGTAAAAGCTCGAATAGTCTGCCGCAAACAGAAAAAAATCAACCCTTCCATCAACGCACGGATTGACGCATGGTGTGTAATTCAACCTTTTGATTGTCCAGGTGGTGGTGGTATGGGAGAGGGGCTTTTTACGTCTTCTTCTTCTTAATCATCAGTGTTGTAAAGTCTCAGTCAAGTTTTACTCAGCTCTGAATCAATAAGAAAATAAGAACTTTGAATCAAATAAAATGTAAATGGACATATTCGAAAAGCGTTATAAAAAAGAATACTCTAGATATGTACAAGATGATACCGAAATTATAAACTGTGTTATAGAAACGGCACAACAGATTGACGGCCATACGGTAATACAAAATCCCTATCTGTTCTTTGTATGTATCCGTTTTTATTAGGATTCATATACGTATCCTTGCTGTATGTATGTGGCAAACATGTTGAAAGTTTTATCAAGGCATAAATCACGTTGAACTCGTAATTTCTCCATATTCTATATCAACCACAACCTAGAATCCTTTTTATCCCTATCAGAAACTCTACAAAAAAAGAACTATTTAGGTATAATTGGTTCGTATGACAGATTTGTGAGATAAGGGATTTAAAGTGTACTCATTCCAATTACAGGGCCTCTATTATGAGTCCTGTATTGTTATTTTTCGTCACTACCTCCCCGAGCTGGGAGTGGGTAATTTACGCGCCTGCTGCCTTCCTTAGATGTGGTAGCCGTTTCTCAGGCTCCCTCTCCGGAATCGAACCCTGATTCCCCGTTACCCGTTGCAACCATGGTAGTCCTAGATACTACCATCAAAAGTTGATAGGGCAGACATTTGAAAGATCTGTCGTCGGTACAAGACCATACGATCTGCAAGTTATCTAGAGTTCAACCAAAGTATCGATCTTGCGATCGCTTGGTTTTAGCCTAATAAAAGCACACGTCCCAAAGGTCCGTGTTTATAATGCATGTATTAGCTCTAGAATTACCACAGTTATCCAAGTAACTGTTAACGATCTAAGGAACCATAACTGATATAATGAGCCTTTTGCGGTTTCACTGTTAATTCGTGTGTACTTAGACATGCATGGCTTAATCTTTGAGACAAGCATATAACTACTGGCAGGATCAACCAGAATAATGTTTTAAATAGTATTTTTTTCAATCGAAATACCAATTTGAAAAAATCAACGAAATGCGCTGCAATAGCTACATATTTGTCTCTTTAAATCAAATTCTTTGGTATAATATTGTATTTTTTTCAATATTATTTTGTAATATTTTATTTCAACATTACTTCTTCACATCGCAGTGTAAAATATTTCTCAATATAATACACTTGATATTGAATATGAAATTAAAAATTTCATTTTTCGTTTACCATTTTGATAAACATTTTCAAAAATCACACATAATTTCTGAATATTTTCATTTCTCCTCATCATAGCAGTGTGTATGACTTACAAATTTTACTTTGCCTCATAACAACGCTACTAATCAAAAAAGAAAATTATATTCCTTTATTCTTACCTTCCATACATTCATTCAAATGCTTGCATGAAATTTAAGAAACACACCATGAATATGATGACCCAACTAAGTGCCATCGTCGTCGTTGTTTGTCGTTGCTTCACTTCATCCATCGACTGACTTGCTTGCTTGCTTATACTAACATGCGAGCTCGCTACCAAAACAATAAGTTCAAAAGGAAATAAGGAATAAGATCAACTATTGATATATGGATAGTTTCTTTATTTAATTTCATTAAAAAAGAATAAAATGCAAACTTTTTTATACTAATTGCTTATCACATTGCATTTCTGTTGTTTTTCTAGGAGTACTTGCTACGTCTAGATCGGGGATATGTAAACCATTATTCGTGGAAAATATTACGCCGTTACAATGATTTTGCGGAACTACAGAAACATCTTTCCATATCAGATATTGACTTGCCATTTCCTGGTAAAAAGTTTTTCGGTAATATGCGACCTGACTTTATAGCTGAGCGACGAAAAGCATTACAAATTTACATAAACACCGTACTCATGAATCCCATTCTTGCCTCATCGTTACCGGCGAAACGGTTTGTCGACCCCGACAGTTATTCCCAGTCATTTCATGGTGAGGCCAATGGCTACTCATATTGTGCTATATTATTGTGAAATATATTATTCCAGATCAAGCGGTGCAAAACGCATTACTCTGCTTGCGTAGTGAAGGTTTGTGGTCATTAGGTTCCACATTGGGCGCTATAGGATGGCGATTAAGAAAACACTACTTTAAAGTTAGTCCTAAACCACCAGATACTAAGTCTTCTTCAAAGTCATTAGTTAAAAGTGGCTCGCAGACACATTCACAAATTAAGCAATCCAACGTTGCCGGCCAGGATCAAGCCGCTGATATATCGGGAAATACAGAACTTGTTTTGGAGTGGTTGGAATATGGGCCTGATAAGTACATAGATGATAAGGAACTGGGAGGGATTTTAAAGAGCCTCGTAGGATTGCAACATCCGAATATTGAATCATTGCAGTATGCAATGCACAATGAAAACGGATGTTTGGTAATAAGAAAGTAAGAGCCTACATTTAAAAAAAAAAACACATATTTTATTACAAAATTATTGTTAATAGATTTTACAAACATGGAACACTGAAGGACATCCTATGCATGGCGACACCAAAAAATCCTTTTCTTAGCAAATACGGAAATCCAAAGGGACGTACAGCTCTATCTATGAGACAAGTTGCGTTTTACGGAAAACAAATTTTGGAGGTATTAATCTTTTTGCACTCCAAAGGCTATCCATATGGTAAGACTATATTGCGTTGTATCAATCGTTTTTTGAAAATCTATATTGATATTGTTTAGTGCAAAATTAGCTATAAAATAACGCATGAAGGGTATGCTAACATTTCTCGTGCTAAGAACTACAATGAAACATCCTTTTATCAATATTTGGGTGGTTAATTTTATTCCAGATTGTCCAAAGATGTTTCTCTATAGGCGATCACTTGTTATGAATTTAATGTGGGAGTTATATTCTAAATATTATGGTAGTTTGTGATTTTCATTTGTTCTTCTTAAATTGATTGACTAAAAAGAGACTGACTTTTTCCCTGACCAATATACTGTAAAAATCCTATTAAATATCTAGTCCCGAACAGAATATTTCAGCCGCAATTTCTTGCAACTATTACTTTAAAGAAAACTTTTTCGTACTGATCTTTCTGCAGGACATTTACACTCTGGAAACATTGTTATAGTCGACGATTGTGTTAAACTGTTGGACATAGAAAATTACGTACTTGGAGTTCCCTCCTTCTACCGGCCGTTCTTCGTACAGCACGGTAAAATATATAAATCCGAGGTAGGGTTTTATGCTCTATTTTTGACAAAAATTGTAATCATTATACTTTATAGGCTATTGACGTCTATTGCTTTGGTCATATTATATTTGAGATGGCTATGGGTTATCCCATGCAAGAATCTATTGTGAGACAAATTACTGATTGTCCTGAGATTTTGAGTAAGTTTACTTTCTTTACGTCGTAAATTCGTAGTCCCTTTAGGCCTAGTTTATCAGAGACTATCGACTCTCTTTACAGGAAACCTTCTAGAGAGTATACTGTCTAAGGAAGCATGTAAATCCGGATTACCTTCATTGGAACAGCTTATAGCTCATGAATTTTTCAAACAATACTCCACAAGTGAAGCCAGTGCGAATCCATTGAATGATGATTCTAAAAAGCCCCACTTGAAGCTGTCACTAAATGCCAAAGAAGCCATAAAACAATCGGTTTTAAAGACGGAAAACAGATTGCGCGAGGAGCAAAAATCTGTGAAAAACCAGAAACGCATTGTGCGAGTGCAGGAATTGATGAGTTCTGAAGAGGAAAAACGTAAATCAAAACACAAGGCGGTAAGCTGTTTACTAATTAATATTCATTGTATTTGTCACTAACGGAATTATGTTTAGAAGCAAGAATACAAACAATCTAAGCTTAAACAACAAGGATCATTGTCATTACAAAACAATAATGGTCGAGTAGCACTGACAGCAGTTGGTGCAACAGGTTCCATGTCGGAGTCTTCAGAAATAAATTCACGGTCACTAAATCGGATGAATAGTGTAATTAACACTTCTCTCGACGCAGTACAGGATATAAAATGTGAGTTGAAACATCCATTAGAAGAATTATTAAAAACAAATAATTTTAGCACCACCCCCGATACCAGCTGTCAGCCAAAGTCCCAACGATCCTGAAACACATTCTGTCAGGCAGCAAGAGGAGTCTATGAATGAAATGTCACCTCCTAGACAATCATCGTCTCCCAATATAACTTCTAAAGAGCATATGGCGGGAGCGGAACTGGAACGTTCTGCTTTGCTCGAGTCGATCTGTAAATTCAATCGGGGATCCTTGCGTAAAGTTCGCTCTAATGACTAATCTATGAACCTCTATTCTTGGCTCACGAATATTGTGAACTTATAATTAATTAGTTGGACCAAATATTGGCTATTAAATAGCAAATCTGCACTCAAAACTTAACAAATATTGTAATATCTAATGCCGTATACATGTATAAATGCTACAAATCCATGGCGGTATATTGAAATCTTATACTGTACACATTGAAGCTGTATTTAGTACCAAATGTTTATGTGCTCACCATCAGATTATTTCTAAATCACCATTGATAAGACAAAACGTAGAATATTTGATAAATAAATGTTGCGACGACCCTGTATGCACCCCACCATAACTCAGAAGAACACTTTTAAATAAAAATGCACTGTTTTGATTCAATGTTGTAACTATATGTGTGTCCGTTTAGAATATATTATTGCATGTTCTTCTCTAAAGTCAAGCCATTTTGTTTTTTATAAACACATTAAACAAGAAATTACTTTTAAGACTAACTAAAAGCTTTAATAAAAGTTATGATGATTTTGTTTACATTTCCATTTCGGGTTTTTAATTATTACATGCATATACATATATATTTTTGAAACCAAGTATTTTTAAAGAAAAACAAATGTGTATACTAATTTATATGTTTACCACATACATAAATATTAATAAATGTACTAAATAAAATGCCAAAATGTCTTATAATTTTTGCAAAAACCAGTAAAAACGAAAGTCGGTCCAAACCAATTGAATTATTGTCTAGATCCTTATCAGTGTAAATAATTACACAAACATTCGATCCAATTAAGTTTGGCGTAGATGCCATCGATTATGTAGGCAGTTATATAGTTGTCGAGTAATCTGAAATTTGATGCATAACATAATATGTACTACGTTTCTATAATTTAATAAAACTAGTTGCTGAGTATAGTGTGGCTATTGAGTTCTTCCCTCCGATTGAATATCATTTGCTTTCATTTATACTAGAGGTGTGCACGTGACACGAAATTGTCGTGACTCACGAACATTTTCGTGATTCGTGCGTGAGTCGTGAGTCACGCTCATGACAACAGCGTGAGTGTGCGTGATTAACAAACCAAAATGTTGTGCGTGAGCGTGAGTCACGAAAATAATAATGTGCGTGAGTAACGAATTACACTCACGAAAATATTCCTGCTCACCAACATAAAACGCTTAAGAGTTAAATTCAATTACAATTTTAGTGACACCTGGGATGTTAAGAGTTTAATAACACTCTCGATTTTAATAATGCTCATGTTTTCAGACACTTCGGTAAGGTAAATTAATTATAAAATTATTCGTGAGTCACGGTATTTTTCGTAAGTCACGACGTTTTCGTGCGTAAATGTGCGTGAGTAAAAATTTTCTTTTCGTGAGTGTGCGTGAGCGTGAGTCCTACCAAAAAATATCGTGCGTGAGTGTGCGTGAGTATGATTTTTCAGTCGTGAGTGTGCGTGAGCGTGAGTAAACTATTGCTCACGTGCACACCTCTAATTTATACTTCATGGCAACAACCGCATTCGGAAGCTTTCAATTCCAGATTTCCTAAAATAAACTTTTTGGGAAATCCACAAACACCTAAGAAGGGACAAGGAAACATCCATCAATGAGCTAAACTGATATGTTAATCAAAATGCAACGAGGCATGTCTTTCTCAACTGTTTCATCCTGATAGATTCAGGGCATTTTTCTCAACGTCTTGCTATATAAAATAGCTGAAAATAATGAATTAGAAATTCTGAATTCCTTTTATTTTGATTTCTACCATAGTGATTTTTTGGTGATTTGTGCAACCCCTTCTGATTGCAGAAAAGTTCAAAAAGGACTGTGGAATTTAGGACGCCCGTTCGCAGATTATGAATGTTAGTTACACTTTAAAAAAGGGGAGCCACCGTGGTGCAATGGTTAGCGTGCCCGCCTAGCATACACAAGGTCGTGGGTACGATTCCTGCTTCGACGGAACACCAAAAAGTTTTTCAGCGGTAGATTATCCCACCTCAGTAATGCTGCTGATATTTCAGAGGGTTTCAAAACTTCTCTAAGTGGTTTCACTGCAATGTGGAACGCCGTTCGTCCTCGGCTATAAAAAGGTGGTCCCTTGTCATTGAGCTTAACATGGAATCGGGCAGCACTCAGTGATAAGAGAGAAGTTCACAAATGTGGTATTACAATGGACTGAATAGTCTAACTGAGCCTGATACATCGGGCTGCCACCTAACCTAACCTACACTTCAAAATAAATATACATTGGAAATTCGACATAAATGAGTAGGCCGAGAATTATAATACAATAACATTTTGTATTTTGTTATATATTTATTTTGTACTCAGAAATCCAAAAAGATAAGTATTTTTCAATGACTGATGCAAATCGGTCCTTTGCCGGGCCATTGGCTGGTATAAATGAGGTAATCCCACGCAGCAAATTAAAACTATATAAACTTGTATAGTTTTTATTCAGATTAATTTGAATGGGTAATAGCGTCTAGATTTTGCCAAACATTGTAGGATGAAACACAAAAATTCAAGGTCTTACACATCCATTCGTCTCATGAATAAATTAGCTGCAAATAATATCCTGCAACAAACATTTATAAAGCCATATAATGTAACAACTTACCAGTAATAACTCCCCATTTTTATTGTTTCGCTTTACTAATTGTTATTGTTATAATTCGCTAGTCTAAATTTACTTTTGCCAAGGTAGTAAAATGCAAAGGGGTATAAACTATACAAGTAATGAGATTTAATTCAGAGTATTGAATAATTAAGAGTAATGGAGGACGAAATCATAAATCGTAATATTTTTGTTAATAGATATTTCTTCATTTTCAGCTTTGACTAAACTTAAAACAAAAAGTAAATCTAAGCTCTTAGGACGTTTTGTATTTTAATGCGATAGAGAAAACTTATGTAGCTAAATGTTGGAAGCACGAAATAGAAGGCAATCACGCACATCTCATATAAGTTTGTTTGCTAATTTGTTTCTTTTTTTGTGTTTGCAGAAAGGTAGAAAATCTCAAACACCGAGATTTGCGGTAGCGGCAGCAAATAAGGTAATCGTACTGTGATAATATTTAGGTTTCATTTCAACAATTAATTTCCACTCCTTCGTTGAAGCCGGCCATTCGGTATATGCCTACTTATCGTTTGGAAGCGATGAGACCACTTAACAAGGAAATATGTGAAAAAATATTAAAGAGTGTTATGGACGCTACTTTTACGGATTCTAATTTTACTTATTCGCCAAAAACGTCGTTGCAATTTTGCGCTCAAGTTAGTGAAGAGATAAAGACACGAATTAAAAACAAAAACTACGACAGGTAAGGTAAGAGTATAGTGAATTTAAACATGTTATTGAATACGATTCGAAACAATACAAACAAACTTTAGACTGTTCCGCGTCTCTTAGTTCATATGGTATCGAAATGTATAGTCTAAACGATAAGTAAAGTTAACGCGTTTGTTCCTGGCATCACGTCCATGAGCAATTTTATTTATTTATTCATTTACTTAATCAACCAACGCCCTATAGAACACATGTAGATAAAGCTAACTATTAATATATACATACTAGCCCACAATCTTTTAATAAAAATTAAGTATAATATACTTAAAATTGGTATACCAAGAAAACCGATTGTCAGTATGAAGGTTCTAAATAGATCATTCCATATTTGAGTAATATAAAAGTAGTTTGCGCTTAAATAATGAAGGATTAGGTGAGTACTAAGTTCGAGTTTAGCCGCTAAAATAAAAAAAAAACAATAAAAAAAGGATAAAATTAAAAATCTTTGATGCTAATTTTAATATAACTTGATGGATAATAGCCCAAATTTTTATAATAAAATTAGCAACGAGTAGATGCAATTATTTTCTGTTTTTGAAGATTTAGTTTTGATTTTAGCGGCTAAACTTGAACTTAGTACCCACCTCAAACTATAACTTATGGCGAATAAAAATACTCTCTTTTTAAGAGGTTATCCGGCCTTGTGTAGCCATGGTTACCAAAAAACAGTCGATACTCCGAAAAGCCTTTTCAGCAAAATTTTTACTATTTATTTTCTTTTTAAAATACCCCATTTATCTAAACACGCCAAAAATTTTTAAATTTACTAAAAAAAAATGGTGCCATACTTACCAAAAACCAGTTTTCAGGGGTCGATATCATTAAAACTAGACAAAATTTGTCTTAATAATTTCGCTTTAAAATATACTATTTTTACTAAATTTTATGGAAAATTGCAGCTATAATCAACAAAAATAAAAAGAAAATATCGATTTCCATTGGTTCGATATCTCGAATCTAGGCTTTTCTGAAAATTTTTTTACTTTACATTTTCTCTTTAAAAAGCCCTATCGTACTCTTATGAAACACGGACTTAACAACATGCTACGTGAAGTTACCTAAAACTGGAAAATTTTCTGCTATAATTATTCCTGACTTATACATACATCCAAAGAACTTTGTTAGTAGAAACAGCAGAAAAGTCCCCTAAAAAGGGAAAACAGTCACAGTTTGCTGAAATAGTAAACATTGTCTGCTATTTTTTAAGCTCGATTACACTAAAACAATGTTTAGTTGGCTGAAACAAAAAAAAAAGTCAACTTAATTCATAACACAATTCGAACAATATTTTATGAATATCTATAGTATTTGTCTAAAAATCTCAATATTTATTATTAATTGAGGCATAACAGCAGACAAAATGTTTGCTGATTGCATTTAGGAGCTTGTAAGTATATTACAGTGCAAAAATATACAAAAAACTACTTTTGGTTCTTAAATATGCGTTGGGGAAAATTTATAACACAAAAATTTTATAATTTGTTGTCCATTAGACCCTGAAGTACAAAAATATAACAGCAGACATCGCCTGCTGTTTTCAACAGACTATTTTCTAGGATTGTACAAATTTTGAATATTTTTAGAATAGAAAATAATTATTGTTTTTTTTCAGATACCGTTATATAGTGGTCGTCACTATTGGAGAAAAGCTGATGCAGGGCTATTACTCTTTGGTTAATTTCTTGTGGGATGCAGAAAAGGATGGTTACTTGTCCTACGTAGTAGAAAACCCAAAATTTTTTGCTGTAGCTACGTTATACTACCTTTATTATGATTAACAATATCACATGGATTCCCCCGTCAATGTAGTACTTCCCAGCAATAAAAATAAAAACGAGAACGCTTATGAAATGCCCATCGCAATTCGTATCAAAAATTTGGTTTTCTTTAAACAACAACTTTGGTGCGCATTTGATTAAACGTTGGTCTTCAATATTTGACATTCAGTATTTTATTTAATAAAATTTAAGCATTTGTGTACTATTTATATTATGTAAAAATTCAATGTTCATAATTGAGTTTAGTTATGTTGTTTTAAATTTTTTTCTTTCGATATCATACTGGTATTTGAATCTTAAACCACCACACCACACTCAATCATCCATCAACAAACAGTTAGTTCATACAAAGTGGCACTTGGTTATTTTTGGTGGGCCATCCCTTTTAGAAAACAATGTAACATTTGTAAAACCCTTTTCAATCTAATATAATTTTCCAACAAATGCTACAACAAGTTTTCTAAGGATATGCATAGGAAAAAGGGGGAAGATAATCAACATTCTTAAAACAGAACACCAGTTGAAGGTATCTAAAAGCTTACCACAGAAAACACTAATAATCACTAACACAAAAACCACTTGAGATGCATGGAGACTGTATTAAGGCCTGAAGTCACAAGATCGTATATTAAAAATTTTAAATGTATCGCGGACCACTTTGAAACCGCTTGAAATTTGGACATTCACTTCACATTTCTGGTTTCGGACATTAGACAGCAAGATAGTTTTAAAAGGATGGTTCAATGCATGGAGAAAAATTGTCAATGTAAGAAGTCACTGTAGTTTTTGCAATTTTTGACTACATTTTGTTTAAAGCAAATTCGTGGACCACATCCAACCACCACTGAAAAATATGGGTTTTCACTTCACTTTCAGTTTCCGAGAAAAGCATCATTAAAACACCCATTCTATTAATTATTCTTCTAGAGCCCAGGGGCAAAAGCACTTGAAATTCCGTGAATAATGACGAGATTCTTGAGAAAAACTGAAACTGTACACAGCACAAAAATGGGATTTAAATCACTTTCGGAATCATTCATTCTACGAGTATAGTATGAATTGGGCAATATAGATGCCCAATATTAACACAAATTGGACTTCAAGAGACAACTACTACACAACTACTAAATTATATCCCAGAAAACAAATCACTCAGGAGTAAAAAAACGAATTTCGCGCTATCACCTTCATCATAATAGTAAATAGGGAAATAAACTATATTTCATAACAGTTCTTCTATAGTAACAAATATTAAATTAGCACCAACAACCACTGAATTCGGTAATAATATATCCAAGAATTGCCCACGAAAACAGAACACAAGAAGATGTAGGTCACCACATTTTGTCATATTTGAAAACTTTCCACCACATTGTATTAAATTTTTGATTTCTTTTGCATGCATCTTTGCCGATTTAAAAAATAATAAGTTGGTCACGTTTTCTTAATTTGTTGAACATATATTACAATTCTAAGTATTCACTTTCTTCACAAATTATCTGTAATAAACAACAGCACGATAATATGGGCTGCCGTGCTTCAGAAGGAAGTATGATTGTTGACACAGTTCAACGTTTTGTAAAACACAGACGTCACACCTCTATCCACAATTGTTGAAATGCAGGAATAGAAGAGTATACAATTTGCATGTATGTATGTATGCATGGTGTTTAGTAAATGGTTATGTTATGGATGTAAATGGTTTTTGTTATATGAATTCTACTTCTATAGAAGCTAATTAAAAAAAATGAATATTTTACATTTGTTAATTTCCAAATTCCTTACTGAATGTTTGGACATTTGCTTCCTAAACGTACTATTGTAGTTCATATTCTATAAAATATTAAATAAAATTGTCAAGAGTGACACTATTTCCTTGTCTTATTTGTCGTTACTGAATGAATTCTGAAAACTTTCTAAGCAGTTCCACCTCTCACTACGACAACAACGAGATGGTCTTCCTTGAACGACTCTTCACTAACCGACGAACAAGTGCGTTTAAGCAAATCTGCGGAAAAGTCACATGGTGGAAAAGCGTACAGCACACCTGTAGCTTCCGTCTCTTTGTTGAGTAAGGAAATAACGCCGGCTGCTTCCTTTTGTTTAAGATAGGACACCAAGTTACGCAATGGCCTCGTTTGGACAGAACCATCTTCGGATGTGTTGGAAGTGACAGTCGATCCTGCCAATCCCAAGAATATTGCATGGGATGATGATGAACTAATTCGCTTTTGAACATCTTCCAATTTTGGGGGATCCAGACGCAGTCTTTGCGTTATACGCAAATTGTGCTTGCCTTCTTCATCACGCATAAGCGACTCAACAATATCAGCGTCTCCATCTGTTAAGTGAAATTTAGCTGGGAATAAAGAACTCTTTAGTATTAGGGCTCCCTGCCAAATTACGGTGCATTTTCTTGCCACATCTGTAAGAGAACGCGCTGTAGCTAGAGAAGCAGCTCCATTGCGCCGTAATGATGAGTCTGAATCAGATCCAGGAGAATGTGTTCTTTTATGTGGAGAGCGAGATCGTGATCGTTCGTTTCTGATTTCACGAGAACCCGATCGACCTCTTTCAAAACCGGATTCTCCCGGTGGTCGTCGCCACTCGTCTTCGATTCCAGCTGGAGGAGGAATAGACGAGGTCGATGTTGGTGCCAAAGCACTCGGATGTATAGGGCGATGTACGTCATTTGGATAGTGATATGATCCCCGACCACGCCCTCTATAGCCGCCACGACCACGATACGTTCCGCGTGGTGGATATGGAGAATAACCTCCACGTGGAGCATAATGGTGATGATGATGATGTGGCTCTTCATAATGATAATCGTATTCAGGACGCCTATATTCAGCAGGCGGAACCGATGACTCCTCATATTTTGGTTTAAATGGAGCAACTGGCGTGGTGCCAGGAAGTTCGGAGAAATCTGTTCTCAATCGTCTTTCAGGACCGCCTAAAGGAAAACCGCGCATTTCTTTAACAGCTGCCGTTGCCGCCTCAACTGTTTCGTATTGGATGTAAGCACATGTATCACCCTTTTGGTATTCTATCTTTTTAATGGCTCCAAAACGATCAAACTCGCGCTCCAATTGTGTAACAGATGTCCAAGCACCCAACCCCCCAATCCAAATACGTGTTGCAGGAGTTACTTTTCCGTAACCAATCTTACACTGAAACTTTCCAATATATTGCCCAGATAGTTCACATTTGGCACGATGGGCCATATCCAAATTTTGATATCTCACAAAAGCAAAAGCATTTCCAGTTCCTGGCGGTGGCCTCTTTATGTCGATATCATCCACCATGCCATATTTACCAAAAATGCGTCGCAGTTCGTCATCTGAAATAGAAACCTCTAAATTACCGGCGAATAGTGTGCGTGTTGCAAGAGGATCATCCTCTGGCTGAACGTGGTGCAAATAATTGGGGAATTTATCTTTTTTGTTTTCAACTTTTTCATACGGCACGTGTGGTCTAGGACCCAGATGCCTTGGTGGTCCGCCATAATGTGGCGGAGGTCCATGAATGTGTGGTCCACGATGAATTGGAGGACCTCTTGGTGGCATTGGATATTCATGATGTATTGGCCGATATTCTCGCGAGTGCGGATGAGATGCCAAGTGTGGTGGTCCATATCTATCGTAATGGTCCAAAGGTGGCCGTCTATGTTCCGGAGGTCCAGGCGGTGCAACAGGAACTCTCGAGTAGTGGTAACGATCATAATCTGGTGGTGTTATGGAGCGACCACGTGGCCTAAAAAAAAGAAATATTCGTATTCAATTGAAGCAAATATGAAATTTGGAAGATTAATAAAATATCCCAGCAAAAACTCTCATTACCCGGTAATCTTGTAGGTAAGCCTGTTTAAGAATGAATAACCACTTATTAATTGGCATCGCTCCAGATTACATTTACATACGCATGTCCTAGGAGGCAAGTATTTCTCCCCTAGGCATACCTTTGGCCATGAAATAATTAGTGCTTTTAAAGCATATAATCACCTAATATGTAATCACTTATTCGTAGATATACCAAAGTTTGCAAAATAAGCACTTTTTGGCTCAGGCAAGCAAATCTCGAAAACATTGACTTCTCTAGCCGATTACAATGGATTAAAATATGGCGAGTAATGCTGTAATATGAACATTACTTGAATAGAAACGAATATTGTAGAAATAAAGAAAAATGCAACAAATCATCTAAATAAGATTACAGGTTAAATTAATTTCACAGTTAAAATAGAAATAAATGTTGTCGTTTAAGGGAGTTAGATTCACATTATGTTCGAAACCTACTAAAATAGGATTATATATATATATATCCCTTTTTTAAGGCAAATGACAGTTAAAATCTAGTGAAGTCGATTTTGAAAGTGTAATGTGAATGAGGTATAATAAAGCATTTATTTAAAACATAGTATGATAATGTCATTAATTTAAAACACAATTATTATGAAATATTCGTAAATATTATTTAACGGAAAAATCTTCAGAATTACCGTTACAAAACATATTCTTTTTGAGTTTTTTTTTTAAACTCAATTATGTGAATAATTATACTTAATGGTATCGGCGTTTATTCTATTTTATTAAGTCTTTAACAGCCAATGCAATACATTTTGAGAATATCAATTCGAAAATTACCGAGAAGTGTTTATTATTGTCATTATAACTCACCGCAATGTAATGCAATGTGTAATGACAGCTTTACTCCTGGTAATGTAAATTGTAATGCGATGTGGTTACCTAGTTTTTGCTGCGATATAATAAAAATGACACCTTTTTTATAGTAAATAAAAACGGGACATTCATAATTCCTTGAAACTGAAGAAAGGCCAGTCTGAAAAGCTATGTCAGCGAATGCAATGGACACAATTTAACTCGATTTTCTAATTTTAATATAGCACAGTAAATGAGAAACTTTATTGAAAATTCAAAACAATTTATTGGTTTCTAAACGATGTAATTGGCTTATAATACAAGCAGCTCTGTTATTCCTTAGCTAATTTATTTGCGATTCGAAAATCACGAAATTTCATTTATTATTGTGGTACAAATGTCAATTTTATTAAAAAACTGCATCACAAAAACAATTTCAATAATGTTTCCTCTTAGGACATACTAGAAATTTCATCATAGCACAGAGGAGCTTGACCGAACAATCAAATTATACTTGTCGATTAACCGATTATATTTTTCACTAGCTAGCTTAGCGTTTGTTTTAAAACAATATTAATTCTAAAAATATTTTTTAATTTTTGTGTTATTTTTTTAAATTAACATAGTTTTTACACAAAATCTATCATTAATTTGTAAGACGTAAGTCTGGTCTACAAGGCCAATAAATGAATTATCTGAAATCAACGAAGAGCAAAAACTAAACTTACATATAATAAAAATATAAAAATGAATGTCTTATTTTATATAGACTTGGTTCTTTTCTATAAACTGATCTAAGGCTATATTTGAAAAACTTGTGTTTCAATTTTGTACGTTTATTGTAATTTGTCATATTGAGCCAAACGGGTGAAGACTCTAAAGGTTCAAGGGTATTTTGGTCCCAAAATATTTCAGCTATAAAACGGAGGTACCTCGTCATTGAGATTAACATGGAATCGGGCAGCATTCAGTGATAAGAGAGAAGTTCACCAATGTGGTATCATAATGGACTGAATAGTCTAAGTGAGCCTGATCGTCGGGCTGCCACCAAACCCAACCTAATGCGCTTTACAGTCTATCACTTTGTAAAGGATCTTACAGTGTGTCGGATCGATACGACTTGTCGGCGATGACTAAATAATCGGTAAATGTGTTATCGATCCCATAAACATGCAGCAGTATCGATTATGCCTTCGGACTTAGCTTTTAAATTTTCGAGATCTACGAGGAACCCTCAAATTTTGATTAATAGGGTTGCTAGATCACTCTATGCAAGGGCCTATGTCGTTAGAATTGCACGTAGTTGGAACTGTTTGCCTTACGATCTACGAGTATTTTCTCACTCTAATAACGTGTTTCGCATTAAACTGTTGAATTATTATTTGAATGACATTTGATAACTTTTATTTCAATTTTACGAATATTTGCTTACTATAGGTACCTTATATCTCTAATATTTACTGCTATTTTTTTTTTCTTCTTTGTTTGTTATGGCTGGGGGTTCTGCTATTCTGCTACTGTTAATTATTATTGTTAATATTAGAATCAATTATTAGTCCGTTGTATACTCAGGTTTAAGAATACTATGTAATATATTTATTGGCCGCGAAGGCTTTTGTATTACATATCTAATAAATGAAATGAAATGAAATGTGCACAATATATGGGAGAACTGTCGTCCGGAATAACTGAGTCTGTAAAGCGCATAACCTATCCTAAGGGCTTTCAAATATCCGTTGTAGTTGTTTCATAAGATATGAAAACAGAAGTTTATAAATGATGAAAATGTAGCCTTTAATTCCAGTATAATTATCAGCCCATCTTGATCTTGATGTGTGGCTCTTTTTCTATAATAATGGCTAGGGAGCCTATATAGTATATTTTTAGTGGAAAGATTACAATGGTAAACTCAAAATTTTAAAAACCTACTCAAATTGATAAAAAAAAAAATAAATAGAAAATAACTTTACCTGTGCTCGCTACGACCGGAAGATTCGTACACCGGCTCTACTAATGCCACTTTGTCATAGAGTACAATGCGTGGTTTGTGATGTTTTGCTTCTCTAGCATCTTCTGCTGTTCGAAAACAGACGTAAGCTACCCTTTCGTCCAAGTCATGGGAAATTCGAATACTAAAGTCTCCAAACTTCTTGTATTCGCGATACAAAGTTTCTTTGATGAATTCGTCTGAAGCTTTGGAGTGCAAAGAACTGACACATAGCACTTTATAAGAAGGTCTTTCCGATGTGGATCCACCCCGCATATATTCATCGCGATGGGGTGAACCCCCACCGACATATCTGGAACGAGGACTGGGAGAACGACCTACACCCACTCGTCGTCGGAGCCGGTCGGGCGACATACGCTCAGGAGAATCACCCGGTAAACCACCACCGTTGTCATATGTGCCGCGTCCCATAGCTGCAGAACGTGATCGTGATGAATGAGTTCTAGATGGAGAGTCGCGAGAAGCACTACGTTTCATATTATGTATTTTTACAGTAATTCCAAGTTCAGCAGCTTCACGATTGCTCATGAGCAGCTAGCTGACCACTATTAAATTTCTAATTACGAAGGATTACAATTGTGTAAACCTACGGACTTGAAAAATACGCTGAAATGTAATCGAAAAAGAAACGGAATTAGTACACATATATATACACAAGATATCGTATTATCGTATGTTCGCATCTTCTCCCAAGTTTCTTCATCACAAGTTACAGAAATTTTCTGAAAATCAAAATGGCGACTGCAAATGGACATTGCGCTTCACTATCGATTTAAGTCAAATTAAATAAATGAAACTATGAAACTACAGACCGAGAAAAGCTCAATAATAATCTTATCAATTAGAACAAACCTTATTTTTTCGATACACTAATTTGTAATTTGTTTTGCAAACTTTTATCTTGCATGCAAAAAAAATTAAAGACGTCGTTGCAAGCCGGACGGCGAACAGATACAGAATGGGTAGTGTTGGGAAAGTGATGACTATTTGATTACAAATACTCATCACTTTAAATGAGTACTCAATATCTTCAATACCATCCCAATAAACACAAACGTTTGAAAAATGTTCAAATTCAACAATTTTTCAAACATTTTTTCGAAAATTAGTGTTATATGTGAGACAAACTAACCATTAAACGGTGTTGCAAATATTTGACAACCAAAATTTTTATAAATGTTAACCCCACTTCGAATTAATTTTTGACATCAAACGATAACAATAGGGCTGTTTCTTTTAGCACTGGATACCCTAAAGCTGAGTACTATGTTTAGTATTCAAGCTGAAAACCAGCTTGTTTTCACGGTTACTTTTTTAAATTAATTAAAAGCCGGTGTGCACCTCTAGCGAAATTTTCGGTAGCAGAAATTTATTTAAGTCTACAACAAAAAAACAGGGCTCGAACTTAATACTCACCTATACATTAAAAATGCAAGATTTCACTTCTTTTCTGTGATTGTTTTTAAACAGCTGATGACAGTGTTGCATATTTTTGGAGATGTCCGAAAATTTCGCTAGAGGTGCATACCGGCCTTATGGACTGAAATCAAACACATTTGAATTTTAGCAAGCGGTTGTGCTTATTGGGATTGTATTGAAGATATTGGGTACTCATTTAATTGTACGAGTACTCAAAAAATTAGTCAGTAACGAGTGCTTGTAATCAAATACTGTTTCCCAAAACTACGATACAATTTAGTTAAATTTATTTATTTTGGTGAACGGTATATAATCATGGCAGCAAATCCATACGATATGGATGGTTCAGCATTTGATTCGGATAAATATCTTGAAAAACTTTTGAAGGCAAGATTTTTACATTTGGTTTATTATAGAGAAAGATACATTTTAGCTTATAGCAATTATACAAAATTGCAACAGCTTGCGATATTATCTGTTAGTTGGTTCCACAATTTTAGGTGGACTTCCAACAATGTCCAACGTTATCAGTTATTTTGACAAACATTTACAATTTCAAATCCTTACATTTTACAGGATTACACATTAAAGCAAATAATGGACACTGAAGCCGCTGTGGTGAAAGATACACAAACTCTTCATTCAGACATGCAGACATTGGTTTATGAGAATTACAACAAATTTATTTCTGCCACGGATACCATTCGGAAAATGAAAAATGATTTCAAAACAATGGAGAGTGATATGAATCTCTTGAAAGACAAAATGAACACGATTACAAACTTTAGTGAACAAATAACGGGTACACTTCAAGGAACCAGATCTCAGCTTTTCAAATTGTCTGAAAAGCATTCGCTTTTGAAAAGGCTGCAATTTCTTTCGTCTTTACCAGCTAATTTAAAGTCTCAAATAGAGGAGCACAAAAATTATGTCCAAGCCTGTTGCACATATGTAAAAGCCCAAAAAGTTTTTGAGGAATATGGTCATCAGCCTTCTTTTGATGGTATTAGACAAGAATGTGACGAAATTATGGCAAAGTTCAAGGAACAACTGAAGTTAGAGTTTCATGTGGTCGGGAAGACAGCTGAAACATTAACAAAAATTGGCGAATTATTGCTACTCCATTTAAATGAGAAACCTTCAGATTTATCAGCTGAAATGTTAATTTGTGCTTCGAAACGTCTCAATGAACAAATTGTTATGTTACAAGATCAGACAGAAAGAGATATGATAGAATTCGTTGATATGGGCATTGAGGGTTTCCTTAACGATCTTACTTTAGTTGTGACAGCATATTATGATATGTTCGTTGGAAAGCAATATGAAGACGAGAGTGACGATTTCCAGGAGCAGGCGCTGAAAGAATTAAACACTTTTTTAAATCTTAACATAGACAAATATTTGAATTTGGTGCAAGACCGCGTTGATTCCGACATTGGTCTTGGAGATACACAGGTCATGCTAAGGGCCCTCGATCGCCTACATCGTCGCCTACTTTCTATGAGAAACATTTGTTGTGGTCTTGAAATTCACAGAAGTACTTTAGATATTATTATAGCCGCAGCCCATCAATTGGTAGAGACACATTCGAAAAACCTTCGAGACCATTTTGCAGATAGTCTTAGTTCCGTACGCCTATCATTGGTATCTGTTAAAAGCGAAGCAGTTGTATCTGGTTTGCACTTAAATGATCTAATAACAAATCTTTATGTTACATTAATGGAAAAGGTAAGAAGTGTACTTCAGGATTTACTAGTTTTCCTTCAAGCTGATTGGTCCTTCAATATCAAATGTGATTATAAAGGAGCATTATGCGTGGAGGGCATCCGAGAAAATTTGCTTGTTGGTTTTCTGCGCCATATAGCAAATGTAATTAATTCGTTTGGGGACTCCTCAACGTCAAGCCCTCCCAATCTATTATTGGTGCTGTCTAAAACGTGCTTAGAAATGGAACAGTGCGGCGTTCATATATTAGTATGAAAAAAAAATTAAGAAAAAAAAAATTATCGCATATATTTAGCTTTAATATTTTCAGGTCTGCTTAGTCGATGATTTATATGAAATAGATTCGGAAAACCGAGCAACATTGACACACGAAACCGAAATATGCGGTGAAATGCGTGACACAGCTCAAAATTTACTTGATGCGTACGTTCGTTTGCAAGGATCAAATATTTCACAAATGTTAAGAAAAAGTGTGGAAACACGTGACTGGCTCAATTCACTTGAGCCAAGAACTGTTCGAGCCGTAATGAAGAGAGTGGTGGAAGAAATGACGGCCATTGAAACAATTGTAGCAAGTCTATATGAACATCAAACGCACGAACGAACCACTACTGCAAGCAGCGATTCCAGTAGGAAAACATACTTTAGTAATTTGACAAATTCCAAGCAGCAGTTTCGATCGAATTGGTCAAATTATACACCATCGCAATTGGAATCTTCTTATGTTTCAAATATACATCGATTATTCTCCGAGAGAGTGGAAATTTTCACATCAGTTGAATTCTCCAAAGTGTCAATAGTGACGGGTATAATAAAAATTGGTTTGAAGGTAAATATTGTTATATTTAACAATTGTTATATTTAAAGATATGTTATTAAATGAATACTGCTCATGAATACAAAAAAAAAGTTAAAAAAAATTAATACTAAAATATAGTTTGTAATACTAATCATTTCATGTAGCTCTGTACGGCTTTAAATGTCAGTTATTAACAGAAAGTAAATTGCAGACACCTTCTCTCTGGTTAAATTTGATCGGACAAGCTGCTTCAGAAAAAACGTTCCTAATTGAAATTTCAGTATTTCAATATTTTACCGTAAAGGTGAGTATTAAGTTCGAGTTTATCCGCTAAAGTGAAAACTAAATCAGTAAAAAAGGCATACAATTATACGTAGCAAATTTTATTATAACTTGATGGGGATTAGCCCGAAGCAAATTTTCACAAAGTTTGTATCCCTTAAAATGGATTATTAAAGAAAAGTAATCGTAAAAAAATTACGATTTAGATGTGGGTATTCGCCATCAAGTTATAATAAAATTTGCAACAAATATGTATAATGTTATGCCTTTTTTTACTGATTTTAGTTTTCACTTTAGTGGAAAAATGACGATTTTAGCGGCTAAACTCGAACTTAATACTCACCTTTAGCGGCTAAACTCGAGCTTAATACCCACCATAAATATTAATTTACATGTACATATGGGGGTCAATTAGAGTTAAAATTGGTTTAGTCATTGTCCGCATTATTTGGACAATCGTTTTACTCTTTCTGATTCATAACTGGGATTCTATATTTAAATCTTAAATATGAATTTGTCTATGTAACTAAATAAGAACAATTTTAGACTTTATTGGAATGTGTACGTACGAGGACATTTAGTAAATTTGGACTACAGCAGATACAGGTTGACACACATTATTTGCAGATGAACTTATGGCGTTTTGTTAAGGATGAAAAGTGAGTATCGTCTGAATACACAGGTCGAATATACGTTCATAATACAAAATGTTTTTTGTTTATTAGCTTAATCAACTACTTACTTGATGAAATATTGGGGTCAGCTGTGCACAGATGTTTGGAGTCAACACTAATGGAACCGAATGCAGTGGAAATTATATGTGAACGGGGTTAGTAAATGTTTGAGAGAAATAAATCTTTTACTAACTTGTACAGTATTTAACTACATGCTAGCTTAAGGACAATAAAAATATAATTTTATCGTTGGAAAATTTTAATTGCAACTATTTATTTACTATTGTTTTTTGTTCAAAATGACGTCACATCTAGAAGACATCGCGCTTTTAAATATTCCATTTGGAAATAGAAAATTTTACCATTCCGTCTGTAATACGGCGTTCTTAAAAATAATGTTTTGGGCATTGAAATGTTTTCCCCTTATTAACCATTTCAAAACGAGTCGTTCTCCCCATACAAAAAATCCAACCCCCTAATTTGGAATATGCTCCAACTAAACATAAATATATGTCATGAAATAAATTTCAAAGAAAAATGGAAAAAACAAAGGCTTTGAAGAACATAGGGATGTGAAAATCACGTTATTACCATTTTAATTGGGTGCACTTTGAAATGTGTGAACTTTTTTTGTCGATAAAAATTAGTATTAAAGGTGAGTATTAAGTTCGAGTTTAGCCGCTAAAATCTCCGTTTTTCACTATTGCTTTTCTCTAATAATCCATTAAAAATTATATAAAATTTGTGAAAGGTTGCTTTGGTATATTCCCCATCAAGTTCTAATAAAAAGATTGAAAGTGATCTGTTTAATTTATTTTTAGCCGTTTGTTTATTCTCGATGGAGGCAGCGTGTCTGGAAAAATATCTGAAAAAACAATCACTTTATTCCATTTGGAAAGTCGAGTCTGTGGTAGCGATGAGGGTGAAATGAAACTTTGAAATGCTGGCAGGGAATAAGCTTGTCGGAAAATTTTCCTCTTCTTTTGTTTCCGAGTGTTTTTGATGGTCAATATAGTTGAGTTATTTAAAGATAAAAGATTGTCCACCTGCCCAGGCGACAACAATGTATAGTAAAATTTCGTAAGCGATGGGAACACTATACAATTTTCCGCCAATGATAGTTTTTACTTTGGCCGTCACGATACTCCGACGCGGATTTTGGGTTAGTGTTCGCCTATCGCTATGGTTATATTTGCACACTCAAACTGAAAAACGCTCATCCTGTGTTTATTGGGTATGTACATTAATCGATTTATAATTTATAAATCGATTAATGTACTTATGAATAGAGAGTTTTATTAATCGAATGTAATCGCAGTCGATTCGCTTCTGCATTCAACGTGTTTCTGTTTCGTACATTGGATTTTATACGCTGGTAGAAATGGCTGTAGCATCACAAAGGCAAATAAAGTTTTATAACCCATCAAGTTCTGCATCTTCTGATAGGTAAAATTTTGACGAATACATTTAGCCCAGTGTTATTTTACAAATCGTTCCTGTGATGTGTCATCGTCATCCATTGCACCCATAAATTCTTCCATTTCATTTAACCGGCTTGTGAAAATTGGTTTTTTGTATGTATTTGTTTTGCTTTCTCTGACCATACACGAAATCCTTGGCCCATTAATTTGATATTTTTGTTGTTTTGATATCGCTTTCTAAAGGCACAAATTGATATATAAGAAAAATAAATCAATTGTGTTCATTAACCCTAAGTGGATATAAATAGGTTAAATGATCTATATGAAAAAAAAAACAATGGAATTTGGAATAAAAGACTATTAAATTTGTTACATGTATATTTTTTATATCAACGTAATGATAGTAAAAATTTCAAAAAATATATTGGCAATCATCGTTCTCATAATAGCATACGAGATAAAAATGCGTTTTTGCGCAGATTTCATGTGACTGAAAATTCTTTGTAAAGTAATGTATTGATACTTTTTAAATGACGAAAATAAAAACAAAATTTCGCAAGATATTTAATATTGTATTTTGCACAACTAATGTGTTGACGTTGTTAATTAGATCAATGTTGTAAGGTATATTTGCTTTTACTTTTAGTGATGATCGGGGAGACTTGGTCGAGCAACTCTATGTGGACCCCAATTGTGGAAACACTGAGTTTTACGGGTGTCCTGCATCACCAACAACAGTGCCAGCAAAGAATCCGCAATGTTTGGAGTCACCAGCACCACGTACTGGCCCACCTCGCAGAAGACAGCGGACAACTTCTATGAATAATCAAGTTACAACAGCGAATCCCTCAGAATGTGTTATTCGTTCAAATAATCGCACAATTTACACAGCAGGTCGTCCTCCGTGGTACAATTGCGCTGGTCAACAAGTGGAACCATTTGTAATTGGTGTGTGTATTTGAATAATCTGTGAACTGTATATTCCTATTCATAACAAAACAAGACAAGTGTCCAACGTATTATAACTAGCAATGCACAGTGGGATGAAATCGGGGAATCGTTATTAATGGGTTAAGACAATTTTTTTGATTTGTTATTAGGGAGTTGCGGATATTAGTTTGGATGTGTAAGAGTTATCAAGTTTGTGATTATGGGCAATCATAACAATACACCACAAATCAACTAGCGTATAAAAAATGAAATATTATTAATCAAGAAATTCTCAAAATTAATGTTTACCTTTATATTTCATCCCACTAAAATTTCCAATTCCTAAAACGAGGTAAAATTTTGATATAATTGTTTCAAATTTATGTATTGTAAAATATGAAGTAAATCTGAAAAATATCCAATTGATTATAATTTCCTTCAATTTCAGGAATTTGTGGAGGAAGTGCTTCAGGAAAGACTACTGTCGCCCAGAAAATAATAGAATCTCTTGATGTACCTTGGGTTACATTGCTTTCTATGGACTGTTTCTACAAGGTTTACCATAACTCCATATACAAATTAAAACTAATCTAATACTGGTGACTTCATTTTAGGTCCTGAATGAAAAGCAACATGAGCAAGCGCTCGTTAACGAGTATAACTTTGATCACCCAGACGCATTTGATATGGACCTTCTTTTAGAAGTAGTGAAAAAATTGAAAGAAGGTAGAAAAGTTGAAGTACCAGTTTACAATTTTGTAACTCACTCTCGAGAGGCAAATACTGTAAGTAATTCTGCATGCGTGGGATTAAGCAGATACGATTTTCAATTTTACCTTTTTTTTATAGAAAACCATGTATGGTGCCAATGTCATCATATTTGAAGGAATTCTGGTATTCCACAGCCCTGAGATACTAAAATTGTTGGATATGAAAATTTTTGTTGATACAGACCCAGATATTCGTCTAGCACGGCGACTCAAAAGGTACTATTTGTGCAATATTTCATATTAAATGGATAGTGTCTAATATTAGCCTTTTTCAGAGATATTTCTCAACGTGGACGGGATCTTAGTGGAGTGTTAAAACAGTATTTAAATATGGTAAAGCCTTCATATGCGAACTATATAGCACCAACAATGGCTCATGCAGATATAATTGTACCAAGAGGAGGTGAAAATAAAGTAGCCATACATCTTATAGTTCAACATGTCCATACACAATTACAATTGGTAAGCAACTTCGAATAGACGAATTGCGTTTCATGATCTTTCAATCTTTAAACAATACGGGTTAATTGTTAGGTTAGGTAATTTTCCGAAATGACTAAAAATGTTTAATGCTACACACAAGTTGAAGAAGAATTTAGACAGAAGTCCTTCGATAAATGAAACCCAAGGCATATTAACCCTAGCTCTGGCATTATTTACAAACGTAAATATTTTATAATGCAGAAAGAAAATCGTGTCAGAGCTAGGACTGTTTAGTATTACAAAAACAACAATGTCAATCGCTATATAGGCAACATGTGCCAAATCGGGAACTACAAAGTTATCCATTTTTGTTTTAAAATATGAGAAAATGTTTAACGACTCGCATGAATGATTGAAGGAATCCTTACGCATGCCGTATATGTTAAATAAAATCCGTCTTCTGGTAGTATCACAGAGTCAAGTAAACCTTTAGAAGATGTTTTGTGTGGTTATATAATGACCATCTGAACCATTGCACATAGCTTTATCTCGGTCACTTCAAATACAGTATCATCCGCTTTCCGTTAATGCCCTAGCCTGTACAACAGCAAAAGAGTATTTAGAATATTTTCCGGAGAAATCTTTTTTTTCGAGTGATGCGTTTTCTTCTAAACAGTAACATAGGTCAAAGTAGCATTATTCTTACGAAACACTAAGCTTAATTGGTAAATTATTCATTTTCTCTTGGTATCAAGATATATCCTCTATTCCATATTTCCACATATGTTCTTCTCCCACTTGCACCTGGTATGATATCCCCAGGCATTATATTGTTCTTTTCAAATAACGACAATCTACAATTTATTTGTTTAACTGATTGGTTTCACTTATTTGCTCTACGATGTGTACTGTATAAACTTTAGCTTACGACTGACTTGACTGCTCTCTCCGTTAGGGGTTTATATACCGAGATATGACGATTTCGAATGTTCTCGCTAATTGGCCTACAACCTTCGAGATTAAGCTACTACCTTGTAGATGTCGCACGGCGACAATGCACATATTTATCGACTTATGTTCATTGTCTCGGCTATCTAGAACTTTCTATGGGGCGTTATTGTACAGGTGATATGGCACACATACTTTTAGGCTTATTCTTATCTTGGCTAGTGCATTCTACCATCTGTGCAGGCAGATAATTATAACAGTAAAACAAAAGGCGTTACTTTTACAATGAACGATTGGAAAACTAAGAACACAAAAGATGTTTAGGAAAGTACTAGAAACTAAAGAAATGACTCTAACAAGTTATGACGTAATTTTATCGTTACAATTTGAAATCATCATCAAATTCGTAACAATATTAAAAAATAGGGCTCGTAAATACGGCGGTTTAATATTTACCCATTTGGTTCTCTTTTTTCCAAAGGGAGACTATAAGACAATAAAAACCTACGTTTGTTACCAATCTAATAAAGACATCCAAAATATTTTCAAAATGTATTTCAGCGCGGTTTCAAATTACGGGAAGCACTTGCAAATTCATACAACGATCAACCTATGCCAAATTCTTTACACTTGCTGCCAGCAACACCACAGATAAAAGGTTTGCATACTTTTATTAGATGCAAAAATACATCCCGCGATGAATTCATATTCTATTCGAAAAGGCTTATTCGGCTAGTCATAGAATATGCATTGAGTTTATTCCCCTTCAAAAATTCAGTTGTTGAGACCCCACAGGGAGTTTTGTATGAAGGAAAACGGATGGATACACATAGGATATGCGGTGTGTCTATTTTAAGAGCTGGCGAAACTATGGAGCAAGCTATTTGTGATGTGTGCAAAGATATTCGCATTGGGAAAATTCTCATCCAGACAAATAAAGAAACAGAAGAGCCAGAGTTGTACTATCTACGCTTACCAAAAGATATAAGGGAGTACAAAGTAATTTTAATGGATGCTACTGTCGCTACCGGCGCCGCTGCTATTATGGCCATTCGTGTACTACTTGATCATGATGTCAAAGAGGAAAATATTATGCTAGCATCCCTGCTTATGGCCGAGATAGGAGTACATAGCATTGCATATGCTTTCCCAAAGGTAAAAATTGTTACATCTGCATTGGATCCAGAGATAAACGACAAGTTTTACGTCATACCTGGAATAGGTAACTTTGGCGACCGATACTTTGGCACAGAACCATCTGAGGATTTTTATTAGATAGATAATTTTAAATGTAGTTTAAGTACAACGATCAACATGAAATCATGCTTATTTTGTTGATAGCAACTATGTAGAACTAGGATATTAAACACTCAAAAATAACAAATATATTTATAAAACGTCAACCATCCCTACAAATTTATGGTATAAATGATTTGAAACCATCGGTATCTGACTGTTTTGGTCATGATTTCGATGAAGGCGTCATCAGTTTGGTATGGTAAGTTTAATAAAAGTACAACTCGGTTATGGGAAACGTTACCAGAAACTAATAAATCTATTAGCACTAATTTATTAAAATCCAACATGTTTTTGATTTTACGAATACAAATCATAAGTATCGTATCATCATCGTTATAGAAAGTGGAAAATAATGTTTATGTATGTATAAGTTGTTTATTATGTAAACAATTTTCTTTAAATCCGCTGGATTTAATTCCAGTTTAAAGCTTTTTAATCTTGAAAATACATGTTGCTCGAATTCTTCAATGATGCTACTATTATTAGGCCATATAAGAAATTCGCTTCCAAAGCCACTGCAAAACAAAGGCAACTATTCCCAAAATGAGGACCATACCAAGCCGGTCTTTAGGTATTAGATTAACAAAACATTGGCTGCTCTTAATCATTTTCTCTGGTGTTTTGTTCATAACCTGACTACATTCAGTCCAACACTCCTCGCTGTCCATGATTTCTCCCACCATACTGAATTTAGTTGTGTTTATAATGCGTACTCTAACCGATTTTCCAAGTAAATTTTTTCTCATTGGTAACAATACTTGTTCATAGCTTTTGTTATGTCCAACGTAATGCAGAGAATCGTGAGAAATTTCCGTCACAAGTACATCATAAATGTTTCCTTCTCGACCAGCATATGGAGTATAGCTATTAAACAATTCTGTCAAACGTTTCGTCCTCCTTTTTACCAGATCTGCGGGAATTCGCGTCATCTTCGCTGCGGGCGTCCCAGGCCGAGGGAAGAATTGATTTATAAATAAGGAAGGGAAATGGTATTTACTACACATACTCATAGTCTCTTCAAAATCTTCCTCTGTTTCAGACGGAAAGCCACATATTATATCGGTTGCGATTGTAAGATGCCCATCAACTCTTTCTCGCAAAAAGTCAACTACGTGCTCGAAGTCTTTCCGGCAATATTCACGTTTCATATCTCCCAATACCGCGTCACTACCACTTTGAACGGGAACATGTAGAAACGAGTATACCCTCGGATGCGATAGAATTTTCGACATTTCCTCTAGATGCTCCAATATGTATGGTGGATTTGTCATTCCAACGCGAAGCATACATTTTTCGGGAATAACTTCGATAAGCTTCCACAGCAGTTCAGGTAATGACGTACCAATATCTCGTCCATAGGCTCCTGTATCCTCAGATGTTAACCATATCTCGCATACACCTTCTTCAAACGCTTGCTTGGCACGATCGACTATTTCGTTTGGCGAATAACTTGCCAGATCTCCCCTAGCATGTTTAGTTTTGCAATATGTACATTGATTGAGACATCCTGTATTAATAGCAATGATTTCTATAAGTGGATTTTTTCGCACTTTTGGCAGGTCCAGTTTTGCGCCAGCTACTCGATGCCCACCTTCCTTCTTATTGTGCAAAAGTCGTACGGAATGCCCTTTCAGAGTTTCCTCCACAACTTCAACGACTCGGTCAATTTGTTGTACGCCAATAATAGAAAGTCCTTTCAAATAACTAGATTTAGGTGCTCCTTGGGGAACACATCCAGCGACAACAACATGTTTTCCTTTGTTAACACCATTCTCAATTTCATTACGAAACGTATCTTCCGATGGATTTTTTACTGTACAACTATTTAACAACCAAAGATTAGCATTTTCCTTACTATCAGTTAATTGGTATCCATAAGATTGGAGCTGACCAGCCATATATTCACTATCAGAATTGTTGTGGGAACAGCCCCACGTTTTTAAGTATATTTTTTGAGTTCCTGGAATCACGCTTTTAAGAATCTCTTTGCTCTCGTTAGGGTCCTCCTCGTTCACTATTGGTTGTTTCTTCCGAGCTCTGAGAGTGACATTCTTTTTATTTTTGTATCGGTCTTTTGGTTTAATATCATCAGAAGATATCAAATCCTCAATGTCAGCTATATCATTTTCATCTAATTGTACCATAATTTCAGTTTTATTTTTTCCAAGACTTGATCATCTAAAATTGAAAGGATATTAAAAAAAGTTAATATAAGAGATGTAAGTTATACGATATGGTTTATGCTTTGTAGAAAGAATTGTCTTAAGCTAAAGTAAGATATTGTAATGAGAATCCGCCAAAAAGATCACAAACCGCCAGATACTTATAATTAAATATAATGGTGTATTTATGTAATTAAGTGTAATGTATCCTAATATCTAAATTTGATTCTATGTTTGCCACATTCAATCCTTGTGCTAACAAGAACGAAGGGTATTCCATATTTCACTAAGATCAGAATTGCAACCTGTATGTTATGAACAAGAGGTAGACAGACACAAAGAACTGGATCGAATGAGGAAGTCATATATGACTGTGGGTGGTCTAGGACGCAATATTTCAGTTAAACGCAACAAACAAAACAAATTACGTTGCCGTTTTGCAGTAATTCTTATATCAATTCATGCCCCGAAATAGGTGTGAAATCAAATTAATTGTATTTTTTATGTTACCTCAAACGTGCATAAGATCTCAAAGTCGGTACATTTAAAGCCACTCAGAATAGGAAAGGCCTGGTTATGCATCGTAAAACGGCTCGTAAGCGTAGCGTTGCGTGTCAGCTGTTTGTTTTTGATAACGACAAAACAACCCAATAAACACAGGATGAGCGTTTTTCAAATGCAACACCTTTTCAGTTTGAGGGTAAATATAATTTTCAACATAAATTCAACTTGACTTGAAATAGCTCATCTTCAATACATCTTCAAATTGTTTGCGAATTACTTACAATTTGCCAAAATGTTGACGAAATCTTTGAAAAGGTGTTGAAGATAATATGAGAAAACTTTGACAAAACACTACCCTAAAATGCAACGAAAAAACCATGTGGTTTTCAATACTTATTTTTGCAACGAAGTTCGTGGTCAATTGCAAGAAATTAAAAAAATGGAAAATTTTAGACAAATAAACAAATAGTTTATAAAAATAGGTAAGTGAAAATAAAAAATGAAATAAAACTTTAAGGAAGTCACTAAATGTATATCTCTTTGCAGAAAACTAAAATTATGGATTCTACGTTCTTGAAAACATTAAAAAGCTGACCAATGAAAAATGGTGGACAATTAACTGGAACTGCTTCAAATAGTTTATAATAATTGGTACGTCAATATGAAAAATTAAATCAACACATTAGAGAAGTCACTAAATTTAAATCTCTTTGCAGAAAACTAAAATCTTTGGATGCTACATTCTTGCCAACATTAAGAATCTGACCAATGAAAAATGAGTGGCTTATCGACAAGAAAAAGTTTCCAGAAACATTACAAGTGCAACCAATTAAAATAGTTAAAAACAACAAATTGTTGAAATCAACAACTTCTGGATGAAAATGTGCATCACATCGTCAGTTTAATTCATATGCTATTATCAGTTTAAAATGGATATTTTGTGAATTCCTTCTGCTGGAAATCAATTCTAACACGCGGTCCAGTACGTTCCTACATTGCCCGCAGGTTAATAAATTTTAATGTTGTTTTATGACACCAAAAGGAAGGAAATCGAATTATCAATGCAAAAGTGTTTACTAATAATGTTTAAGATATTTAAAGTTTTGTTGTTTGTTTTTTTCTTATTTGTTGATATGTTTAATAAGATTATTATTTATCAATTGGTATTGTAGTGTATTATGTAGGGTAGTGTACTATTATATATTTTATTTTGATGAAAATGAATAAATTATACAAAATTCATAGAATATTGGCTTTGACTTTCAATTTGAAGTGGGGATATCATTCACACAAATTTAGGTTGAAAAGTATTTGCAACGATGTTAGTTTCGAGTTTGACTCGCATCGAAAATTGGTTGAAAAATTATTGAGTAGCGATGCATTTCAATTTGAGGATAACACTTGAGATATTATTGCTAATGTGTTGAATTTCACTGTTGAGGGTAATGTCTGTTTTTTGTTGAGAACGCGATTTTCTCAACAACTTCTCAACTTGAATATTACCCTAATCCTTTGAAAAAATGCTTGAAAAATTGTTGAAATTTAGCATTTTTCAAACGTTTGTGTTTATTGGGAAACGAGTACCCAACGTTTGCACAACGTAAACGTGCAAAAATTTACGTGTCGTTGTCGTATCCCAATACCCAATAAACACAAACGTTTGAAAAATACTAAAATTCAATAATTTTTCAAACATTTTTTCAAAGGATTAGGGTAATATTCAAGTTGAGAAATTGTTGAGAAAATCGCGTTCTCAACAAAAAACAGACATTACCCTCAACAGTAAAATTCAACACAATAGCAATAATTTCTCAATTGTAATCCTCAAATTGAAATGCATCGCTACTCAATAATTTCTCAAACCGTTTTCAATGTGATAAAAATAAAAAATTAGCATTGTTGCGAATACTTTCAAACCACAATTTGTATGAAATTCAATCCTAGTTCTAACTGAAAGTCAATACTAAATTTCTAGAGATTTTGTAAATTTTATTATTTTTTTCATTAACAAATATAATAATCTTAAAAATAACATTAATAATATATAAAAATAATAATATAATACCAATCAAAATGTAATTATCTTATTAAACGTATTAATAAATAAAACTATGAATACAACTTTAAATATCTTAAACATTTTTACATGTATAATTCCATAATGTTGGTGTCAAATAACTATTAATTAATATGCTGGCAATTTGAAATAATTACTATCGAGGAACTTGCTGGCTTGTGTGTTAGAATAGATTCCAGCAAGAGGAAATCACAAAATATCAAACTGATGACGGGATGTAAATTGATGTAGTGCACATTTTCATCCAGAAGTTCTTGATATAGGAATTGTTGCACTTTGTTTTAATTGGTTGCACTTTGTAAGTTTTCTGAAAACTTTTATTTGTTGTTCCCTTCATCGGTTTTTCATCGGCCAACATCTTCCAAGAATATACCATCCAATGATTTTAGTTTTCTGCAAAACAATCGAGTTTTGTGATTTCCATTATGTTTTCATTTCACTTTTTATTTTGACTTACCAATTTGTATTTCTTCCAACTGACCACATACTTCGTGATTTCCTCAAGAACGTTGGTGTTACAAAATTGTTGTTATTAAAATACTGGCAATCTTAGGAACTTGATGACCAGATAATTGGAATAAATTTCCAGCAATTTCAATTCACAAAATAACAAAATAAACCGATGATGCGATGTAAATTAAACTATCGATGTGATGCGAATTATCATCCAGTAGTTGTTGATATGGAAAAGCATAAATACCAAGTTTTTTTGGTTGCACTTTGATTTATGGAAACTTTCTCTTCTCGATAAGCCACTATCATTTTTCATCGACCAGCCTCTTAATGTGTCCAAGAATCAGCATCCAAATATTTTAGTTGTCTGCAAAGAGATTTGATTTTAGTGACTTCCTTAAAGTTTTCTTTTCGTGTTTTAGTTTTACTTACCAAATTATTATAAGCAATTTCAATTGATTATTAAAAAGTTTCCACATTTTTGTATTTCTTCCACGAACTTTGTTGTCCAAAGTAGTATTGAAAACCATGTGGTTTTTTCGTTGCATTACAGGGTAGTGTTTTGTCAAAGTTTTCTCCAATTATCTTCAACACATTTTCAAAGTTTTCGTCAACATTTTGCCAAATTGGTTGTAATTCGCAAACAATTTGAAGATGCATTGAAGATGAGCTGTTTCAAGTCAAGTTGGATTTATGTTGAAAATGATATTTACCCTCAAACTGAAAAGGTGTTGCATTTGAAAAACGCTCATCCTGTGTTTATTGGGTAAACACAAACGTTTGAAAACTACTAAAATTCAATAATTATTCTAACATTTTTTCAAAGAATTAGGGTAATATTCAAGTTGAGAAAATCGCGTTCTCCCCAAAAACAGACATTACACTCAACAGCAAAATTCAACACAATAGCAATAATTTCTCAATTGTTATGCTATGTTCCCACTGAGTCGTTTTCCTCATTCGTTTTTCCAAAACATTTCACCGTTCACACCGAGTTGAGATGTTTTAGTTTGACAGTTACCATTGAAACTAGAAATTCACATTTACTCGAAATTCACATATATGCAACGTATGTTCAAATAATTACCGCGAGCGCAAAGTGAAAAAAATAGGTTTGTTCGCGTACTTTCTCAGTAAAAAATATCCAGTAAAAACCAGCAAGAGAGTAAAAACCGTTTTTACTCTCTTTGCTTTGTTTTTGCTCTCTTGCCACAAAAAGTACGCGAACGCCATCCAGTAAAAACTTGCAAATAAAACAGATCAGATGATTGTATTTTATGTTTCAAATACGTAAACCAAGAAAAATGAATAAAAGAAAATTGGACGTAATTTGCTCACCGGGAACATACAAAAGAATTTCTTTCGGTAAGTATGATACAAGAAATAAATAAATTCAAGAAAATGTAACTTTCGGACATTTTACAGATGAGGAATACCAGCAAAATGTGGTGGACGAAATTGCTGGTGATAGTTTTGATGAAGTAGTTTTCACCCAGAGTGAAGATGACTTTCTTTTCCACGTTGAAAATGAAGTCATCACTTGCACCAACGACGATGAAGGAACCGGGAAGCCCGTGTGGATTGAGCCAGCAGTAAAATTTTTGATATCCAAAGTGAAAGAATTACGGCCAAAAGTGGGAAAATCGGCCAGCCTAAAAAATAAAAAACAAATGTGGATAAAGATTTCAGAAGAATTGTGTTCACTTGGATACAATTTCAATTCTCAACAAGTGGAAACCAAGTATTTCAGTTTGGAACGGAAATACAAACGCACACAACTTTACAACTCTAAGACTGGTCGGAATAGGCAGACGTGCCCTTATCAAAGGTAAATTAAAAAATGCATGCACATGTTTGTTAAGAATCTAATACCATTATGTCCTTTCGTTTTGCAGCGAATTGGACGATCTTTTGCAAGAAAAAAAGTCTATAAATCCAGATTTTGTACTCGACAGTGAAGCGGAAGTGTCTTCGGCGGATTTAAAACTCATCGAAGGCCCAAATTTATCTGAAACAGGTACGAAAATTTCGTTTGGAATTTTAAGGGTACGCCTTACGCGGAAAAAATCGTCCTATTTCGAAAATAATTCCGTTAATGACGTTTTGTTATTATTTATTCTAATACCTCATTCACATTACAATTTCAAAATCCACTTTTACTAGATTCAACTGTCATTTGCCTTATAAAAAGTAGATTTCAAATCTGAAATGTAGATTTTGAGTGTAATGTGATCCTATAACAAATTTCAATGTCGATACATATTCTTTGCATGCGTCATCATTCTATTGTAATATTTATTGGTAGTAAAACGATACCGTCCAGGACTAATTTGTTTCTCAATTTAGATGTAGATTTATAGATCACAATGCCAGCAAGCCCGTAGCAATACGGACTTGAGTCTTGGGTCCACTTAACCAGGTTTTTCATGTTATAATATTTTTTATATTTTTCGAAGATCCATGTTGTTCATCATCAAGAAAACGGAAAACAGCCCTTCAACAATTCATAGACATGTCTGAAGAACATGCAAAAAAAAAGAGAAGAGAGTGATGCAATTCTACAACAAACATTAGAACAAAGTATGAAACAAAGAGAAGAACGTGCCGAACGAAAAGAAGCTCTGGAGAAGAAGAAAGTGGATTTGCTTGAAACCCTAGTGAACATATTGAAAAAATAATTTGTTTATCAATACTTCCAAGATATTTAATTTATCAATTCCTAACTTACAGTTTAGTTAACCAAAATGAACATTTGGTATTTTCACCATATTTCTAAAATTTAAAATACAACATGAAAATTACAAAATATGTTTTATTTAGTGAAATGAAATAGTTTTAAAATAATTTTCAGTGTAAATGAATTTTTTTATTTTTTTCTATTTCGTCTTTGTAATAGAAATATTCACAAAAAATAATTAACAGTGCAAACAATGTTTCTTTCTAGAAAAATAAATAGTATTACTCTATGTGAAATAAATGCAGTAATCCCTCGTTTTATTGAAATTTATAGTGAATTTTTAGTAATTTGAGGTCCCTGAATCCAAATCTGCATTTATTTTTTTTTCTATCAGCTCGATTTTTCGAGATATACCGTTATGGTCAAAATTAAGGCACTTTCGCTACATAAATTGGAATAACTTGAAAACAGTTCAACATATTAAATTAAAAAATCAGAAAATCCCTAACAATGTTCTCTTTTAGCCGTCTTTCCTTGAACGATATCTCCAAAACTACTTGAAAAATTGAAAAACAATGTAAAGGCGGCTAAAAGAGAATATTGCTAGGGATTTTCTGATTTTTTTTAATTTAATATGTTGAACTGTTTTCAAGTTATTCCAATTTATATAGCGGAAGTGTCTTAATTTTGAACATAACGGTATATCTCGAAAAATCGAGCTGATAGAAAAAAAAAACAAATGCAGATTTGGATTCAGAGTTCTTAAAAACAATATTCATATAAGGTAGATGAAACAAAAAATTTAACGACGTAAATCGAAACAACGTAAACCGAGGCGACGTAAATCGAGGGATTGCTGTATTCTCTAGTCGATATGATTACCTTACTATATTTTTAAATGTAGAACTATAATTAAAAGTTAAATAAATTAAAATTAATTCTTTGTAGTAAGTACATCTTGTATTGATTTTGATATTGCGTTTCGCACGTCATCTCCACGCGAAATGTTGTCGTTATCTGGATAATCATCCATAAAATCTTCTTCCTCTTCCTGGAATGCAGTTGGCTCAAAATGCATACCATCTTCGTTAGCAATGTTATGAAGAACACAGCAGGCTCTTATAAAATGGCAAAGTTTTCTCATTCCTCGCAATTTGCAGTAGTATAACTGCCGGAATCGTTGCTTTAGTATTCCAAATGAGTGTTCAATTTTAATTCTACCAGTACTCAGTTTCATATTGAACTCTTTTTGAGCCTTTCTAAGATGCCCGTTGTCCTTGTAAGGTGTAACGATGTATTTATTGCAAGGATATGCTGAATCACCTAGTAAATAATAATCTGAAAATAAAGAATTAAGGAAAGTCTAAACTTGTAGACATGTCCAACCTCCACAATATGACGGTAACTTGTTATATATTGGTGAATTCTTCAGAACCCAACTATCGTGGCATGATCCAGGATATCCGACAAATACATTTATGAAATTATTGCGTTCATCACATATTCCCTGTAAGCAAACTGTTACGTTCCCTTTTCTATCAATATATTCATCTTTTCCACATTTTGGTGGGTCAATGACTACATGGGTACCATCAATACAACCTGTAATTGGAAACATTGGATTAATAATTTAAAAACAAAACTGTACAAAGTTCTACCTATAGCTTTTGGTATCATACATTTCTCTGCAAAGTATTTAGATGATTCCTCCTTCTTTTCATCTGACGGCCATCGTATAATTTCTGGACTCAAACTGCTAAAAAACAAAGACACCATATTTATTATAGCGCTTATTGTTGAAAGGGACATATTGAATCGATCAGACAGATCTCGAAAACTGCAAGATTCATGACCAGCAAATTATCTTTGTAATAACTCAAAAAGCTAATGTATTTACCTTGCATTTCTATGGAGTGGGTACCATCCCCAATCGAATGTTCTGTAGTAATTTCCATTTGTCCGGGGTTTTATAACTGGTACTTACAAGTTTTGTTAAAACTTACATTGACCACAGCAAAAAGAGTGTATCTTTAAATAACTTGTTTACAAAATGAACAGCTGATTCTTACAAATGGTAGGTTTTGCAAGATTTTACTGGAGAAAAAATCTCTAGCAAAAACTTGCAAAATATTTAAGCTAGAACTGTCATTTTTTTTCTCTCTCTGACTCTCTTTTGCTGGCTTTTTGATGTAAACGAACGACTTCCAGTAAAAATTTGTGATAATTATCAAAAATTATGGGGTTCTCGAACGGAGCTAATATATTATGTTATTTTCACATGTCCATGTTCTTCAAAGCCTTTGTTTATTCCTTTTATTCTATGAAATTTATATCAATAATTTGACATATATTTTAAAATGGGTATGTTATTCGAGGTATATTCCAAATTAGAAGTAATTCGCAAACAATTTGAAAATATATTGAAGATGACCAGTTTCAAGTCAAGTTGAATTTATGTTGAAAATCATATTAAGGTAGGTACTATGTTCGGTTTCCGCAGCGAAATCCCATACAAAACAAAAAATGCGAAAAACTACCGAAATATTTTTTCATTTGTGGTACTTTGTTTTTTTTCGTGTTGAAAAACTGACGTAAAGCGCACAGTCCCTAATTAGATCGTGTTAAATCCTTCCATATGTTGAGATTAGTTAGTTTCAAAACATGGCGCCATTTGCAATGTGAATTAAGAAATAATTTATTTATTCAAATGATTTGTGTGAAATTACATTAAAATTTGGTTCGCATTGTTATTTAAAAATGAAATAAGATCGATTGACAAAATAAAAATAACTTGGAGTAGTGTTTTCGTAATAAAGCCACCATCTAGCCGCTCCCTACTACATGATAGAATAGAAATAATGTACATAACATGCAATTTATAGAAAAGTGTTAACAAAATAAAGTTTTATTTATTGAATTTCATTTTACAATCGTTTCTTTTTACTGGGTATAGGGAAAATAAACACAAATGCTGGCCGTGCATCGTAATTATAAAGAAGGCAGTGCGATTGATGTTGCAGTACTATGGTAGCTACGAATGGAATCACAAGAATAAATTGCTATGTTCCAAAAATAAAATGAAAAAATATATGCATAATTATATATCTTGCATTTTATCGATTCAAACACTGGTTGAATTTTATAACGTGACTGAAATAGTTATAAAATTATACATTGGGAGAGTATAACAAGAAACATTCTTCAGTAAACCAGCCACTTTGCATCTCAATGTATTAATTTCAGTCAACGAAGAGTTCCTGGTATAGAACACTAACATCCCTTTGTGACGAATTATCTTGCGAAATATAAGTCGGGAACAGTGACTTTGCTTAGGAACTACCCTTTAATGTGAGTTATAGGCTTATGTTGATTGAAAAAAAAGTTTCACTTTGACTATATCTATTGTAGGGTGTAAGTGTTTTAACTGGTCACCCCATGAGGTTTGGTTGCAAAACAATTTAAAAACTGGTAGAAAAAAACTTTTCAAAACAATTATCATGAATGCGTGTGTGTAAACAATCTAAACGCGGAATAGTTCCAAAATGGCTGTTTTCTTCCTTCGAAATATATTGTCAGCACTCTCATTTTTCAACGCGAAAGAATGGTTAAGTGAAGTTCTTTTCGAGTCAACAAACGTAGTACCCACCCTTAACTGAAAAGGTGTTGCATTTGAAGAACGCTCATACTGTGTTTATTGGGATCAGTTGATTAAAAAACAAGCGTCATCGTTAGAAAGAATAAGAAAATTCTATTATAGCTCATTCACATTAGGCTCGAAATCTACTAAAAGTAGATTTGAAATCCCTTTTTTATAAGGCAAATGACAGTTGAAATCTAGTTAACGTAGATTTTGGAAGTGTAATGTGAATGAGGTATTAACGTGTAAATATATAATTAAAAATGAATTATTGCGTTGTTTTCGGTTAAAGGTGAGTACTATGTTCGGTTTTTTCACCAAAACACAAAATTAAAAGTACAATTATATTTATGAAGACGATAATATTTTGATCAAGTCTTGCCAAATAATGGATGGAAACGATCCAAGGAATTGATTGCATATAATGTTATATCTCTAAATTAATTAATAAAAAAAGTAACCATGAAAACAAACTGGTTTTCAGCTTGAAAACTGAACACAGTACCATAGACCAAGGAAGGTATAGACATCTCAAGTGAATTCACAGCGCTGTAGTTTGTCTGCACACCGTAGATGGCTCTTTTTCGTCTGCAATAGAGTGATTTTTTAATTTGGCTTTAATTCGTTTTCTTTCCTTTGTTCTTTTGTTGAAACACCAAATATTGTGAAAGTTTATAAAATACTATTCATCCACACCTTTTTTGTAATGCAAATTGACTAATTTATACGGTTATTCTCGTTTTCCAAAAATAAATTGAGTCACTTGACTGCGCAATTGAGTGGAATGACTGCGCACTGCAAATAAACAAAACCATGGTGAATTATCAAGGTATGTCTCTATATTTTCTTGGTCTATGATAGTACTCAGCTTAAAATGGAGGATGAGAAATAAATATTATTCGTGAAATTCATTTTAAGTGTAACAAATCAATCTTTTTCTGCCTGTTCTTGATAGTTTGTTGGTACCCAATAAACACAAGCGTTTGAAAAATACTAAAAAGCAATAATTTTTCAAACATTTTTTCAAAGGATTAGGGTAATATTCAGGTTGAGAAATTGTTGAGAAAATCGCGTTCTCAACAAAAAACAGACATTACCCTCAACAGTAAAATTCAACACATCAGCAATAATTTCTCAATTGTAATCTCCAAATTGCAATGCATCGCTACTTAATAATTTCTCAAACAGTTTTCAATGTGAGACAAATTAAAAATTAACATTGTTGCGAATATTTTCTAACCACAATTTGCATGAAAGTCAATCCCAGTTCTAACTGAAAGTCAACACTAAATTTCTAGGGATTTTGTAAATTTTATTAATTTTTTCGTTAAAAATATAATGATATCAAAAATAACATAAATAATATATAAAAATAATAATATAATGCCAATCAAAACATAATTATCTTTTTAAACGTATTAATAACTAAAACTATCAATACAACTTTAAATGTCTTAAACATTTTTACATGTATAATTCGATTTCCTCCATAATATTGGTGTCACACTATTAATTAATTATTTATTAATTAATATGCTGCCAATTTTAAATAATTACTATCGAGGAACTTGCTGGCCTGCGTGTTAGAATAGATTCCATCAAGAGGAATTCACAAAATATCAAACTGAGGACGGAATGTAAATTGATGTATTGCATATTTTCATCCAGAAGTTCTTGATATATTAATTGTTGCACATTGGTTTAATTGATTGCACTTTGAAAGTCTTCTGGAATCTTTTCTTTGTTGTTTCCTTCATCATTTCTTCACCGGTCAACATCTTCCAAGAATATAACACCCAATGATTTTAGTTTTCTGCAAAACAATCGAGTTTTGTGATTTCCATTATTTTTTCATTTCACTTTTTATGTTAACTTACCAATTATAGTTAGCGTTTTGGATTAATTTCAGTCTTATGTCAAAAATATTTCAATTTTTTGTATTTCTTCCAACTGACCAAGTACTTCGTAGTACAAAATGTATCGAAAACCACAAAATTCGATTTCCTCAATAACGTTGGTGTCACAAAATTGTTGTAAAACTCATTAAAATTCGGGCAATTTGCAAGGAACTTGATGACCAGAGAGTTAAAATAAATTTCCATCAATTTTAATTCACAAAATAACAATTTTAATTCACAAAATCAATGTCATGCGAATTATCATCCAGTAGTTGTTGATATGGGAAAGCATAAATACCAAGTTTAATTCGTTGCACTTTGATTTATGGAAACTTTTTCTTTTCGATAAGCCACCATCATTTTGTCATTGGTCAACCACTTAATGTTTCCAAGAATGCAGCATCCAAATATTTTAGTTTTCTGCAATGAGATTTAAATTTAGTGACTTCTCTAAAGTGTTGATTTAATTTTTCATATTGACTTACCAATTATTATAAACTATTTGAAGCAGTTCTAGTTAATTGTCCAATTAAATTAACTTTTTTCATCGGTCAGCTTTTTAATGTTTTCAAGAACGTTGTGACGGCCACTCTATTACAGTTATGATGGCGGATGACTGAAACTTGCAGCAGATTTTTCAAATGAATTTGGATACATGTCTCGTTTGTTTTTTTTTATTGTTTGAGATATAGCACAATGTATCTAAATGGAATTTTTGTTTACAATGCCTAAGGATTATTTTGTTTTAGCAAAATTTATTTTATGTGTGATCTGCCAACGGTTCTCATTTAGAATAATTTAGTGCGGTTTTGGGAAACGAGACTACGGCGGACTTGCATATTAGGTGACGAAATGGAAGTTATAGGCGGAACAAATGATGATAGTTGCCATGTTCATTTTTTATTGGAAAAGGTATTTGAATTCCCCAGTCATAACGTCTGTCGACAAACACGCCATCTATGGGTAATCAGAGGCAATTTGCGATTCGACCAACATTTGGACAAAAAAGGAGTAGATAAGCCATGGTTGTTGAGGATACGGAGTCAGGATAGGAGTTGACCTTTCTCAAAGTCGTGAGATGAGGGCAAAAACATGGTGGTATATGAACCTCATGGTAACTGCTATTGTTCATTATTGATGTTGAAGTCGAAGTAATAAGATTGCTATTTCACAGTTACAGTGTAAACTTTCAAACATTTAATTTGCTTTCATCACGGTAAATATTACGAAGTTTGAAACCGCGTTATAAATTCTAATGTAAAACTTTCATTTCACTGCGTTTTAATGTTTAGATTTGTTATTCTTCTTAGACCCGAAACTGTGTTGCATATCAATACTGTTTTTGTGTTTTTTTTCTTTTAACCTCGGGTAAGAATTGAAATGCATGATTTCTATCATACGATGAGACAATGAAATAATTCCTGGTTTTATTTCGTGTTATTTTGACAATGACCCATTTAGGATATTGTGTTGGCAACGAAACGGCGTTTTGGTAGAAGAACACTCAGGACCATCTAGCAGTTTCAATTAGATAGCCAGACCCACCTGGTGGCCACTGGCATCAATCATCCAAACGCGCAGGCAACTAGGTATCCCGAGGAAGTCAGGTTCTTAACCTTGCTAAGAGAATGAAAATGTTGAGTGAGTACATAACATTATGAAACATGTTTCTGAAAGAATTAAAGAAACATAACGAGCACAGTAGGAGAATAAGTCGAAGAACACATGAAAACGAATTTTAAAAGCTTGAAAAGCAAAAACGGGGAAGATATCGGAAAGACTAATGAAAATAATGTAGATTTCATAAAAGACACGTGTCAGGCCGTTACGCAATCAAAATCCTTATGACTTATTTTTTCTCCATACATAATCATTATGAAATTAAACTAAAAAAAAACTTTCTAACAAATATGAAGAAAAATAATTAAATTTAAACCAATCATACAACTCACACAATTACCACAAGATGAAATATTGAAGAATCAGTTTATGTAAAAAAAAAAAAGCAAAGATTTTCTAAACTTTAATAATTGTTCAACCTTAAAGAAAAATGCAAATATATCAGAAAGACAAATAAAAAAAAAAGAAAAGAAGTTAAAAGCATGAACCGAAATAACATTGTTAAACAACTAAAGGAATGAACATTTTATATTATGTAAAAAAATGTTAAAAAGATTATCAATTCGAAAAAATTTTAAATGTTAGAAATAATAATCTTGTATAATAAATAATAATAACGTCCAAACCGTAAAAACTATTTAATAAGCCGATACCTAAAATCTAAAAAAAAGGGAAAATAACCGATGTTAAATTCATAATACAGAAAAAGATATATTCATAAGTTTGGACCTTGTTATTATCTCCTTTATGCTACATTATTTATTTATATTTATATAGTGTTATACTACCTTTATTCATTATTATAAATTTGTTTACAAATTATTATTTTAATATGGAATTTATAACAATATATTTTGGATTTTGAAAGAATATTTGATTCTATGATGTGTTGAGTTTCTGTTTGAGGGTCGAGGATGTAGCTGATGTGAAAGGAAATTTTGTGTAGCATATTTTTGGGAGTTTCTTTTAAGGTTGTACATAAAGGGCTAAAAAGGAAACTCAAGGATGATCAATCTAAGGATCATATTAAGGGGGGGTAGCCCATTGGACCACATACACCTGGTTCGGGATGTAATCAACACACATTCTCTTGTTCGAACAATGGGGTAGTCAGCTGGAGGATGTCCGTCCGTCCGTTTTCTTTATAGCTTCAAATTCAAAAGGGTAACTGTCCATCGTTATGTGTTCGAAATTAAATCGTTTGGAAATCTTATGACACCAGGCACTTCAAATTTGAATGTATGGATTATAGCGGAAAGAACCCCCAGTTTCCGGCGAGCTACAGCCGCAACCAATCGCTAAGAGTGCCACCGCTAATTCTACAAAACTAGTCCATTACATTTTGGCGCCCAGCAACGTGGGACAGTCCAATGGTTCCAGTGCAACACAGATAAACGTCTTTTCATTTGGACTTCTAGTAAGTGCACAAGTCTTTATGGCAGTTCTGAACCATTGGCTGCCTACCATATCGGATTGGAAATATATGATCGTATAGCCACTTGACTCCATCTGGCACTATATTTCTGAAATCATATTTACCATTGTGTGATTATCTTCGATAGATCTGTAAGTCCCGGAAAACAATCCTTACTTGTTATGCCTGCGTTGCTACAGATCTTGACAGTGCGTCATACACTGGGTGACTGATTAGCTTCCAGTCGTGAATATGAAATGTCGTAAGTCATAATCGACTTAACGCCAAGTTTTCGATTGTTCGCGACGACATTGTTATTCATTGGCCGATTGCTATTTAGTTACTACATGTTAGTATTTGTCCCGAGTGATGTGTTACAAAAGTTCTTTAGCTGACCATGGGGAGAAGATTTAGAAATAAAAAACTCACAGAAATAAATTTTAAAGAAAATTGGAACAAGGTTTTTCTCCAAGTGTAGGACAAGAGATAGTTTATTGGGAGTTTTATAGAAAAGTCTTATTTAAATTTCGAATACAAGAAAATAAGAAAATTTGATTGATTCATAAAGACAAATGGAAATTAGTTTAAGCATTAAAAAAAAAAGAACGAAATTTAAAATTTTCAAATGTTGATTAAAGATGTCCACAATTTTTCCGCCATTCAGCTACAAACACCTCGACCATAAAATATTGCATCTTCTGGAAAAAAAACAAGAAGTTAGAAAGTTTTGATGAGAATACAGCTAAAAAAGCTACATTTGAAAAAATTACGAAATAAATAAGAGAAATTGAAACAAATGTATCTTACGGAATTTTGAAATAATTTAAAAACGTAACTACTGACAAGTTTTTTTTGGGATTCATTTTTGAAGGAATCAATACATTTTGGATAGAATACCCAAAGTTGAAGTTCATTGCTTTGTGTGATTTATATTATGATACTCAGGTCAATGGCCAGAGGTACTGCGTCCACCATGACTACAACAACAACTACTACATCAATTACTAATACTACAACTACCGCAACTACAACAACTACAACAACACCAACCAATACGTATACAACTTCTGCCACAACACCGGCCAATGTTGCCGTTCAGGACAATGAGCAGGACGTTACTTTAGGTCCTCATAGTTTTGCATCGACTGGGAGCGAAAGTACTATACCGTCGCCCCAGTATAGTAGCCTAACGGCTATAGGGATTCGAAACGATTTTCAGTCTCAGAATTTAGGAACGTCAAATATTCGGAATAGAGAATCGACTTCGAATGAGAACAGGATATCGATACAAGACTATGTAGCAGCCTCGGTAGGTGCAGCTCAAGCTGGATCTATGAGGGAAGTACAAGAGAGTTTGAGGCGAATTATACCGGAAATAGTGAGGGAGACGATTAGATCGGAACGGCAATTATCATCTTCTGATAGGAATCATGCAAATATAGGTATGGGGAGTAACAGGCCGCTAAGTGTTGTTTCCCACAGATCAAACAATGATAATATTACAGGGGCGAATATTGCTCCACAACAAAGGCAACAGACAATGTGGAATACACGATCGAATCAAACAATTCAACAACAAAATTTTACGCATCAACATCTCGGTACAACACCACCTCCTATACCACACAATTTTACAGCAAACAATACTCCAAATTATGATTTTCCACCAAACAGATCTAATTATCCACCACCACCTCCTCCTGTATCAACGGGTGATAATCTGAATTACAATTTTCCACATAGTAGGTCTAATTATGCACCACCACCTCATACGTCTCACAATTTTGCGACGGACAATAATCCAAATTACAATTTTACACAAAATAGGTCAAATTATATACCCCCACCTCCTCAACAGCATTTTATATCTTCGTCTGCGGTTGGTTTTGCACCAAGGGCCCAGAGTAATATAGATCTGGAGAAATGGGGTATACAATTTGATGGGAGTAACAAATCTGTCAGTGTAGAGGATTTCTTATTTAGAGTAGAGACTATTAGAGCGGATATGAATTGCCCATGGCCAATACTCATAAAAAGCTTTCACCGATTGTTGTCCGGAAACGCTTTCGAATGGTTCTGGAATTTCAGAAGGCAAAACCCGAATAGCGATTGGGAAAATCTTAAATATAATTTGAAACGAAAATTCCAGAGATTCGAAAGTGATTTCGAAATCCAACGGCGTATAATGGAAAGAAGGCAACACCACGGTGAGAGTGCGGATAGTTTCCTCCACGACATTATGGTATTGAATAACCAAATGAGAGTTTCAATTCCGGAGTATGAGCTTGTGAAGATTGTCAAGGACAACCTCAAAGATGGATTGGCACAACTCATTTTTCCGATGTATATCTCCAGCATGGATCATTTACTCGAGGAATGTAGGCGGGCAGAAAGAAATCTTTCTAAAAGAAGCTCCTACAGACAACAACAGCAGCAGCCGCTGCGCAGAGTAAATGAGCTGGATTTTCCGCCGGGATTTTGTTACGAAAGACCACAACTTGATTTGGACCAAGATTATCATCTTGAAGCTCTAAGGCTCAGTGATCAACCAACAAAGCAGATTATTTGTTGGAATTGTAGACGTTCAGGTCACACATTTGTGGACTGTGATTCGGAGAAACGAACGCTGTTTTGTTACAAATGTGGGTTCGAGGATGTCATATCTCCGAAGTGTCCACGATGTGCGGGAAAAGACCCGAGGAGCATAATGAGGAAGGGGCCATCATGTTCGGAAGCGAATCAGCCCCAATAAGTATTCCTGACTATAACAAATCGTTATATGTCCAAAATTTCAAATACCACAATGATTCAAAAACCGCCATTGATGAGGTTGACAACAATCTACAGAGGGTTGCAAATGTTGTCAAAGATAATTTTATTTTTTCCCAGTGTAGAAATGATACAGATACTAGGAGACAGGGGCCAGAACTTAAAGTCTTGATCCCTTATGAGGACAGACTGGCCAATTACAAGCGAATTAGAAATGAGATCTTCAAGGATTTTGATAAAGGACCGACGAAAAGGATATTAAATACCCGGATTAGACACCGAGACAGAAAAGCTGAAAGGAAACAAATTTCCATTTCGAGTTTATCTGTTGGCAACGATATCAGACCATATTTGGATGTTTTCATTAATGATAGGCCAATAAGGGGGTTAATGGATAGTGGAGCCAGTGTTACCTGTTTGGGGAAGGACTGCTTGAAAAGTGTTGAAGATATGGGATGTAAAATTTTCGATTTTAAATCCAAGATTCATACTGCAGACGGACGAGGAAGAAGTATAGTTGGCAAGGTGAAGGCCACTATACAATGTAATGATAAATCTCAAGTAATGACATTTTATTTGGTGCCTTCATTGTCCCAAAAACTCATCCTCGGCTATGACTTTTGGACTGCTTTTGGTATTAAGATCACTTTTAACAATCCAACAGTTGAGGAACTGGCCATAACCGAGAATGATAATCCCAAGATTCATGAACTTACCTATGAGCAAAAGATCCTACTTGAGAGCGCGAAACTCGAATTTAAATGTTTCAGCAAATTTGGTTTAGGAAAGACACATTTAGAAACTCATTTTATAGATACTGGGGATTCTGAACCTAGGAAGATGAGGTATTTCCCCATATCTCCAGCTATACAGAAGTTGACATATGCCGAGATAGACAGAATGTTGGATTTGGATGTCATTGAACCGGCTACAGAGGCAGCGTGGAACAACAGAGTGACGCTTGTGATAAAACCTAATAAGAATAGGCTTTGTTTGGACGCCAGAGAATTAAATAAGGTTACGAAGAAGGACGCTTATCCCCTGCCTAATATTGATGGACTATTGAGCCGACTGGGAGAAACTTTTTTCATTTCTGCTATTGACCTGAAGGATGCCTTTTGGCAGATTCCTTTAGAGGAATCAAGTAGGCCAAAAACAGCATTCACAGTCCAAGGGAGACCTCACTACCAATTTAAGGTCATGCCCTTTGGACTGTGCAATGCTGCGCAACGCATGTGCAGATTAATGGACAAAGTTATTCCGTCGGGACTCAAGGACAGGGTCTTTGTGTATTTAGATGACCTCCTGGTTGTATCTTCGAGTTTTGAATCTCACGTCGAGATATTGAGGGAGGTTGGTAGACGACTAACCTCAGCTGGACTTACTATAAATTTGCAGAAATCTAAGTTTTGCTACAAGGAACTTAGATATTTGGGATACATTGTTGGTGATGGAAAATTGAAGACCGATCCATGCAAAGTGGAAGCGATCACCAATATTAAACCACCACGAACGCCTAAAGATGTGCGAAAGTTCCTAGGAACAGTGGGGTGGTACAGGCGATTTATTCCCGATTACTCAACTTTGACTGCGCCGATCACAGACACGCTAAGGAAATCTGCTAAGTTTAGTTTTACTCCACAGGCATTAAAATCTTTCGAGATATTGAAAGAAAGATTAATTTCCAGTCCGATCTTACGAAGCCCAGACTTTGAAAAACCCTTTTATGTCCAATGCGACGCTTCGAACGTAGGTGTAGGGGCGGTATTGTTCCAGAAGGATAGTGAGGGGGAGGAACATCCTATCGAATATTTTTCGAAGAAGCTAAACCCTGCCCAGAAGAATTATTCAACAACAGAGAAGGAATGTCTGGCAGTGGTTTTAGCTATCGAAAAATTTCGACAATATATTGAGTTAATGGATTTCACAGTCATCACGGACCATTCCAGTCTGCGATGGCTGATGAAACAACAAGATTTGAATGGGAGACTAGCTCGCTGGAGTCTCAAGCTCCAGGGCTACCAATTTAAAATCGAGCATCGCAGGGGTTCGAAAAATATCGTTCCAGATATGCTTTCACGTTTGGACATGGAAGAGCTCAGCTTTGAAGAAAATGTGTTTGTTGATTTGAGCTCAACTGAATTCCAAAATCCAAAATATGAAGCATTAAAGGATACGATTAATCAGAACAGAGAACGTTTACCAGACCTAAAAGTAGAGGATGATATTGTCATGAAGAGAACCGGATTCAATCGTGGCGACATAGTGGATGAAGGGGAGTGTTGGAGAATATGGCTCCCAGAAGACCTCACTCGTGGCGTCATCAAACGGTCACATGAACTGAATACCTGTCATGGGGGGATAGCTAAAACTATCCACGATGTTCGAGAATTCTTTTATTGGCCAACACTAGCTGCAGACGTTCGAGATTTTGTAACAAATTGCGAAAGCTGCAAAGAGAACAAACACACTAAACAGATTCTTCGACCGACCATGGGCCAAGAGGTGAAGACGGAGCGCCCATTTCAGAAGATATATGTTGATTTCTTGGGACCATATCCCAGAACAAGAAATGGAAACACACATATATTTATAGTGTTGGATCATAGGACCAAGTTCGTTTTGCTAAAGGCAATGCCGAAAGCAACTTCGAAATCAGTTATCAAATTTCTCACGTCAGAGGTATTCCACAAGTTTGGAGTTCCTGAAACTCTTCATTCCGATAACGGAAAACAATTCACTTGTGAAGCATTCAAGGAACTCATAAACCTATATGGAATACGACACATGCGCACAGCCATCCATTCGCCACAATCGAATGCCAGCGAAAGGGTTAACCAATCGATACTGAGTGGCATTAGGGTTTTACTACAGAAGGAGCAGAATAGGTGGGACGAGAACTTGTCATTGATTGAATGCTCACTACGATCAACCATACATGCATCAACAGGGGAGACACCATATTTCGCACTGTTCGGTTATAACATGATAACCCATGCTCAAGCCTACACAATTCTGAGAAAGCTTAATGCTTTGCCTGATGGTGAGATTTTGGTTTTACCTAAATCGTCTAAAATGCAACTGATTCAAAAGAAGATTACCGAACGATTGCACGAGGCATATACACGCAACGTCAGAAGTTATAATAAACGTTCTCGGGAGATAACATTTAAGCCAGGTCAAGAAATTTATAGGAAAAACTTTGTTCAAAGTAATTTCTCGAAAGGCATAAACTCCAAGTTATGCAAACCATGGCTAAAATGTAGGGTTAGAAGGGCAGTTGGCAAGAATCTTTATGAAATTGAAAATTCTAAGGGTAAGTTAGTTGGTACTTTTCACGCTCAACATCTAAAATTCTAGGTTGATAAGTATGGGATAGAACTATATTACCCAGCCATTTTACACATACAGAAAATATTCGAAGCAAGAAATTATTTACTGCATAGTGCAACTCACTATATTGGTATCATATCACACGCAATAGAGCTACGTGAATGAATGATATACAAATTCCCAAATTTAAAAAATTATTTGGTTTTGCTAATGGAATTGCAAAATGGTAGGGAATTTATTTAAAAATATATATTTTTTTTAATTGAGATTTGAATTTAAGCCTATCAACATTTTAGTTAAGTGGTAGTTATATCCAGATAAAGGTACGATAGAGGAACTTGCTAGAAAAGAGTTATTTCAGTATGCGGACTATTCATTAGTTCAACGAAGTTTTGCTCAGATCGAAGGAAAATAAAACTTCAGGTATATCGTTTTTGTAAGGCTACAGGAAATTATTTCATTTTTATTTATGTCACACAGTACAGAAAGCCTATAGGACAAATACAACAATGTTATATTTTAACTTAAAAAAATATGAAATGAATTAATAGTAGCAATGAAACAGAAATAATTGAGGATGGTCATTGAAACTGTTTGGTTTTTGTAGCAATAGTATTGGTTTTTAGGTGTTTTTCTGTACGTGATGTAAGTAATTTCTGTTCGGAAATTGACTGGATCAAATAATTCCGTGATTGGATCAGGTACACAGAAAAAATAGCACCAAAGTGTCTTCAAGTAAAAAAATTAATTGAAGTTGAAATTTTGCAATTAATAAATTAACTTGTTAATCAAGATACTAACATTAAGTTAATTAAGTCGATGATTGAAAATTTAAAAATTGTTAATTAAAAAATTAATTTATACAATTAAATTTTTAATTAATTTCGGATCCAAATAAAAAAACTCTAATCCAATTAAGAAAGTATTTGAAAATATATACCTTTTTAACTTAAAAAAAAAAATAATTGAGTTTTGCAATCAACAACAATTAAATTTTTAATTGAATCAATTAAGAAATTAATTGAAATTAGCTAATGAAATTAATTTTTTTTAATGAAGACTTTTTTTCTCTATGCCCAATTAAAGCTGTGATTGATACCATCATTTTCGTTTCTGAAGACATTTCAATTGGAAAAATAATTGGATGGCCTTGGTTCTGATAGTTACCAGTATAAAAATTTGTAGTTGCAGAGTAAGCAATTAACTTTTAACTTTAGTTCGATCGGTTGGTGACCGTACAGGAATTTTCACGAAGGTTGTTCACACCATTTTTGTTGATGTTTTTTTTCAATAATAATAGAATTCCATATACCGATGAGCTAGTTTTGAAAGTGTCGGCACTTTATCCTCAGTATTCGAAGGTTATGGGTTGTCAGATTGTTCAAACAGGATCGTATTCGTGACTCATAACGTTTGTTACGATTTTGTACACCAGAAGGAAAATGATGCGTTGTTATGTCTTGATGTTAAAATTCTGAATGGAGCAGGCAAATGACACCATCGGGTAATTTTGGTTGGTCGCCGATGAATACACCGAACAATGTCGCAGTTGAGTGTCGTATGGTTGCCTTGTTTTTGTGTGGAAAAGTTGAGCCTTGACATTTCGTCGATTCGGATATGTGTACTGTCATCATATATTCTGCTGGGTTTAATTTCACCTTCGTTGTGTTTAGTACGTTTTTTTTAAGGGGCAGTGATCATATAACTGCATTTGCATATTCTTTTTTTCGGGGTATGTGCTTTTCAGAAATGTGATGACGAGCGACACTGCGTCCTTATATGACCGGAACTAGAGACCGATATTCAGGGGAGTTGGCACAAACTTTATCCGCCATTGTAAAAAGTATGGTGTGTTTTGTTGATCCAACAGGCCTTTTGATTGCCTTAGAATGAAACCGTAGATGATTTTCGATAATCGGAAATTTGGTTGTTGGGCAAAGAAATTAGTTGGGTTTTTTTTTTTTGCATGGCGGGACAAAGGTATTTATAGCTGTGCGGTAACAGTTATATTGTTTTCTGTGTGCCGATTGTTCGTATACGTCTCCTTTGGAGGAAATGATGATGGTTTCGGCCGTCCCAGTGGATATTTACATCTTTGCAGGCGTGATATTGGCTTGGATGGCATGGATTAGGCACAGCTGTGGCACAAAAAGTGTCCCACAGCATGGCGGTTTCTAGATCCCATGGTTCACCGGACCATTATGCGTTTTAATGATGCTACTGTCAATAGGCTGTCTGGGAACTTTGTTCCTAGAACTGAAGTGGCTACTAAGAGTAGCATGGGCAGCCTAATTGGGAGGCTATCAAATATAGCTTGGCAGTTGATTGGGTGAACAGGAATATTCAGTTTTAATATTTTTATGCGTATGGTTTGATGGTTATGAGGCGTATGATGCAATGGCTAGGGTTATGGGTATAGCTGAAAGTTAGGAAAAGGTTTCGTTTTTTTTAGCTTTTTATTATCTTACGCGTGTCACCTAATAGAGAACGTTTATACGGACGTAGCTTCATGGGAATTTATAATTACATTACTCGGATATGGGGAATTAGTGATTTACATTTTTCCTACATTGTGTCCGACTTCGTATTTCCCAAATTTTGTTTCTTCATGGCTTACGAACACAAAATTTGGCTTTGTGACGGCCACTCTATTACAGTTATGATGGCGGATGACTGAAACTTGCAGCAGATTTTTCAAATGAATTTGGATACATGTCTCGTTTGTTTTTTTTTTATTGTTTGAGATATAGCACAATGTATCTAAATGGAATTTTTGTTTACAATGCCTAAGGATTATTTTGTTTTAGCAAAATTTATTTTATGTGTGATCTGCCAACGGTTCTCATTTAGAATAATTTAGTGCGGTTTTGGGAAACGAGACTACGGCGGACTTGCATATTAGGTGACGAAATGGAAGTTATAGGCGGAACAAATGATGATAGTTGCCATGTTCATTTTTTATTGGAAAAGGTATTTGAATTCCCCAGTCATAACGTATGTCGACAAACACGCCATCTATGGGTAATCAGAGGCAATTTGCGATTCGACCAACATTTGGACAAAAAAGGAGTAGATAAGCCATGGTTGTTGAGGATACGGAGTCAGGATAGGAGTTGACCTTTCTCAAAGTCGTGAGATGAGGGCAAAAACATGGTGGTATATGAACCTCATGGTAACTGCTATTGTTCATTATTGATGTTGAAGTCGAAGTAATAAGATTGCTATTTCACAGTTACAGTGTAAACTTTCAAACATTTAATTTGCTTTCATCACGGTAAATATTACGAAGTTTGAAACCGCGTTATAAATTCTAATGTAAAACTTTCATTTCACTGCGTTTTAATGTTTAGATTTGTTATTCTTCTTAGACCCGAAACTGTGTTGCATATCAATACTGTTTTTGTGTTTTTTTTCTTTTAACCTCGGGTAAGAATTGAAATGCATGATTTCTATCATACGATGAGACAATGAAATAATTCCTGGTTTTATTTCGTGTTATTTTGACAATGACCCATTTAGGATATTGTGTTGGCAACGAAACGGCGTTTTGGTAGAAGAACACTCAGGACCATCTAGCAGTTTCAATTAGATAGCCAGACCCACCTGGTGGCCACTGGCATCAATCATCCAAACGCGCAGGCAACTAGGTATCCCGAGGAAGTCAGGTTCTTAACCTTGCTAAGAGAATGAAAATGTTGAGTGAGTACATAACATTATGAAACATGTTTCTGAAAGAATTAAAGAAACATAACGAGCACAGTAGGAGAATAAGTCGAAGAACACATGAAAACGAATTTTAAAAGCTTGAAAAGCAAAAACGGGGAAGATATCGGAAAGACTAATGAAAATAATGTAGATTTCATAAAAGACACGTGTCAGGCCGTTACGCAATCAAAATCCTTATGACTTATTTTTTCTCCATACATAATCATTATGAAATTAAACTAAAAAAAAACTTTCTAACAAATATGAAGAAAAATAATTAAATTTAAACCAATCATACAACTCACACAATTACCACAAGATGAAATATTGAAGAATCAGTTTATGTAAAAAAAAAAGCAAAGATTTTCTAAACTTTAATAATTGTTCAACCTTAAAGAAAAATGCAAATATATCAGAAAGACAAATAAAAAAAAAAGAAAAGAAGTTAAAAGCATGAACCGAAATAACATTGTTAAACAACTAAAGGAATGAACATTTTATATTATGTAAAAAAATGTTAAAAAGATTATCAATTCGAAAAAATTTTAAATGTTAGAAATAATAATCTTGTATAATAAATAATAATAACGTCCAAACCGTAAAAACTATTTAATAAGCCGATACCTAAAATCTAAAAAAAAAGGGAAAATAACCGATGTTAAATTCATAATACAGAAAAAGATATATTCATAAGTTTGGACCTTGTTATTATCTCCTTTATGCTACATTATTTATTTATATTTATATAGTGTTATACTACCTTTATTCATTATTATAAATTTGTTTACAAATTATTATTTTAATATGGAATTTATAACAATATATTTTGGATTTTGAAAGAATATTTGATTCTATGATGTGTTGAGTTTCTGTTTGAGGGTCGAGGATGTAGCTGATGTGAAAGGAAATTTTGTGTAGCATATTTTTGGGAGTTTCTTTTAAGGTTGTACATAAAGGGCTAAAAAGGAAACTCAAGGATGATCAATCTAAGGATCATATTAAGGGGGGGTAGCCCATTGGACCACATACACCTGGTTCGGGATGTAATCAACACACATTCTCTTGTTCGAACAATGGGGTAGTCAGCTGGAGGATGTCCGTCCGTCCGTTTTCTTTATAGCTTCAAATTCAAAAGGGTAACTGTCCATCGTTATGTGTTCGAAATTAAATCGTTTGGAAATCTTATGACACCAGGCACTTCAAATTTGAATGTATGGATTATAGCGGAAAGAACCCCCAGTTTCCGGCGAGCTACAGCCGCAACCAATCGCTAAGAGTGCCACCGCTAATTCTACAAAACTAGTCCATTACAACGTAGAATCGATAATTTTAGTTTTCGGCAAAGAGATATATATTTAGTGTCTTCCTTAAAGTTTCATTTCATTTTTTTATTTTCACTTACCTATTATTAGAAACTATTTGGAGTAAATTCAGTTTTTTGTCTAAAATTTTCCATTTTTTTTATTTCTTCCAATTGACCACGAACTTCGTTGCACAAACAAGTATTGAAAACCACATGGTTTTTTTGTTGCATTTTAGGGTAGTGTTTTGTCAAAGTTTTCTCATATTATCTTCAAAACCTTTTCAAAGATTTCGTCAACATTTTGCCAAATTGGAAGTAATTCTCAAACAATTTGAAGATGTATTGAAGATGAGCTATTTCAAGTCAAGTTGAATTTATGTTGAAAATTATATTTACCCTCAAACTGAAAAGTTGTTGCATTTGAAAAACGCTCATCCGGTGTTTATTGGGTACGTTTATTCTATTAGGCTAATCGCCAAAAAATCATACGAAGCCGTTATGTTACGGCATCGGACGGAATGTCTGTGTTTATAAAGAATCTTGCAGTGTGTCCAATCGATACGACAATTCCATAATATATGCCATTTCTTCGATCGTTCGATCCCATAAACATGCAGAAGTATCGATTATGTCTTCGGATTTAATTTATATTGTGACCAATATATGGGATATGTCCCAATAAACACAAACGTTTGAAAAATGCTAAATTTCAACAATTTTTCAAAGGATTAGGGTAATATTCAAGTTGAGAAATTGTTGAGAAAATCGCGTTCTCAACAAAAAACAGACATTACCCTCAACAGTGAAATTCAACACATTAGCAATAATATCAATGTGTTTTCCTCAAATTGAAATGCGTCGCTACTCAATAATTTGTCAAACAATTTGCGATGCGAGTCAAATTCAAAATTGAAAGTCAAAGCCAAAATTCTATGAATTTTGTATAATTTATTCATTTTCATCAAAATAAATTATGTAATAATACACTACACTACATAATACACTACAATACCAATTGATAAATAATAATCTTATTAAACATAACAACAAATAAGAAAAAAAAAACAACAAAACTTTAAATATCTTAAGGTGGGTATTAAGTTCGAGTTTAGCCGCTAAAAACGCCATTTTTCACGATTACTTTTCTTTAATAATCCGTTTTAAGGAATACAAACTTTGTGAAAATTTGCTTTGGGCTTTTCCATCAAGTTATAATAAAATTTGCAACAAATATGTATAATTTCATGCATTTTTCTTACTGATTTAGTTTTCACTTTAGCGATTTTAGCGGCTAAGGGTAGGTACTATGTTCGGTTTTCGAGTTGAAAACCACTTTATTTTCGCGATTACTTTTCCTTAAATAACCAAAATTATAAATGAAAACAAACTTATTCCTGTAAAGTCTTGCCGAAATCTAGAGGAACAAGAAACTACGCATCAATTGAGTTAATTTGTCTGCTTTATATTGAACTGTTTCAATAAAGTAACCACGAAAATTTCAACGCGAAAAGTGAACATAGTACTTACCTTAAACTCGAACTTAATACTCACCTTTAAACATTAGGGCTGTTTTCTTTTAGCACTGGATGCAACATTTGTATGGGCTATCCAGAACATCGTTGCCCTGGTCTATCCAGAACAACTCATCAGTGCAAGTCGCGCCGATTTTGCCGGATTGTATTTTGATAAAGTGATTCACAATAGCAACTTATTGTGACTAATTTATCAAAAAAACATGAAATTCAAAGTGGTACAGTGTCATAAATAATCGCAGCAGTAAATATGTATTACAAATTGGAGCATTTCATATATTAAAAATGCAAGATTAAACTTCTTTTCTGTGATTAGGTGGGTACTATGTTCGGTTTTCGAGTTGAAAATCACTTTATTTTCGCGATTACTTTTCCTGAAATAATCAAAATTATAAATTAAAACCAAAATATTCCTGTAAAGTCTTGCCGAAATCTTGGGGAACAAGAAACTGCGCATCACTTGAATTAATTTATCTGCTTCATATTGAACTGTTTTATTAAAGTAACCGCGAAAATTTCAACTCGAAAAGCGAACATAGTACTTACCTATTGTTGTTAAACAGCTGATGACAGTGTTGCATATTTTTGGAGATGTTCTGGATAAGCGAGTACTCTGTTTTCTTTTAGTCCTTCACGGCTTAGGGTATCCAGTGCTAAAAGAAAACAGCCCTATTATTAGTAAACACTTTTGCATTGATAATTCGATTTCCTTCCTTTTGGTGTCATAAAACAGAATTAAAATTTATTAACATGCGGGCAATTTGAAATTAGGAACGTACTGGACCTCGTGTTAGAATTGATTTCCAGCAGAAGGAATTCACGAAATATCCATTTTAAACTGATAATAGCATATGAATTAAACTGACAATGTGATGCACATTTTCATCCAGAAGTTGTTGATTGCAAGAATTTATTGTTTTTAACAATTTTAATTGGTTGAAATTGTAATGTTTCTGGAAACTTTTTCTTGTGGATAAGCCACTCATTTTTCATTGGTCAGCTTCTTATTGTTAGCAAGAATGTAGCATCCAAAGATTTTAGTTTTCTGCAAAAAGAGATTAAAATTTAGTGACTTCTCTAAAGTGTTGATTTAATTTTTCATATTGACGTACCAATTATTATAAACTATTTGAAGCAGTTCCAGTTAATTGTCCACCATTTTTTCATCGGTCAGCTTTTTAATGTTTTCAAGAACGTAGAATCCATAATTTTAGTTTTCGGCAAAGAGATATACATTTAGTGACTTCCTTAAAGTTTTATTTCATTTTTTATTTTCACTTACCTATTTTTATAAGCTATTTGGTTATTTGTCTAAAATTTTCCATTTTTTTAATTTCTTGCAATTGACCACGAACTTCGTTGCACAAATAAGTATTGAAAACCACATGGGTTTTTCGTTGCATTTTAGGGTAGTGTTTTGTCAAAGTTTTCTCATATTATCTTCAATACCTTTTCAAAGATTTCGTCAACATTTTGGCAAATTGGAAGTAATTCGCAAACAATTTGAAGATGTATTGAAGATGAGCTATTTCAAGTCAAGTTGAATTTATGTTGAAAATTATATTTACCCTCAAACTGAAAAGTTGTTGCATTTGAAAAACGCTCATCCTGTGTTTATTGGGTAAGTTTATCCGGACGACAGTGGTCGTGTCCATAGACTATAGACTTTAGATAGATGAGCCATGAGTGCCAAACTATTTTTGACAGTTCCGAAGATTAAGAATAAACGAGAAAAATAAGAGCACGCTTACAATCTCTTTCGTTTTCCTTTTTGTAGTTTGCCAATTTTACACAAAATTAGAACGTTTATGATGCAACAGAGGATTTATAAATAAATTAATATATTAAAAGTTCATATTTGAACAAAAAATTGGGACCAAAATCGCGAAAATACGAAATTTAATTTTGAGCAGCATTGCTCTTTACGAACAACACAAAAGCAAATGCACGAAAATTAATGTTTGGGACTGACTCTTTACGAAAAAATCAAAACGAAATGTCAGAAAATTAATTTTTGGAACTGACACATTTTTTTTAAGAGAATAGTGGATCATCTATGTATTAAAAGGTCTATGGTCGTGTCGAACCCCAATAAACACAGGATGAGCGTTTTTCAAATGCAACAAGTTTTCAGTTTGAAGGCCGGTATGCACCTCTTGCGAAATTTTCGGTAGCAAAAATTTATTTAAGTCTCCGACAAAAAATGGTTTGTGTAGAACAGTGTAGAGAAGCAAAATGTACACAAATTGTAAAACAGCTGATCGCTATTAATATTCGATAATTGGAAAAACGTTGGTAATAAATGGACGCCAAGAAAACAACAATAATAGCTATTGCAGCAACTTATTTATTAATAAAAAAGAAAAAAAGGACGAAGAGACGCAATCCGTCCATAAGAGTAAATTCATATCTCAAGGAAAGAAGTGATAAGGGGAGGTTTTCCAAGGATGTACGTATACATTACCATTAAATAATTTGAACCAATTTTATCCATTTTCCGCAGTTTGAAGACCTGAAAAATCACAAACAGGGTTTTTATGAGAACTTTCATATGGATGCAAATAGTTTTGAAAAAATCAATGGTTGAACCCTACATAAAACCAAAGCGCTATACTAGAAAAGACTGTTTAGAAGCCAAGCTGAAGTTTGCTGTAGCCATTGAGTAACTTATAAATTTGAAGATATTAGACAAATATTGTATTATGGTTATCAATAGGTACTTTGCATCGGGATCCTTACAAAGGCATATGGCCTCAATCTACCGTATAAGTAAGCAACATCTAGGAAAGGTAATCGATGATGTTTGTGTCGCCCTTATAGAAGTTTTGAAATCAGAAGTACCACAATATACCAAAGAGCAATGTCTTAAATGGTCGGAGGAATATAATAATAAGTGGCAATTTCCAAACTGTATTGGTGCAATTGATGGAAAGCACTGCGCAATCAAGAGTCCAAACAACGCTGGTTCGTTGTTTTATAACTATAAGGTATTTATACATATGTATGTACAGGGACATAAATCTTTTTAATTGATAAAAATTTTTCCGGGTTTCCATTCGATTGTGTTAATGGCAGTTGCTGACGCAAACTACAAATTTACGTATTTAGATATAGGGGCATACGGCAGTGAAGGCGATGCCAATGTATTTTCCTCATCCAAATTTGGTCAGCATCTCTTGGCGGATAAATTTGATTTCCCCAAAGACGTCGCAATTCAGGGAGAAAACATTCCTTTCTTTTATTTGGCTGATGACGCTTTTCCATTATGCAAACGTATTTTAAAGCCCTATGGAGGTAAACAAAATCTTTCTGAGGAAGAAAAAATCTTTAATTATCGGCTGAGTAGAGCAAGAAGGTGTGTGGAAAATGCATTCGGAATTTTGTGCTGGAAATGGCTATGTCTAAAGAGAACAATGCTTTGTTCCCCAGACAGGGCTCAAAAAATTATAACTGCTTGTTGCACAATTTTTTGATCACAAATGGCAGTAGTTATTGTTCGTCAAATACGACTAACGTTAATATTTTAGAGAATCTCCCCGAGCAAGAGTTTGCTAAAAACATAGAAAATTCGCTTTACAATAGCCCTCTTAGCACTGTTAAAGGCAGACCAACAGAGTATGGGAAATGGATCCGGAAACATTTGACATCCTTCTTCAGCTCCCCAGAAGGAGCGGTGCCGTGGCAAAAAGCATCATCATACTTAAAATAAAGTTATAATAGGCGTAATAAACTAAAAGAAGTATTGCATTAAATAATATTTAAATGAAAAAAGCTTACATAGTTTTATATTTATATAGTAATTTACAATTATATATCTAAATAGTAATTTATAATTCCAGTTTTATTAAAAAATATGTTGCAAACTTCAACCAACATAATCGGATCTTAAGTTGGAATAATTAGTTCTGTTTGTTAAATTAAATTGAAATATAGAATTAAAAAATTTTAAATTAATTATTTATTAATTATTAAAAAATTAATGGGAAATCGGATTGAAGTTTATCTAAATAATTAATTGAATCAATTAAAATTATGCGAACGAAAACAATTAAAATTTTAATTTAAACAAATAAAAAACTAATCGATTACGAAACCTGAATACGTTTCTAGAATTGTGTTTATTTGTTTATAAAGGATATATTCATAGTATTTCTTAGTTCGTTGAATTTATTTCTTTATTCTGTTATATAACAGCGTATTTATGTCATGAACTGTATCCTCGAAAATTTCTTCAGGTACTTTTTGCAGCATCCGATCCCAATTTTTACAAATTATGTCGTATTTCATAGACTCGGACACTGTACAACTTTCAACTAGTTTGTCAATGCTGCTTACGAGATGCTTTTCTGTAGTTTCAAAGTTGTTTGAAGATCCATTGTTAGATTTTAACTGAAATGATATGTAATTATTATGCAGAAAAAAAGTCTTTTATAAAACTGATGCTAAAATGAATTAAAATTTATTGCAAAAAGTTTATTTTGTTTTAGTTTATTTTTAAAATTTTGTCAGAAATTTTCCCCAGCCCAATGATTCTTTCTTTATTCCAAGTATGACTCAAAAATTTTATGAACAAAAATAAAGTACAATTTCAATGACATACAAAGTACTTCAATTCTAACTAAAATAGAAGAAGCTTTTTGTATAATTCTCGAAAATAGTAAGAATGAAATTTGGTTAAATCGGCTCAGATTTAGATATAGCTCCCATACATAGCTTTCGCCCGATTTACACTCCTATGGCCCCAGAGGCCGAAATTTGCGAATTTTTATGCAATTTAAAAATATTTCCAATATTTTGTTACTAACATTGAGGTTTGTCCCGGTCATTATACGTGTATAATATGTGTTTTATAGGATTTCAGATTAATAGTTCGATGCGCTACAAACGGAATGACTGTTTAACGTGGATGAAGTTTTTCTACCACTTACGTATTTGTAGTTAGACGATCCCCCAGACAACATATTATCACTGGAAGTAGGACTGGAATCTTCCGCTGAACCGATAGTACAAGTGCTGATAAATATAAGACTAAATTACTTGACAAATGTGGCTTAGGTGCCTCAAAACTTGGAAACTTACCGCCTTTTCTTCGAAATGTTTGGCAAAAAGGCTAATGACTCGCTGAACTCCCAGTCTTTCGCATTTTCATCAACAAATACTGGGTTATCGAGGAATTCACCGCCATCGTCACCGGACTTGGATTTTCGCTTTATCTGAGCTCGGTAGCGTTTACTGTCCCGAAGCGATGCCCAAGTGGATTTACATTCAGATACTAATAAATAAATATACACGTGTTATACGTAGATTAATAAGAACGCCGTGAAAAAAATATATAATCCTGGCATTAATTGATACTAACTTGGTTTTCCGAGCTTTTCGCTAATTGTCTTCCATGCCCGATTAACGGCATCTGTTTTGAAATGACCCGAATGACTTAGGTCCCAAATAATGGGATTGCATTCTACAGCCTTTGCCAATTCATGCTTTTGAGCAACACTAAATTTGCTCCGTTTGTTAAATTTTTTGTTGCTGGTGTAGAAAATATTAGAATGTTTCTGTTGATCAAATTATTTGTTAAAAAATTATTTACCTAGTGCTGGTATATTGTGGCGTGAACAATTTTGGCGAGTCTTCATCAAAGCTTATTTCGAATCTGCAAAAATAATGAACTTTTGGTTTTATCTAAAGACCAATACTAAGTTCATGTACAAATACATACCTAGTTGATTCCATCTCACTGGTAAAGGAGGTATCGTCGAATTCATCCAAATATTCCTCAAACAAATCCTCCATTTTTTACCGACCGCTTAATTTTTTACTCACAAATAATTAAAATTGAAAACTGTTACAAGCAAAACGTTTGAAAACAATAAAATGGTTACTGTCATTACTTGTCAAAATCTCTCCAAAATAGGCTTTTGACAACCCTGTTATGAATAAAAATTTTCATTAGAGGTGCGTACCAGCTTACGAAATTGAAAGCTACCGAAAATTTCGTTAGCATAAATAGCAATGCATTTCTTATGGGAATGAAATTTTTCGCTAGAGGTGCATACCGGCCTTTACGAAATTGAAAGCTACCGAAAATTTCGTTAGCATAAATAGCAATGCATTTCTTATGGGAATGAAATTTTTCGCTAGAGGTGCATACCGGCCTTGAGGGTAAATATAATTTTCAACATACCCAATAAACACAAACGTTTGAAAAATACTAAAATTCAATAATTTTTCAAACATTTTTTCAAAGGATTAGGGTAATATTCAAGTTGAGAAATTGTTGAGAAAATCGCGTTCTCAACAAAAAACAGACATTACCCTCAACAGTAAAATTCAACACAATAGCAATAATTTCTCAATTGTAATCCTCAAATTGAAATGCATCGCTATTCAATAATTTCTCAAACAGTTTTCAATGTGAGAAAAATAAAAAACTAGCATTGTTGCGAATACTTTCAAACCACAATTTGTATGAAAGTCAATCCTAGTTCTAACTGAAAGTCAATACTAAATTTCTAGGGATTTTGTAAATTTTATTATTTTTTCGTTAACAAATATAATAATCTTAAAAATAACATTAATAATATATGAAAATAATAATATTATACCAATCAAAATGTAATTATCTTATTAAACGTATTAATAAATAAAACTATGAATACAACTTTAAATATCTTAAACATTTTTACATGTATAATTCCATTTCCTCCATAATGTTGGTGTCATTAATATGCTGGCAATTTGAAATAATTACTATCGAGGAACTTGCTGGCTTGTGTGTTAGAATAGATTCCAGCAAGAGGAAATCACAAAATATCAAACTGATGACGGGATGTAAATTGATGTAATGCACATTTTCATCCAGAAGTTCTTGATATAGGAATTGTTGCACTTTGTTTTAATTGGTTGCACTTTGTAAGTTTTCTGAAAACTTTTCTTTGTTGTTTCCTTCATCGGTTTTTCATCGGCCAACATCTTCCAAGAATATACCATTCAATGATTTTAGTTTTCTGCAAAACAATCGAGTTTTGTGATTTCCATTATGTTTTCATTTCACTTTTTATTTTGACTTACCAATTTGTATTTCTTCCAACTGACCACGTACTTCGTGATTTCCTCAAGAACGTTGGTGTTACAAAATTGTTGTTATTAAAATACTGGCAATTTTCAGGAACTTGATGACCAGATAATTGGAATAAATTTCCAGCAATTTCAATTCACAAAATAACAAATTAAACCGATGATGCACATTTTCATCCAGAAGTTCTTGTTATAGGAATTGTTGCACTTTGTTTTAGTTGGTTGCACTTTGTAAGTTTTCTGAAAACTTTTCTTTGTTGTTTCCTTCATCGGTTTTTCATCGGCCAACATCTTCCAAGAATATACCATTCAATGATTTTAGTTTTCTGCAAAACAATCGAGTTTTGTGATTTCCATTAAAACACAGGATGAGCGTTTTTCAAATGCAACAACTTTTCGGTTTGAGGGTAAATATAATTTTCAACATAAATTCAACTTGACTTGAAACAGCTCATCTTCAATACATCTTCAAATTTTTTGCGAATTACTTCCAATTTGCCAAAATGTTGACGAAATATTGAAAAGGTGTTGGAGATAATATGAGAAAACTTTGACAAAACACTACCCTAAAATGCAACGAAAAAACCATGTGGTTTCAATACTTGTTTGTGCAACGAAGTTCGTGGTCAATTGGAAGAAATAAAAAACTTGGAAAATTTTAGACAAAAAACTGAATTTACTCCAAATAGTTTCTAATAATAGGTAAGTGAAAATAAAAAAAAAATTAAATGAAACTTTAAGGAAGACACTAAATATATATCTCTTTGCCGAAAACTAAAATTATGGATTCTAAGTTCTTGAAACATTAAAAAGCTGACCGATAAAAAATGTTGGACAATTAACTGGAACTGATTCAAATAGTTTATAATAATTGGTAAGTCAATATGAAAAATTAAATCAACACTTTAGAGAAGTCACTAAATTTAAATCTTATTGCAGAAAACTAAAATATTTTGATGCTGCATTCTTGAAACCTTAAGAGGTTGACCGATGAAAATGATGGTGGCTTATCGAAAAGAGAAAGTTTCCATAAATCTAAGTGCAACGAATTAAACTTGGTATTTATGCTTTTCCATATCAACAACTACTACATGTTAATTCGCATCACATCGATATTTTAATTTACCTCGCATCATCGGTTTAATTTGTTATTTTCGAATTGAAATTACTGGAAATTTATTCTAACTCACTGGTTATCAAGTTCCTTGCGAATTGCCCGAATTTTAATGAGTTTTACAACAATTTTGTGACACCAACGCTCTTGAGGAAATCGAATTTTGTGGTTTTCAATACATTTTGTGCCACGAAGTACGTGGTCAGTTGGAAGAAATACAAAAATTGAAATATTTTTGACACAAAAGTGAAATTAGTCCAAAACGCTAACTATAATTGATAATTCAAAACAAAAAGTGAAATAAAACGTAATGGAAATCACAAAACTCGACTGCTTTGCAGAAAACTAAAATCATTGGATGTTATATTCTTGGAAGATGTTGACCGGTGAAAAAATGATGAAGGAAACAACAAAGAAAATATTCCAGAAAACTTGCAAAGTGCAACCAATTAAAAAAGTGCAACAATTCCTATATCAAGAACTTCTGGATGAAAATGTGCATTACATCAATTTACATTCCGTCATCAGTTTGATATTTTGTGAATTCCTCTTGATAGAATCTATTCTAACACGCAGGCCAGCAAATTAATTATTTCAAATTGCCAACATATTAATTAATAATTAATAAATTAATTAATAGTTATGTGACACCGACATTAAGGCCGGTACTCTGTTCGGTTTTCGCGTTGAAACTCCACACAAAACCAAAAAATGCGAAAAATTTGCGAAATTTTTTCCATTTGTGATACTTTGTTTTTTCGTGTTGAAAAACTGACGTTTATAGCACGGCGCCATTTGCAATGTGAATTAAGAAATAATTTATTTATTAAAAACTATTTGTGCGGGTTTATAAATCAAACACGGACTATATTTTTGTTCCGAAACTATACAAAGGATCAAAGGAATAGCAGATCAATTGCCCAAGGAAAAATAAAATGTTATTTTGTAAAAACAAGCAACAACCACCACCTTAATCCAATATCGCTCCTTGTAAAATAGCGCTCCAAGCTACCTAAAAAAACGCCGCTTTCTATGTGCGAAATAATGGTTTCCATAAAAATTTTTCGCAAGAATGAACATAGTACCGGCCTTTATGGAGGAAATGGAATTATACATGTAAAAATGTTTAAGATATTTAAAGTTGTATTGATCGTTTTAGTTATTAATACGTTTAATAAGAAAATTATGTTTTAATTGGTATTATATTATTATTATTTTTATATATTATTAATGTTATTTTTAATATTATTATATTTTTAACGAAAAAAATTAATAAAATTTACAAAATCCCTAGAAATTTAGTGTTGACTTTCAGTTAGAACTGGGATTGACTTTCATGCAAATTGTGGTTAGAAAATATTCGCAACAATGTTAATTTTTAATTTGCCTCACATTGAAAACTTTTTGAGAAATTATTGAGTAGCGATACATTTCAATTTGAGGATTACAATTGAGAGATTATTTCTATTGTGTTGAATTTTACTATTGAGGGTAATGTCTGTTTTTTGTTGAGAACGCGATTTTCTCAACAATTTCTCAACTTGAATATTACCCTAATCCTTTGAAAAAATGTTTGAAAAATCATTGAATTTTAGTATTTTTCAAACGTTTGTGTTTATTGGGTTATTTGTGCAACGAAGTTCGTGGTCAATTGCAAGAAATAAAAAAAAAATGGAAAATTTTAGACAAATAACCAAATAGTTTATAAAAATAGGTAAGTGAAAATAAAAAATGAAATAAAACTTTAAGGAAGTCACTAAATGTATATCTCTTTGCAGAAAACTAAAATTATGGATTCTACGTTCTTGAAAACATTAAAAAGCTGAACGATGAAAAAATGGTGAACAATTAACTGGAACTGCTTCAAATAGTTTATAATAATTCGTACGTCAATATGAAAAAATAAATCAACACTTTAGAGAAGTCACTAAATTTTAATCTCTTTGCAGAATACTAAAATCTTTGGATGCTACATTCTTGCAAACATTAAGAAGCTGACCAATGAAAAATGAGTGGCTTATCGACAAGAAAAAGTTTCCAGAAACATTACAAGTGCAACCAATTAAAATTGTTAAAAACAACAAATTGTTGAGATCAACAACTTCTGGATGAAAATGTGCATCACATCGTCAGTTTAATTCATATGCTATTATCAGTTTAAAATGGATATTTTGTGAATTCCTTCTACTGGAAATCAATTCTAACACGCGGTCCAGTACGTTCCTAATTTCAAATTGCCCGCAGGTTAATAAATTTTAATGCTGTTTTATGACACCAAAAGGAAGGAAAACGAATTATGAATGCAAAAGTGTTTACTAATAATGTTTAAGATATTTAAAGTTTTGTTGTTTGTTTTTTTTTGTTCTTATTTGTTGATATGTTTAATAAGATTATTATTTATCAATTGGTATTGTAGTGTATTATGTAGTGAAGTGTATTACTATATATTTTATTTTGATGAAAATTAATAAATTATACAAAATTCATAGAATTTTGGCTTTGACTTTCAATTTGAAGTGGGGATATCATTCATACAAATTTAGGTTGAAAAGTATTTGCAACGATGTTAATTTTGAATTTGACTCGCATCGAAAATTGTTTGACAAATTATTGAGTAGCGATGCATTTCAATTTGAGGATAACACTTGAGATATTATTGCTAATGTGTTGAATTTCACTGTTGAGGGTAATGTATGTTTTTTGTTGAGAACGCGATTTTCTCAACAATTTTTCAACTTGAATATTACCCTAATCTTTTGAAAAATTGTTGAAATTTAGCATTTTTCAAACGTTTGTGTTTATTGGGTATCTATCGTTTCAAATGCTCTCTTGAAATCTATGAACATTGCTAATGTTTTGTCTTTTTTGTTCTTGTTTTTCCATCTATTTATCACATAATTTACTGATGTTTCACATGAATAATTTTTTCTGAAGCCAGGCTGGTATTTTGATAATATTCCATTCTTTTCAATATATTTCTCCAGTTGCTCTTTAACCACTTTTTCTAGGATTTTTTCACACGTCATTAATGTATTTATTGGTCGAAATTCTTCATATTTCTTTGTTCTCTGAACTTTTTCAATTGGTATCACCATAGTCTCTTTCCATTTTTCTGGAAAAATTCCCCTTTCAAGTGAGTCATTTATCGTCTTCAGTATCATCTTTCCAATTTTATCCCAATTATCAAATATTATTGTTGTCGATACGTGGTTAAAGTCTGGCTTATTTTTAAGTTGTTTGCAAATTGTCAAAAGCTCGTTCATGTTTATGGTTCTGAATTGGAATTTCGTACTAGTCATATGTATTCTGTTTTGGTATTGCACATCGTCTATTTCATCTCTTATCATTCTAATACTATTTACAAAATACTCGTTGAATTTATTCGCTATCACTCTGTTGTCCTTATATTCTATTTGGTTAAATATCACATTATCTATTGCACTTTTCTCATTCCTTAGTACCAAATCTTTTATCTTCCTCCACATTTGCTTTTGATTTTTCGCTCCATTTATTTTGCTGTTTATATATCTATTTCTAGTATTTATTATTTTCGCTTTATACATATTTCTTGTTCTTTTATACATATTCCATGAGGACATTGCATTTTCAAGCTTGGCTTTTCTATATTTCTCCATTTTCTGCATTTTCATCTCAAACAGTTCGTTGTTGTACCACGCATTTTGACGTTTCGTAGATTTTATTTGGAATGTTTTTATAAATTTCTTTATTGTCTTTTCAAGACATATATCTAGTATATTGGTATATTAATATCTATTGTTTTGCAATTCCATATCCAGTATTTAGCATAATTCCTTTCTAAACATTGTTTTATTGTATTTGAAACATTCTTTAACTATCTTATTGTTCTCACTTTGTTTACGGCCACATTCCACAATAATATCTATGCATTCATGATCAGAGATTTTGTAAAGATCATTTGTCTTAACTTTAATTCTTTCTGAATTTGTTATTACGTAATCAATAATTGTCTTTGATGTCATTGTGACTCTTGTATATTCGTTGACTATCTGTTTCATTCCATTGTCCTGTATCATACTAAGTATTTTATTCCTTTGTGTACTATTTTTGCACCAATCAATATTAAAGTCTCCAGCTATTATAACATCAGTATTATATTCAATTATTGTCTCCATCATATCTTCGAAATGTTCATAGTATTCGTTCTCATTATAACTTGGGGACCTGTATATAGCTGCGATTATTAGATTTTCATCTTTATTCTTTATGATTGAAACATTTATCCAATGGGTTACACCATTTGCTCTCTCAAAGATATTTTGTATCTCGAAACAAGTTTTAACATATAAAGCAACACCTCCCGTTCTTCTATTATCTGAGAGAGTTAACTCATTCTTGTATCCTTTTACCTTTATTTCGCTTTCTAGGATATCTTTGGTCACATGTGTTTCTGATAATATAACAAAATCGGGTGTTTTATCCTCAATTAAATACTCCAATTGTGCGTAATTGTTTGTTAGTCCTTGTATATTTGTATATATTCCCCTAATATCATTTAATTGTTATGCGCTAATTCCCATTCTTCGTTTTTTTGCTGATAATTTATTCATATAAACCGGACATTGTTTGCTGTTTGTAAAATGGTTCTCATCCAGACCGAGTTTTAGATTTTTATTAACGTGGATACAATTTATGCATTTCATAATCTGTTCCTTTTGGCAATCCTTTGATCTATGATTTCCATGGCATTTATTACAAACTTCTTGATTCTTACAATCCTTGGCTTTGTGATTGTAACCTTTACATTTGAAACATTGTAGTACATCCGTACCATCAAAATTCTGCAACGCTCCCATCCAATGTTAATTTTCCCAGCATTAATTGCCATTTTGTATGATTCATTATCAAGATTTACTTTTGCGTTATAAGTTAATATATTATTTCGCTTCACCTCATAAAATTTTATATTTTTCATTTCACTTGACTTTAAATTCTCATTCTGTGCTTTTATCTTCTTAATAAATTCTTCTTCCGTGTATTTAAATGTCATTCCTGTAACCTTGATTGACATCTCAGCTGGGTTTGGAACTTCAACCTCGTAATTTTCATTTAATCCATTTTGTACTGCTACTCTTATTTTTCCCTTTCTGTTTCATTTTCAGTTTGTATAACCACTCTACCATTTCTTCTATTTTCAACATTTATAATTTTCAGACTAGTTGGGTCCACATTAGAATTCAAGTCATTTTTGGTTTGAGAAACAGCCTGCTTTTCTTTAGGTTTTATTACAATTGGCTTTGAAACATCTGGCATCATTGTATTAGAATCTTTAATCCATGGCTGAACAAGAAGGTTAAATCATGCGGCCATATGATTACAATTTTTTTATTTCGACCAAATTTTAAGATGTCAAAATCATATGTTTATGGTGATTGCAGCTCTCCAAATGACACTGCATAGCAAATGCATCTCAAACAAACTCGCGCATTCATAGCTGGAGAATTGTTTAAAGATGACTTGAGTATCTTGATAACATATTCCAGACCCAAAATACCACGCACATCAGTTTTTAAACTGCATCATAAACTGTTTTTGTTAATAGATGGCGAATATCCATTTGACTGACTTCCATTATTAACTTTGGTCTCATATCGGCGTTCCTCGGATGAATTATCCACTTCACAATAACTCATAGGTGACGCAATTAAATTTGAACCTTTATTTTTCTCTGGATTTGAATTATTTTTTCAGGACAATTGAAAGAATAAATAATTGCCACTTTTACCAATGCCATACGATTCTTTTATCAGCTGATTTTGACTTCTTAAAATTGTAAACAACATATTGAAATTTGTTGTTTTTGTTATCGTGATTCAACCTCCTTATTCAGCCATGCTTTAATCGCTTGTGCATATGTCACATTTCGTTTGACATTTGTCTCTTTTATAGCTCTCTTAATTTCGTTGCACATCTTTTCATTGCTCTCACCTATTGTACCGGGGTAATGGGATTGTATTGAAGATATTGAGTACCCATTTAATAGTTACGAGTACTTATAATCAAATACTCGTTACTTTCCCAACACTAGTCAGTCGCTCCAAACTGTCGTATCTTTCTTCAGAAATCAGAAATGCAAAATAGAAATCTAAGAAATGGCATATATTAATGTTGCCGAATGGTCTCCAGATCAAGTAACAGATTGGATAAAAGGTAAGTTTGCAAAAATAGGCGCTGTATTTTATTGCTTTTATGTTTATATTTATAATGATAACATTTTTTGTTTTGAAAGGGCTTGACGATTGCATGTATAATTATGTTTTCTCCTTCATAAATAATGGAGTTGGCGGTCATCAACTTCTTAACATTAGACCATATGAGCTGGAGCAATTAGGGATGCATTCGATAGGCCACCAAGAAATAGTTTTGGAAGCTATTGAGAATTTAAGAAATTTTGTAAGTGATGTGAAAAAGACAAAGAAAACAAAGATGTGTTTGAGTGTGTGTGTGTGTATGTTGCCATAATAAAACAACTTTCTTTCTAGCACTATAATTTGGATAAGGAGAACTTGCAATTTATGGCTTTGCATGTAGCAACTGCTGCTAGAAGTTTGCACCGGCAATTGTCCCTGAAAAAAGGCGAGTCGATGATTGAGACACAAGTTCTTAACGACATTACTCGTACCATTAAAACAATAAAGCCACTAATATCCTGGTTGGACCGTTCCCCTTTCCAAGGACAGTTTCAATTTACCGAAATTTGCCGTAAAATGTTGAGATTAGGTCTTGAAATGGCAACTATTGCCCAGAGGGAACGTTTTGTTGAACACCCCGTTGAGCAAATCCGCACAACGGCGGAAACATT